>NC_045577.1:1914166-2245833 GCF_009819795.1 Aythya fuligula | reverse complement strand
CAGCAGAAGCCCGACGCTAGATAAGTAGCTGTGAGATGATTCATAAAAAACTAATTTATAATTTGCCAGAATATAATCCTATTTGATCAGTGTTATTCAGTTCCTCTTTCTTTTAAAATTCAGTGCACTTAACTGTTCTACGAGGGTTTATGAATGTTTAAAAATTGCTTTGTGGTCCCTAAAGTAATTTGACAAGTCTGACAGCTATTGATTAAAAACCTGAAATTATTCAGACTGTGGGATGACTTGGGGGATTAGATAGAAAGTTTTTTCAAATGTGAAAGGAAATAAGATGTTGGAAAGTAAATATGTTCTTGAATATTTTTGAAAAATCCATTACAACTGTGAAATTAAATTGAAATGAGATACTTCGTGTGGAGATGAAGGAACTAAATGCTGGCTTTACGAGTTAGGCATGGGGCAGAGCTCCCCGTCCCGGGTCTGGATCACTTTCCCTGGATGATGCAGGTGAGCGGGGACCTGGGGAGCCCCTGGCACAGGTCAGTGTCTGGCCAGCTCCAGGCAGCTCCTGCCGTGCAGTCGTGCACCGCGAGGCCAGGCAGCGGGCAGGGGTGGCTGTGGGGCTGGCAGGAGCAGGGCTGTTGCTGTCCGATGCGTCCACTGCTGCCCGACTGCATCCTGCTGCAGCCTCCTGGATCATCCTGGTTTGCACAGCTCGGGCAAGGGCTGCTGTGGTAGCTGGGAGCAGCCGCTACGCCAGATTCCTCTGCCTCAACTTGTCCTTCTTCTCCAGCCCTCCGGGAAGGGTATCCAAGGCTGGCTGTGCCGTCTCTGTGTGTGCCAGAGAGGCTCTGCTAGGAACTATCAGACCAGGGCCATATTGCACATGACCAGAAGGGACCTCTTCGATCAGCAGGTCCAGACCTGATCTCTTTAGCATTTTTTAGAATATCCTTCATAAACACATTTCCTCCCTGTTAACATCACTGAGGTTTTCTTCCCCGTTCTCCCTCCCTCTGGCAGGCTAATCTCTAATCTCACTTCTCTCGTGGTTAAAAGCCCTCCTCTAATTGTCAGTCTGAATCTCCTCACGGCCAGTTTTAGCCGCTTGTTTTACCAGTGCAGCTCTGCAGCTTGACCAGCTCTCATCTTCCTCACACACTCACTCTGCAGGCCGGGGATGGCCCCTAGGCGCCGTGTTCCCTGCTCCCATCTCAGAGCCAGGACTCGGTCTGGTCACACAGGGCTGTGCAGGATAAGGGACGGTCCAGAGCCATTGAATTTCTTCAATGGCTTCAAAGTGAAGAAAAAGATTTTGTGTCATTTTGAGGATTACTTTGCTTCAGGTAAATAGCGTTAACGTTTAGCGAGGTCAGTAATAGCCTGCTGACGTGCCTTGGCATTGTGCTGCTCAGAAGTTCTGTGCTTGGAAGATGGGAAAATGGTGTGGTTGGGAAAATGTGTGGATGGGAAAATCCTGTGATTCTCAGGAGTTACCGTACAGTTTTTGTCGTGGTACCAAAGCAGGGTGGCCGGTCCCATCCGAGTCTGACTGGTAGGACACGTCTTTGGAGGTAGCACGCTCTTGATCTGCATTCGCTGAAATTCCCAGCAGCAGCTCTGTCATTGAAGTGGGATCTGGCCCTACATTTCCATATCCCTGATCTGCGAGAAAAGGTTACAGAGGCAGGAAGAAGGCAAGAACTGCTGAGCTGTCATCTTCAGCTCCAGCTCGTGCGTGTCCTCAGAAGGTTATACCAAAGCAACAAGAAACGCCTTTGGCTGCAACATGGAGATACCAACAGAGCAGCTCCCAGTGTGCTTCCTTGGCCTGCTTCCCCCAGCCAGGGACCACACGGCCCCTGCTCGGCTCCAGCAATTCTCTGTTTTGCTGGGATCCATGTAACCACCTGCTCAAAGGCTGTACGTAGTGAGGGGAGCCTGTGTGGTACTGCCCGGAGCTGGTGCTTGGTGTCACGGGACTGCACGTGGTATTTTAGGCCCTTGTACTATCTGTGCAGCTCAGGTGTATCTCAGTGACGATATTAAGCTTTAAAGAGATGAGTGGAAAGAAAGGAGACCTCCAAACGTAGCTACTGCCAGAAATACCAGCCATCACCTACTTGTCGTTGTGCAGCAGATGGGAATTATCCACAACCCCCGAACTCCAAAGCGAGGGAGTAGTAACGCTAACCCCAGGCGCACTTTGAACTTCGCTACCTCTGATTAATTAAGTTTTCCTTTCCTTGAGCCTGATTTAGGACTTACGCTCAGAAAGAAGGATTTAAGTTAAGAAACTGTTGAGAAATTGAAGGGCAGTGCTCATCCCCTCTCTCATCTCATCCCCTTCACTGCCACATGTGCAGTAGGAGGCTTGATGCTGAGAAGTCAGTCTCCGAGGGCATTCCTGCCCCCAGATCCTTGCCATTCCCCCTGCAGTGGCACCGCTTTCCTTGTCAGCAGGATCTTCCTTTCCTGCCAAGCCTGAAGTGGCAGCGGGGTATGGCAAACTCTTTGCTAAGGCTGGTGTAGGTCTCTGGGCAGTGTGGAAGGAGTACGAGCAGTTCTGCATCCGTACGGAAAGGAGGAGGGGTTCCATGCAGCTGTAGGGTATATTTAATTAATTCATGTCATAACTGAGCTTGCCAGGATGTTTAAAACCCATCGGTGTCAGGGCTGAGGCACAGGGCTGCCAGCCAGGGCAGCACGTTTGGAAAACTGCTGCGCTCCTGCCAGGGGCTGGGAAGGAAGGTGGGACACGGCTGGGTCTGCAGCTCTCGGGGCCCTGAGACTTCACAGCCCGGGTAATGGCTGGAGTGATTACAGGAGGAGCTCATTAGCATGCTGGTATTTACAGCCTACTGCACAGGCAGGAAAATGTTGAATAAAACATCAAGAAACCGGAGTAGGTGCAATGAAAGCGGTGGGTGTAAAGGTTTGGGTTGTCCTTGCGACGACTCACCTGGTGCAGCAGACAGCAGGGTCCGGGCAGCGGGGCACCCTGCAGCACCCTGCTGCGGGCACCAGGGGCCCCGTGCTCCTCTGGTGTCACCACTGCCTGTGTCACTGCTGCCTGTCACTGCTGCCTGTCACCACCGCCTGTGTCACCGCCGCCTGTGCCACAGCCGAGCGCTCAGAAGCGCCTGTCCCCACCTGGGCTGCGATGACACCGGCTGAGCTGAGAGCTGCTCCGTGGGCACCCTGATGCCTCTACAGGGAAGACAGCCAGGGTGTGGACGCAGCGTTTTGTAGCCCAGGTGACAGCTTGGTGACTGCTGACTGTCACTTGCAGTGTTATTTCCACTCCATAATGAGCAGGGCCGTGGTATAAATCACGCTGCTGCGGCAGGCAGACAGCGGCTTTAAAAAATCTGCTCTGGTGTGATTGGTGATAAGGAGAAGTGCAAAGATGAGGCAGAAGGGCTCGATTGCATTTTTTCCTTCACTTCCTTGACATTTGGCGACCACGACAGAATTGTTACAAGGAGTTTTGCAGAATGTAGCTGGGAATACATTTGCTACCCCAAAGCAACGTGAAGCTGCTCATGTCCATTCAACCACCACTGTCCCAGTTTGATGTCTGCGTTGGAGTGCTCCTGCCCAGCGCTGCTGCTACAGCCCTATAAACGGTCAGGGACATAGGGGGGTGGAGGTTTTACCTGTGCAGTCAGATCTGAAAGAAATCGTCAGAAATGCTGCTGCTGATCCCTTGCTCAGAATTCTTTAACCCACTTTTTGGAGGAGAAACAATTGTTTACAGTAATGAGGGAGTGTGATCTGACTGAAGGATGTACGATAATCTGCCCCGAATCTGCTCTGCTGAATTGTACCAAATTAACTTATTTCTCCATATTTGTTCATATTCAAAGCATAAATAATTTAGCATTTTGTCTCTCTCTGTGAAAGTGAGAAGCACGCTTGCTGATTTCAGCTCAGATGGAGAAGTGATGTTTATTACTCTGATGTTGGGGAATGATTGTTGCATATTTAATATCACCATAAATAAAACTCTGTAGCTGTGTTCCCACTTGTGGGATCGGCGTGTGGCTCTCTCCTAACGCATCGGAGCTGCAGGACTCAAAGCTTTTGTGTGAGGAAGGCAGAGGCTTTGCTTGCCCGGTGAGGCAGGGCACAAGCCCCCGCTGCGTTTCCCCGCGTGCCCCGGCTGCCCGGCGTCCCCGGCTCCGCCGCAGCCCCCTCAGCCTCCAGCTGCTGACAAAAAATAACTGGAGCTTGATAGAAACGCTCGGAGGCTGACGCCGTGTGACAAAGCAAATACCAGAAGAAGTAAAGCAAACCTCATTAAAATAAAGTGGCTGGCAGATAAGGCAAATGTTCACCGTGCCTTTTAAAAGCAATAATTCTTTTCTTCATTTTATCTTGCTAGTGCCTTTAAAAAAACTGCCTGGAAATGTGTTATAGTGATTGCCCAAGTAGCTGGAGCTTTTTGCATCCTCACAATGAGTAGTGAAGATCTCTGGTTTTGGCAGGTGTATTTCAAAGTCTGGGGCACGTCCTGCGCAGCAGACGAGTATCGGGGCCATGCCTGTTGTTCCCATTTATAATTAAAATTTCTCTGAAGTGTGGCACAAGTCCTGCAGCATTCTGCAGCAGCAGGCCCAGACGTTGGGCTGGGCAGCAGCACTTTGCAGTGTTTCGGTCTGTTCGCTGCTGGGCCTGTGCACAGGATGCTGGTCAGGCCCCTTGCTGAACTCTGGCTTGTCACCCAGCGCCGTTCTCAAGCTTCTCCGCTAGCATTCACTGGCCTGGAGAGAAATTCTTGTGCATTTTACCTAAGACACTTGCCAGAATAAAGGGAGCAAGGCACTGCTTGGCAATGGTGAAAAGCGAGGGAGAAAGAGCGAGCTTTGTCCACGAGCCATTCGCAAGCCAAGGCAGCCCCGCTAGGTCACATTCCTGTTCCCTCCGCCTTGGCATGGCTCGCCTCTTTTTACTGGAGTCCAGTGTTCCCAGTGTTTCCAAACTCGTTGTAGTGTTTGCAGCAAGCTGGGATGGTCTCCGAGAAACAGTTTGTCTGGATCTCATTTAGAGCAAGTCAGCGCCACTGCGGCGGGGCTCTGAGAGCCTCCGAAGGGCTGAGCTGTGCCGGGCTCTGCAGGGACGGGCTCGGCGCCGCCTGCAGGACCCTTGGCAGGCCCTGAGGAGCCCCAGCGAAGCCAGTGCTACTGGACAGACGTGGATCAGAAGTGGTTCAAGCCCCTTCCTTTGCTGGAGCACGCCCATTTTGCTTGGTTAGTATTCTAGCAGCAGAGCTAATAACTATTTTGGTGCCTCTTCTCATTTCTCACGTACGTATAAAGTCTCTGTTGATGTTTAGCTTGACAAGCCAGGCTGCAGTTAGGATGCCAAAAATCTCAAAACTGTCATGGAGTGAGGCAAGGATAAAGGAAGAAAACAACTCAGATAAAAGAGCTATGGCCTCAGAAATGCAGTCCGTGGCACACTTCCCAATCCTCAGAGAGACTTATTAATTTGCATCGTGGAAGTCTTTATGGTGCACAACTCGAGCGGCTTCCTGGCTCCACTTGGGATCTCGCTGGCTTTCAGAGGAAGCTGCTTTCGCACTTCTACACTCAAAGGCATTTAAAAGCGTTTTTGTTCCTTAAATTATAAGTGATGCTGTAAGGGAAGGCACATGTCAAAGGTAGGCCAAGACTGTACTCAGCGATTGCACATCAGCCTAGCGGAGGTTTTAATGGCTTGTTCCAAACAATAGTGCTCAGACGTAGATTAAACATTAAGTCCTTTGCTGCATCCTTGGGGCTTTCCGAGCAGGAGGATGGCCCCAGTTAGGCTCTGACTAATTGTACGTCGCCGCCGCGCGCTTGGAAGGCGCGTTTGGGTTCCCTCCCCGAGTTTCCTTCCAGTTCTGTTTTCCTTCTGACAAGACAATTACATTGCTCGTTCCTACAATAAAAACATAAGGCGAGTAAAATGATTCATCTTTCCAAGCAGTTTTGCTAAAGACTATCATTAATTAAACATCGGGAGGAATGTGTACGCTTTGGAAACTGCTTTGTCCGAGACGGCGGGCTGCTCGGCAGCCTGCATCCTTTTCCCCCGGGAGAGCTCGGGTGTAGCCCAGTGCTAGTGCCCGGGGTTCCCGACTGGGGGCACAAAGTCGGTGTTTGCCCTGGCCCTGCCGCCCCCTGGGGCTGCTCGATGGGGGCTGGCAGATGTGTGGGGCTGCCCCGGCCTCGTTTTTCTCTCCCAGAGGCTGGGCTGAAATGCGCACTGCCATGGGAGCCCCAGCTGCAGGCTGCCCGTCTGGGAACTGCCTGCTGCCGGGGGTGGGGGGACACTGCCCACCAGCTCTGATCTCGTTCTTAGAAAAACAACATAAAAACGAGGTTATATCCAGGCACTTGCAAACATGGATGTGTGTTGTGGGCACTTCAGAGGGAAGGTGCTGGGCAGCTTCTCCAAATTTGCCTGTGTGCTGCGGGGCAGCTGCTGGTGCAGTTGGTTAAGTGTGTGCGTCGGAGGGTGCAGGGGGTTGAACCCCTCCACCCCTCCGTACCAGGCACGATGGGTTTGTATTATCCTTGTTTCCCCCCTCCAAATAACCAGCCAAGCAGAGCCTCGTCGGTTGTGTGTTTCTAAGCGTCCAGAGAAGTGAAGAAATCATGGAACATTTTTCTCACTTGGCAATTGTTTGAATTTCTCTGCTGTCTGCGTTGTGTCAGTGCTCTCCCCGTCCCGCCCCGCTGCTGCGGGATGTGCCCAGCGATCGGAGCTGTTGTCCTCGCGCCCTGTAAATGGGACATGACCAGGGGTTATGGAGTGACTCAGTCACCGAATGTGCTCAGTTACTCATAAACAGCCAGGATCTGTCCGGGTAATTCCTGTTGACAAGCTGATGATTTCCTAATGGGAAGAGAGCCCTGACACCGCAGGCATGCGCACAGCCTTGCAGCCAGGGCCTGGCGTGCAGCGCGCTCCACGTCACCCCTCCGTGTGCGTGCCTGGCTTCCAGCAGCGCTGCTGTCGGGCTGGGGGATGAAGGCAGGGAGCCACAAACACAGCACAGACAGCGAGAAGTCATTCGAGGGGCTGATGATGGGAAAAGGAGCTTTTCGCCTCTAGCTCAGCAGTTTGCAGGCAGTCAGGGCTGAGGCAGCCGGTCGTGGCTTTGGGGAGCCCTGGGGCACCTGCGGTCCCGTGGCAGAGATGCCTGCAGATGGCTGGGGTTTCGTCCTCTCGAGGGAAAGCAACACGGTGCAAGCCCTGGCCACCCAGCACGTACATTGTGAATGGCTCAGGTTGTTTCGTGAAGCCATTCTAGGGGGCTGTGCTGCTTGTGCAGGCCTGGAGACTGCAGGGGCTGGCAGCTCCTGTGCGTGATGGCAAGCGAGAAGTGGTTATGACTGGCCGGGCCGGGCTGGACTTTGCTTCCCGGTGTTTACAGTGCCATTGCTCATTTGGGAACCAAGCTGCAGCTTTCGGTTTGGTCTGCTGGAATGGTATATAAAGGCATTCGGGTGCTCGCCGGCAGGGAGAGGTGGCACGGCCGGGCAGCTGGCTGCTGCTGGAGCGAGGTGAGTCCTGCCCACTGCTGGCACTGCCCACCCGACACCCACCCCAGCTCACCACCAGCCCCGTGCCTCCCTGGCTCCTTGCTCCTGGGCTGGGCTACTGCACGTGGGAGCGAAGGGTGGGCTCCAGCTTCTCCCTGCCTCTGCTCTTCCCCGTGCTGGGGGACGCCGCAGGAGCTGCTTTGCTTTGGGGAGCTCCAGGGTTCCTCCAGCATGCTTTTCTCTCAATCCTTCTGCCCGTGCTGCCTTCTAAGTGTGTCATGGGCAAGAGAAGAGGTGGACGGAATGAGGAGGGGAAGCGGCAGGCGCAGGGCACTGGGCACTTGGTCCTGGGAAGCAACGTGCGGGGCTGGACCCCCGAGTTCAGCCTCGTGCTTTGGGCCATTTTGGTTTAACCTTGCCGTAGCGTTATTCAGATGGGAGCTGTCAGTTCTGGAAAGGTTTGCTTGTGTCTGCTGTCTGCGTGCCCTGCCTGCCCGTGCCCAGAGCCACCAGCAGCGCCCGCTCCGTGCAGCCCAGCCCTGAGCAGCGGGGAGCAGCAGCTGCAGCCCTGCACCAGCACGTGGCAGCCGCCTCCCGCGCGGAGCAGTGCCTGGTTTACTGATTTACCCCCTGGATACCAGAGTAAAAGGCTGCTAGCAACCCACTGCTGGGAGCCTGGCACCTTTGCAACCCAGCGTACCGGAGACGATGAGGCTGGGATGGGGCTTTCCAGCCCATCGTGCCCCCTGCCCCTTCTCTTTGTCTCCTCCTGTGTCCCCTCCCAGGAGGCACGGTGCCCCCGGACACACGTCCCCCTGAAACGGGGTCTGGGTTTAGCTGTGGCAGTGTAATCCGGGGCAACCTCGTGAGCTCAGGGGCAGATTGCAATTCTGTTAATGAGAGCATACACGGGCCAGTCCCAGGGATTTGAGCTAAGCCTAGCATCTGTCACGGGAGGGAAAAGCGGTTCGTGGCACTGGCACGGCGGTGGTGCAGGGGATGGGCAGTGGGGCAGAGAGGGCTCCTGGCTGCTAGAAAAACTATTTGTGGAAATCGGCGTTTTAAGGAATCAAATTCAACAACAAAATCCAAACTCTGCCTTTCCATATCAAAATTTAAGGCTAGAAATGTTTTGAATATCCTTGGAAGAAGGTGGAACAGGAATTTCTGTTTCCTGCTGGGCAGCTGTAACCCCCGGAGCTGGGGAACCACAACCCAAAGCCATGGCAGGGAGTGGAAAAGGCAGGATCAGGACTGTGGGCAGGGAGCAGATCCCAGGCTGGATGTGCAGGAGATGTGTCCGTGCAGCTCCGTTCCTTTTACCTCCACCTGGTTCCACCAGCTCAGGCTCTCGGTGCCGTGTCCAGCTGGCTGTAACTCCTCCTGTTGAAGCCCAGGCCAGTGCCCCAAGGGGCAGGCTGACACCCGAGGAACGAAGTGAAACCGCAGGTGAGACAAGGCACAGGACCTCAAAGGAGGGAGCTGAGGCCAAGCCGAGTTGTGGGGAGCCCTGTGCTGACCCTGAATACCTGCCCCAGAGGAAAATCCTCCCAGATTCGGTCTCTGTAAAAATCCTGTTCTGGCACAACTCTCCCCATAAAATCCAGCCGTTTTTGCAAGGAGGATGAGCTGGTGTTTCATTTGGTTAATAACCGAGGCAAGTTAATCCTGTTCAGGCAAGGCTGAAACCAGTTTCAGTGCATCTGTGTCAGTGCTTTGCATCTGTCTAACCAGATAGGTTTAAAAGAACTTGGTTATGAAAGGAAATTGTTCCTACCGTGCAGCTACTGAGCCAGGGATCAGCCCCGGCTCTGCTCCTTGCAGTTCCCAGCCTGCGGCTCTTGGTCAAGGGGCCTGTGTAGAAGAGGACGGGGCTATTTGTACACCAGGCAGGGCTGCTCACAGAGCGCATTCAAGAAATCTCTTCGTGTCTCATCCAAGAGGTGATAAGAAGTGTTTCTGGTCAGCAAGATCGACTGGGTCTCATTTCATCCCTTCGAGAGAAATGCGGTAATCAGAAGTTAGGAAAACAAATGTTGGTGTTCTCGGCTTGAAGCTCGTACAGTGATAATGGCAATTAGGGGTTGTTAAACTCGTTAGCTTTTGCTATCACACAACTCTTTAAAAAGACAGCTGAGACCAAACTGAGATTTCAGCTTTCATCTCTCCCAGGGAAGATGAGATCCCTACAGCCCTGTCTGCTCTCTGGGCTGGGGGGCAGATTGGAGCCGCCGTGTGTCACTGGGAACGCGGCCCGGGACTGAACCTCTGCAGCTGCGGTGCCGGCCCTGCAGCCCCTGCTCCTCCGGGCTGGCAGCCCGGCTCCAGGTGGCCCTCCCCAGGCTCCTGGCCCCGAATCAGGCAGGAGCAGGGGCACGGGGCCCTTCCCAGCCTGGGGAAAGGGCAGGCTGGAGGTCTGCAGCCCCCCGAGCGAGTGGTCAGCAGCAGTGGAGCTGCCGTGCTGCTTGGTGCCTGCTGGTGCTGGTGTCACTCAGCCAGGTTTGTGCTTCTGCAGAGGCTTTGTACTTCTGAGGTCTGATGTGGAAGTGCAAAGCTTGCTGCCCCGTGGCTGGCTTTGTCCCACGGGTACCAAAAGGTGCTCTTTAGGGAGACGTTCACCCTCATCAGCACATGCAGAGCCTTCAGTGCGCTCACCTTGGCTTTGATGAGAGCCAGGTCCTCCCTTCCCTGGAGAGAGCCGTCCTGACTGCGTTCTGAAATCACAGAACCGGCTGTGTTCATGGCCTGATCCTGTCCTCGCCCCTTTGTGACCGCAACCTCAGAGGCACAGCAGCCTCTTTAGTTTCTCTGGTGTGCCAGCCCTTGTCCTGCGCTGGGACAGGCAGCGTGGTGGCACCACGCCGGTGAGAAACTCAGCCTCTTTTCCAGTCCGCACATGTTCTAGGAATCACTGCGATACTTCATCTGCTCCTGCTACACGGAGATTTGTATGAAATCATTTCCATTCCATTGAAATAATTTTCAGAGATTAATCTGTTGGGGTATTAGCATTGATTCCTGCGTGTACGTGCCCTCCTCCGGTCTGCACCCAGGGAGAGCCGCATTGTTCGAGGTGGAGGCAAGCTCACTCGTCCTAATTTATTGAAAAAAATAATTTTAGCTTTAAAATGAGGCTGTCATTATGTACCCTGTTCAATCTGTTCTTCACTCCTGAGTCGTGGCTCTGACCTTTTCCATATCTTAAATCCTCTGGGCTGTACACCGTGTTCAGTAGTTAAACTTTGGGGAGGGAGCAGCAGGTGTGGGTTTGGATAAGGACCGCGTGCACGCTTGGCTCCGTTCTTATCCACGTACCCCTGGCAGGCAGCAGCTCTCATTTCATTTAGGGCAGTGCCAGATTGGACTTTTTAGGGGGTTTTCACAGCGTATAAGTTCTAATAACAATTTTTACATCAGCTCTGGAAGTAGCGGCCTCTGGCATCACATGAAGTAGGCAGTAATGACACCTGCACTTGTAAGGGAGAGCTGGGGAGCTGATGCAGTGCACCCCAGGGTGAGTGCTCGGGGAGCCTGGAGCGGCTGGGATGGGGCTGGCCAAGGCAGAACCGCACCGCTCGGCCCTGGGTCAGCGTGAGCTGCAAAGAAATGCGCAGAGACCATGGAAAAATACTGAGGGGGGCTTTTAAAATATTCGTCCTTTTCCTACCTGTGTCTGGGGGAAGATGGGGACTGCAGTCAGGACTTGCAAGCATCCTGGTGCCCAGGGCTTTTCTGGGCTCGTAGCTGCATCCCGCGTCTGTGCCTGCAGAACAACCCCAGCACCCCAGCACTGCCACTGCCCTCGGCCTTCCTGCTGCTTTCCAAATTCCTGCTGTGTGCAGATGCTGTGTACAAGAGGGCAAAAACATCCTGTGTCTTCCAAGGGCTCCTGTCCCCTGGAAGGTGCCAGAGGCAGAGGAGAGCAGGGGAGAGTGCTCCTGGAATGGATTGCCTGCAGTTACCGCTCTGAAAGCCCTAGAAAAATCACCAGCTTCATCAGCGTGAATCTCTCATTCCATCTGAAAAGAAGGCTCCTATGAGAAGGATGTGTTTTATGTCCCTAAAAGACACTCACATCTATCTGGCTAGAGGGCAGATAGCAATTGGAAGAAATTAGCTTTATATCCTGGTGCCATCTCTGGATAAAATACACACAGCCAAAACAAACCTTAAAGTGCTTTGAGCTTTTTTTTAAAGGAAGAGTTCAGCAGTAACAGAAGAGCATTGTCCTAACTTTTTATTATTATTGTTATAAACTTGTCGTTGATAGAATTTTGTTTTTTAAGAACATCATTTTGTTAAAACCATTATTCAATCAAACATTATTCAATCTCCGAAGTCAGTTACCACCTGTTAACCTGAACCTTTTATGTGTGCCAATCTTGTTAGACAGAAGGACAAATCAAAATAAAATACCGTTTAGATGCTAAGACATGCATTTGCCTTTGCCAAGCTCGAAGTTGTATGCTGCTGGCACCTCTGTGGAGTTTACATTTGGAATTCAAAACTTGACTCCTGCAAATGTTCTTGGCTCAAATTGTCGTCGAATGTTAAGTAGTGTCTCCGGAGCGAGACTAATAGCACAAAATGATATTGAATGTTTGCAGGAATGGGACTTCACACAAAGATTTTTATAAATCTGCTAATAACAATGTTAGGTTTTACATAAAACCTCCAAAAAAGATGAGTGGCACCTCAGTGAAGGCAGATTTCCTGTTTATCGGTGTTAAATTCCTAAGTCTAGCACTTGTTCAGGAGAGCAGAAAAGGAAAGCTAATTGCAAGCAGGAAGAGAAATTGGCCAGTCCAGATCCACTGTCTAGCCGCTATGAAATACGGAGTAAAAGGCAGCATTTGTCAGAGGTTAAATATTCCTTCGGTGTAAATATTATGTGATACGGAGCCTGATTTTTCAGAAATGCTGGACATCGATTCTGCTGAGTTCTGTGGACATCAAGCACATTTTAGTAAAGCAGGCGAAGAAATCTTTTAATAATCTATCAGCTTAATTTTGCCATTGTGCCCGTTATCTGCAGTGCTTGGGTTATTTGTGCCCTTCAGCTTCACATTAACTTTTTGCCAAAACTGAACTGAAGGACAAAGGAAACACGGAGGCAGTCAAGGTTACGGGCGGCTCGGTCGTGCTTCTGCAGCACTCGGCAGCTCCTGTGCGGTTTGATGGAGGAGCATCGGGCGTCCCGCGAGCTGATTTAGTGGTACCTGCAGTGAGCTCTGTGCGCTGCTCGGTGCTGCCACGGGCTGTAGCAGGCACACTGAGAAGTGTTTCGGCAGAGGTGCACAATGATAATTATCCCCAGCCCCAACACTTCAGCAGCAACCCAGTGACAAGAAGCCAGCTGTGCAATTACACAGCTTACAATGTTAATTATGCTTAAATGTGGGGTTGCTCGAACTTTCTCAAAAAGTGCTTTCCAAGACATCAACAGACTTTTAACTGTAAATTTGGAGTAAAACTGGGTGAGCACAATGCCTTCCATTTCCTAATCTTCAGGGTTGTTAGGGAATTTGGCTTTCCTGAGTGAAAGACAGCATGATCACAGAGAACCGGCTTCACAGTCAATAAAAAGAGAGAGAT
This sequence comes from Aythya fuligula, assembly GCF_009819795.1. Classification (NCBI taxonomy): domain Eukaryota; kingdom Metazoa; phylum Chordata; class Aves; order Anseriformes; family Anatidae; genus Aythya; species Aythya fuligula. The sequence continues at coordinate 2,232,739 of NC_045577.1, read as the reverse complement.
CCCTGTGTTTAATAGCTCAAAAAGGTAAATGCAGCAGGAGGCTGGGGCAGCACCTGGTGCGAGCACCCTCCCTGCCCAGCTGGGCAGCCAGGAGGAGCCACAGAAGGGAAAGGGACCCAAGAAGGCAAATAACAATGCCTGGGTCCAGCTGTGACCAAAACACCAATAACCCACGGAAGGCAGTGTTTTACGTGCCCTCTGATGGAGCACAGCGATTTCCTTCAACAAATGCCATTTCTTAAACAGTGTGGGTGGAGGCTGGAATGCCAGAAATAACACAAGGTGCAAACGCAGAGAAGGGGGAGAGGTCAGATGCAGCGCTGCAGGCAGGATGCAGACATCCGTGAGCACGGTAACAGCTCCCAGCCCGCTCCCAGCCTGCCGGTCGCCCTCTGAACGCAGCCGCCCTTGGGGGATGTGCAGGGAGCCCCCTGAGGCTTTGACATCCAGGCTTGGTTTTGGTGCTAGAAATGCTCACAGCAGCAGCATTTAAGCACTGAGTTGAGCATGCAGCTTCTTCACTGCCTGGCCCTCATGGGCAGGGGAAGCAGCAGCTGGCTGTGAGGTTTTGCGGCTGCACCTCCCGGCCTCACAGGTGGGCTCAGCCCAGAGGCTGGGGAGGGCGAGGGAAGCAGTGCCCTGTGCAGTACAGACGGCAGCTTCCAGGAGCCGTGTGCTTGGGACATCAGCCCAAACACAGAGCAATCGATGGGGCAGCCCGCGGGGACACGGGCACGGCAGCACGTTACCTCTGGGAAGGAAACACTCGTGTTTCGTGGAGGTGAGAGTGCGGGGAATGAATGTGCAGCAGGACGGCCACCACAGGGCTCCAGGGCTCTGGGCTCGTGCTCAACTTCGTCTCGATGCCCGGGTGTGCACAGACAGCGACCAGGCAAAATTCCAGGCCTGGCATACCGGAGTTCAATCAGTGCTTCCCAGCACCCATGGGCCAGCCCTCGCTGCTCTCCCCCTGGCCACCCGGCAGCGGCGCGGGGCCGTGCAGGGCCCCTACCTCAGCCGATGTTCCCAGCACATCTGGCTGCCTGCTGAAGGCAGGCCAAACACACGCGTGTGTTGCGTTCCCTGCGTCCTTCCAGCTTGTCCTAATAATGTGTCTGAACGTGCAGAGGGAATTATTCCTGCGCTGGGGTGCAGAGAGGAGCCGGCTTCGCTCTCTTCCTGCTAACTTTGTTCTGCTCCGCTCTCCACCCAGTGCAAGTGCGAGGGCTCGTTCCAAAGTTCACGTTCTGCATTTTTATGCCGTGCCAGAGAGAGAAAACACTTGGTAAAACTGTAACTTGACCTTAACGCTTTGCCGCAGCCAGGGAGATAAGGTGCTGAAGGAAACGTGGGGAACAGAGCCCGGTGCTCACCGATGGCGGCGGGGAAGGGCCGATGGCTCCACGGCGAGGACCCCAGGGCCCTGCTCGGGAGCTGCGGGTGAGCCCAGCCCACGGCACGGAGCAGCCAGGGGGTGCTGAGCGGGTTCGGGCTGGCACATCCCAAATTTCTGCTCCGCCACACAAAGGACCCCTGTGCTGCTGCTGCTGCTGCAGATTTGAGAACGAAAAGATTGAGTGAAGCTGCCCGTTATTATTTTTGGCTACTCCAGCGATGTATCAAAAACCTGACGCTGGGCTGATGCTGGTGCCCTACTTTATAGAAGCCCTGAAAAGCAGATCGAGGACAGCGAGCTTCTCTTTGTGCATGGCATCTGCCAGCAAACGGTGAGAAAGCTTCAAACCGCTGGTGGGGGGAGTGGGGGAAGGCAAAAAAAATGTGTTAATCCAGATCCCTGCCTGCAGACTGCGAGGGGAAGGGGTCTGCGTGCGCTCTGCTAAGGAGCCAAGGGGGGAGATGCGCTGAGCGGGGCGTTGTGCTGCCCACACTGCTCGTCCCAGCGTGGCTGGTGAGCCGCTGGTGTTGTCCCCATGTCCCCAGGGCACAGCGGGGCCTGGTTTGCCCTGGAAGGAAGAAAAGGACCTGGGCAGAGGACTCGGGGTGCCCGCAGCCACCCCAAGGACAGCCCAGCAACCCGGCCTGCGGGCCAGCACCTGCCTGTCCTCCTGAGACCCGCTGGCCCCCTGTGCTCTGGGGAAGCACTTGGTGCTGTTTTAATTAGGGCTATTCACCCTTGTGCTCATTTTCCCCTCCAACGCCGACCAGGTGCCCGCTCATCCCCGGAGCAGCCGCTCGTGAGCCGCAGGATTTATGATTTGCTGCAGCCACGGCCGGTAACCTCCGAAAAGTGGCAGAAGGAAGCAGCCAGAAACAGCAGCCGGTGCCGCGCGGGGCTTTGCCATTTGCCATTTATTCCCACTTCGCTCCCCATGAGCCATGGAGGCGTTTCGATGCGCCGGGCTGACCGTGGCAGCCCTGCTCGGGGAACTGGGGGGCTCCGCGAGCCGTCTGAGGCCGGGGGGGCCCCGCAGCGCTGCCTGCCCCGTGCCCCCCGGGGGGGTGAAGCCGCACTGAGCCCCCCCCGAGGCTGCCACCCACCGGGAGGGGGTCCCCGGGGGGGGGTCCCCGGCGTGGCCGAGGGGTGCGGGCATGGCTCAGGGGGGGGCCGCCGGCTGCTGCTGCTGCTGCTGCTGCAAATGCTACTGGCTGCTGGGCAGGTCGGTGCCGGGGCTGGGGACGGGAGGGGGCACCGGGGGGGGGGGGTTGGGCACCGGGGGCGGGCAGCGGCTGCCTCCATCCCCGGTACCGAGCATCGCGGGGAGCGCAGCCGGGCGGCGAGAGGCCGCGGAGCATCGGGGCACCGGGGACACGGGGCTCGGAGGGGAGCCGGGGGGTACCGGGGGGGGCCCCGGGGAGGGCGGCGGCGGCGGCGGCGGCCCCGGGGCGCTCTGCCCAGCTACAGCGCAGCCAATCCCGGGGCCTCGGCGGCGGCTCCGAGCGGGGCGGAGCGGGGCGGGGACGGGCGGCGGCGGCGGCGGCGGCGGCGGGGCCGGGACGGGCCGGGGGAGCGCGGCATGGGGCGGCCCCAGCCCGGCCGGGCCCGCGGGGTGAGCAGCGGGGCGGTGGGGATGGGACGGGGGTGTGCAGGGTGGGGGGGGGGGGTCCGGGGCCGTGCGTGTGCCCCTGCGGGTGTCCGCGCCCCCCGGTGCTGTCCCCGGGGGTCCCCCCGCGGTTCCTGCGCCTCCCCCGCGGGCTCCGGGCTCCGCAGCCCCCGTGGCGGAGCCGCCCGGTCCCGGTGCCGGTGCCGGTGCCGGCCCGTGGGGCCCGCAGCTCCCCGTGCGCTGCTCCGCGCCCGGCGTTGTATTTTTAGCAGCGCTGTGCGCGAGGCATTTTTGTTCCCGGCGTTATTTATTAAAACATCCTCGCTGCCTTAGGCAACGGCCCGCGGCCGGGCTCCGGAGCTGGGGCCGTGGCGCAGAAGGAGGGAGCTTGCGACTTTGCTTTCCTTGCGGCTGATCCAGGAGGAGGGATCCTGCCCGGCTTTTTTCTCGCTCGGATCCTGCCTCCTGAGTTGGGCTGAGCACGATTTCATGGGCAAAAAGACAAAGCCTTCACCCCCACCCTCCTCCCAGCCCGCGGATGTGGGGTGCGGGTGGGGAGCACCCCAACCTCACCGGTGCCCACGGGCAGTGGCAGGGCACCAGGAGGCTCCGTCATGGTCCTGCTGCTGCTGCCTGCGCTCCCCGTCCTTGCCCCGGTGCCTGCCGTGGCCGTCCTGCTCCTCCTCACTCCGGAGGCTCCCAGTGCCATGGGAATGGGCAGGCCTGGGGTCCAAATTCCAAAGAGTGGTGGCTCTGCGTCCTCTGTATCAGCTGTCCACAGATGTGGCGCTATTAATAGATGCCGATTTAGCCTAATGTGGGAAGAAAAGGTCGTATTTTGTATGGAAGCATTGGTTACTGTTGAAAGAGAGAAATGGTGGTCCCGCTGTGCTCTTGGGAAGGAGGGAGAAGTTGCTTCTCTAGCTTATCGTGCTTGGTTATTGGAAGTCGAGCAGCATTTCTGATCCGTGTTTATTCCTTGCTCTCGAGCCATTTTGCTTGCTTTTGCAGCTTCTCTCATGTTGCATGTTGCAAACCCGGTGGTGTCCTTGCTGCTCGTACCCTGCTGGACTGACAGGTTGGCTCTGGCAAACCTGGCTGTGGCCACTGCTGGCCCAGCACGGGCCCTGCCCAGGTGAACGTCGTGAGCTAAATCACCCTTCAGCACGGCAAAAACAAAACCTGGAACCTGGTCTGAGCTGACAGAGTCCTTCTGAATGTAATTAATCCTGCTGCCAGCTGAAACCGAGAACAGTCTAAAAACAAGGGCAGCCATTAATAAGTTTAATTACATGTCCTTTGTCTTGCTGGGTGAAGGTGTTGTGCAGTGAGGGCAACGTGATGCAGCTGCCGGTGGTGAGCGCCCTGGTAAGTGCTCCCTGAGCCTGTGCCCGGAGATCCCAAGGGCTGTGGGGCATCTGCCTCAGCCCACGGCAGCACGTCTGTGGCACAGATCAGCGGCTGGAGGTCAGAGAGCAGAGGGGAAAGCTCGGATTAGCAGAACATGGGCGTTGCTGTCCTGGGAGGACGCAGCGCCACACGCAGAGCGCTTGTGGGGACTTCACCCAGACGTACAGGGGAAAAAAAAAAAACATTCCCATGTCTTCTGGGAGCACACAAGTTCAGTTCTGCTGTTCCTCGTGGTGATTCCCATAACAACACTTGGATATTTATTTGTTAAATCGAAGCAACACTCTCAGCAGGATGAGGCACGAGGGCAGGAGTGGGTGAGAGCTGCGGCAGCGGCCAAGAGGTTAGCAGGAAGCGGTGCCGGGCCCTGGGGTTTCACACGGGCACTGCTCGTGAGGCTGGGGGGGGGCTTGGGAGACCGAGGTGCAGGAGAGACTCGGTGGTGCCTGCTGCTGGAGGATGTGGCTCCTCCGAGCAGCTGGGGCCGTGCAGCAGCGAGGCTCCCAGCTCGGCGAGGCGGCTCCACACCGCGCAGCGCCCCAGCACCCGAATTTGTGCCTCTGGTGAAGCTGGAGGGGACGGTGCTCCCGTCTGCCCCGCTGGCAGCCTTCTCCTCTCTGAGGCTGCAGATAGTTTGGTGCAGTCGCCCACTTTGTTCTCAGTCATAACACAGCCTAATCCCCGGGCTGGGGACAGCTCTAAATTGTGCCGACGCTGCAGGCGGGTCCCGGCTGTGTCTGTGCCTGCAGGACCCCTGCGGAGGGCGGCGAGGGGACGAGGGCTGCCCCGGGGGTCAGAGCAGAGCTGTTCGCCCCTGAAAACCTGTGTACGGTGAATGGATGTGACCTGGAAACGTGCCCAGGGTCACGGCTGTCATTTAGGAGATCCGATCCTTCCGGACCTTAAGCTGGGCGCTGTCGGCCTCGCTGGCAGCGAGGCGTTGGTGTCGCAGTGGCCGACCGCAGCTGGTATTAACGGGACATCTTCAATGCGGGGCATGGACTTCCCTCAGGATTCCCCAATCTGCTTCTGCTTTCACAGCAGAATAGAAGATTTAAGAAAGGTTCTTAGCTTTTTTTTCTTCTGCATTTTACGTTTTGTGCCTGCTCCCCCTCTCTGCAGCTAGCCAGCCAGGTTCCCGGTTCGCTTCTGTCTTTCAAAAGTATCAGGAAAATTTCCATCAGAAAACCACACAAGTCAGCAGCTGCGTGGTTTCAGGCAGGTGAAGTCCTGAAATGAAAACCGTTGGGGTTGCCCCTTTGAGGGCTTGTCTTCACAAGAAAGCAATTCTGGAATAAGAGTGTACGAGTTTCACACACGAGACCTATTCCAGACTAATTCTGTGTAGACAGGCCCTGCACATCTTCCCTCCTGGTAGCCTCGGTGAGTATCTTTGCTCTTGAGGGAGCACGGGGCCTGAATTCCCCAGCAGCCCTGCTGGTCCTGCTGGCAGACGAACAGTTCCTGTGCCCGGTGCTGAGGGCCTGGCCCTGCAGTCGGTGAGGACGGCTTCTGGCCCCGTGCTTCGTCCCCAATATCCGAAGTCCTGCCTGGGCTGGGGGCGCAGTCCTGGCCCCACATCCCTAATTCTGGCTGCTTATGAGGGAAGCAGGCAGAGGGGCATAGCGTCCCCTCACGTGGCAGTGCTTTATGGCTTTTATTATTTAGAACAACAACCCTCGCTCGTTGCTCTGGGGCAGTAAACCTCCTCCTTTAATAACCAGCAACGTCTGCCTCTGTGCGGGACTCTCCAGGTCAGTGCCAGTAGCAGTTATGTTATTTCTCTTTAGAACTAATGTGGTGTTTTATGAGATATTTTTTTTTTCCCCTCCTTCATTTCAACTGAACTTTAGGCATGTAGAAGGGGATTAAAATAAGGCCCACGGCAAAAGGAACTGAACGTGCTGTTTGGAAGGAGGGCTTCCTGCTGTGAGACATCTCCGGGCTGCTGGACGCTCCCACCATATTAAAACAAAGGTGTAGGAACTGAATTTGATCAGCTCCTGTAAGCCAGGATGTTGTTATTTTTTTTATTTATTTTTTACTATTATTTCTGCACTTCTTGCCATCTGTCACCCAGTAAGTTGTCTTTGCCCCAAGCCCTGCAGGCCTGAGTGACCGCAGCAGCAGGGGCAGAGCTGTCGGTGCCCCGAGGCCTCTCCAGGGACCGCACAGAGCCGCCTCCTCCCCGTGTTTGGGGAGGCTGAAGGCTCTCAGAGAGGAGAATGTCCTCACCCCACAAGTCAGGGAGCAGCGTGTGACCTTTGCGGGACCGTCCCTGTGCTGTCCCTACAGCAGGGAGCGTGGGAGCTGTGACAGGGCCTGGCAGACATCTTCCAGGAAATGGGATCGTGCCACGGATGTCACGTTCCTTATAACGGGTGGGAGAAATGCTTTCTCCTCCGGATCGGGGTGTTCAGAGTAAGGAGCGACACCAAGGCGCCAGGGCAGGTCTGGGGGTGCTGGGGGGGATCCGGCCGCTGCCCTGGGAGCCCCTGCGCAGGCAGCGCTCCCCCTCTGCCAGGGCTTCCTCTGGCAGAAGGACCTCAGCCTTTCCGCTGCAGTCTCCGACGAGAGCCTCTAATTAATGACATCTCCCCATTTAGCTCGTGATACGCAGACAGATGCTGCGCCATTTAGGGCTGGTTTGAGACCTACAGCGCTCCTCCATGCAGCGCAGCATCTGGTGAGGAGTGCTGGTGGTGCCGACCTGGGTCAGATCTGATCTGCTGATCAGGAGGAAAAGGCAGCCAGGGAATGTGTCCTGCCTAGGGAAGCACCTCCCAAATACTCCTGTGTCTAAGAAAATCCTGTTAATTTTAGAATACCCAGAGATGTACAGCAGAGTACGGGGAGATAGAAATAAGCGTTTGATGAATCTGGTGAGAATGTGTTATGTCCTGAGAAACTCCTGCTTGGTGATACTTTGCCTTGCACATCTGCATTCCCACCCGTGGCCTTGCAGCTGCAGTGATTTTGAATGAAAAATAGACTTGTTTTGTTTTAATGTCAGCAAAAATTCTTATGCCAGCATGAAGCAGTCCAGCTCGGTGCGTTACAGTACGTAGTTCCTCAGTTGTAGGTTGAAATTATCAATATTTATGTGTGCCCACACAAAAAGGCAAGTCCCAGCTTGGTTATTTAGCTCTTCTAATTTCATCTGCAAATTGCAGAAATAAGACTTCCCATAAATGCCTCGAGTCTGAGGTTATCAGGTCTGTGTTGGCAGTTCTTGAGCTACCGGGTATCAGTCCTGGACTCAGCACCCAGGGCAACTTGATCTATCTACTCTTGATCTGTCTTCCCCTATTAGAGTTCACTTACAGTATCACTCAGAGGAAAAGGGTATGGATCCTTTTCTGTGAAAATAGTGCAAAATTGCCACAAAGTACTGGGAAATGACTGCGCTCAGTTCCTAAAGATCAATTTATTCACAATAGAGGTGTGGGGTGAGCAGGCAACGCAGAGAATTGCTAATGGGATGGAGAGCCTTGGTGCTTCTAAGCCACCGCTTCTGACCCCATACGGGTCTGTAGTAACCCAAGGGTTTTAACGTTTGGGGGCCGTTTGTCCCCTGAGCAGCTGCACGAGGGGTGGCCTGCAGCCCTCAGAGCTGTCCCTTTCCCATTCCCAGCTGCAGGCTGATCCTTCATCACCTCGGGATCTATCGATGGCCTGAATCTTAATGGCAAAGCTAGAGGAGCACCTTTTTATCTCCCAGCGCTGTTTATCTTAGACTTGGCTTTGGCTTTTTCTAGATTGAGCTTGGCATGTGAGTCACTGGAAGCTATGAATTTTGCATGCACTATTGACATTTCCCTGTGTTTTGGTCAGCTATGTTCTGGAGACTGACAAAACTCAATACGCACAGGCAGAGCAATCTGATAGAGAATATTGGGAGCATTGTTGTTCTGCTCGTAAAAGACTGCGCTGAGAATATCTCAAACTCCCCTTATTTCTGTCCTTCCGCGCCTCTGAATAAGGCAGCGTACTCCTTATAGACAGACAGACAGACACATGTTCTCTTTGGAAGACCCCGAAGTGTTTGCCAGAGGTTTTAAAGGTCAGAGTTGCTGGGATCAGAGCTTCTGTGGGCTGGCTTGCATAGGAACATTTTATACGGTGCAGACTATAGAGGAAGCAACTGCTCCCTCTGCTCTCAAGTTATTTTTTCCCTCACCGCTTTATGGTTATGTTGTGTTTTCCCTGGGAGTACCTAGCTATCTTTCTTTTTTTTTTTTTTTTCCCCTCCCCTCGAGCTCTCTGATTTTGCTTTAAGAGTTACAGCACCATTGATTGTATTGGCTGTCTCTGAAAATGGTGTGCTGCTTGCTGTCTGTGGGCTCCCTGCTGCTAAATGCTGCCAGTGGGACTCCAGAGCATTTAGATCAATCGATAGGGCTATCATGGCCTTATTTTCCACACTCTCCCCATCCTGGGGATGTGTGTAACAATCGGATGGAGCGCGCGAGCCCTCGGATTGTTGGTTACAGAGCGTGAATTCGCACTGTCTGCATCCGTGATAGAGCTGGATGCGTTTCTGGAGGGGGAGAAGAGTCCCTGCGCACAGGGGGATGCTATTCTGGGCCCTCTGTTATCTCGTGGCATAAAGTTCATAGGAATATTCTGCAGTTGTTGCTAACAGATGGGCTGAATCATTTCTCCGGGCAGGAAGGCATCCACTGATACGGCTGCATTTTTCCTCCAGATCCCATCTAATGCCGAGGCTGAAAGAATCGCGCTCCCACGAGTCTTTGCTCAGTCCCAGTAGTGCTGTTGAGGCTCTGGATCTCAGCATGGAGGAAGAAGTGGTCATCAAGCCGGTCCACAGTAGCATCCTGGGACAAGACTACTGCTTCGAGGTAAGGAGCGTTTCTGTACGCCGTGTAGCAGGGCTGGCTGGGGAGCCGGGTGCGGGATCACATCTCGGGCTCTCTCTGTTACAAAACGCTTCTGCTCTGAATTGTTACACAGACACCGTTCCATGGGCAGAAAATTACTTCATAATTCCAAGGAGAAGCACACCCGCAAATCAGAGCAATGAGCTCTTTGCCTTATAACCATTGTCGCAGCAGGGCTTGCTCCTGGCACAGGTGCCGGACTACTTAGAAACCTACATTAGCAGAGCTTAAATTTGTAGTTTATGTTCATGCAGATAGCAGAAAGTGCTCGTCTCTGTTCTGTGTGTACAAATATCTTATACGTGGTCACAAAGATAGCCTACAGCTATTAGTGGGAGTGTTGAGGACTTTGTCTAGAAATCTCAAGCTTCACTTTTCTGGGTAATTAAAAAAATCTGTATTTCAGTGTGTTTTTTTTTTTAAGGGATATTTGCATCTTTTATGGCATGTGGCTAGGTCTGTGCTAGCAGGAGGTTGTGGGACGTATACAAACAAGATTGTAGTTGGATAGCATAAGGCAGTGCCTCTTGGGAATTGTTTGCCCTGCATCATGGACAGAAAAGCCTTATTGCTTATGGCAGCACCTGCATATAGAACTGGGAAGTGGTTTTCTTACAGTAATAAGGTGGTTGATACTTGTGTTTCTATGAAGAGAAGGTAATCTGTTTGTACTTGGACATCAGCGAGTAGATAAACCATATAGCCATGCTTGGGTTGTACTGTAAGATTTGATGGGAATGCATTCCTAGGATGGGCAGAGGCATGTGAAGACAGCACTGTCAGCGTCCAAGAGGAGTCAGATGGGACAGATGAATATTTTTACATTACTGAAATTAGAACAGTTTGAAATAAATGAATTAAAATATCCATTTCTTAAAATACAACTGTGTAATACAGAAGCAGTCTGACCAAAAAATAGCCCCAAACATGAACTCTGAAGTTGAGGGCGTGGGTTGAGATATAAATTTTCCAGTGCTGCTCATTCTCTGTAGAATTGAGCAAGTGTGGCAGGTCAGGAGGAGAACAGTTTTGTAAATTATATGGCCTCTATTACATTCCACTCAAGAAAGATAAAATGAAGCTAGATGGAAAATAGATGTGACATCCATAATATAAGAGTTGTTTACCAATTCTGTTCAGCACGCAAGAGAAGGGGAAGGGATACGAACAGTACTTGTAGAAGTTGACTGAGAGGGAAATTACACAAGTCATGCACTTGTAAGGAGGAAGAAAATTCCATTTTTAAGTGAGAGTTGGATAAAGAAGAGTCATAAAAAAAAAAGAACATGTTAATTGCTGTTCTGCAAATCCTGCAGAGTAAAGGAAGAATGCTGGAAAACAAAAGGGGCATTGATTTGTAACTGATGGTTACTCATCAACAAGCTCCAGAGGGAAGCGCTTAGGTGAGAGCTAAATGGCACATTGTGTTAATGCATCGGTCTGGCATCTCCGGAGAGCCTCTCTCAAATACTGCACTAGGTCAGAAGTGGAATGAGTTTGCAGATCTTTCTGGATCCCTGATGGGCAGTGGGCAGTGCCCGCAATCCTCCCCACACAGCCGGCGGAGGCGGAGGGTAAGCGTCGCCCGCGGGAGGGCAGCAACCAGGGCGCGGGCGGCCGAGCGCTGTGTGCCCCAGCACCTGGTTCCCCGCGCCAGGCAGCACTGGAAGCAAAGCGACAGAACTGCACGGGCATCTTCTCCTCTTCAGTGCTTGAAAGTTGCCTTTCGTTGTTTTGCTTTGGAGAATGCTTTAGAAAACTAGAAAGGTAGACTTCTGCTTGAGCCCAGATATCCCCTCTGTCCCGAAGGTCCTGTCCGTAATCCCAAATCCTTCAGTGTTGCTCTGTCAGTAAGTACAGGCAGGACATGGCATAGGCCATTGCCACTTTATAGTGGAAGCTCAGCAAAGAGCAGGAAACTTGTGGCAATTCCTGCAGTGTGGAACTACGAAAGCTCTGGGTCAGGTCTGTGGGAAGCCGAGAGGAAAACTGAAGCTGCTGCTTGGGCCATGACACTGCCGTGTGTCAGAACACATAAGAGCAAGAAACTCATGCTGCTGTCCTGGAAAATGAGCCCTGGACAAGAAATGTCAAGTGAGAAGGGCCTGCCCGAGTCACGGACACAAGACTTTTTCCACACAATGGATTGCGAAGAGGCTGTGGGGTGATGCTGTGCCCGGTCCCTGCCCTGTGAAGCCCCAATGGATCCGTTCCCTAGGGAGGCCTGTCAGGAACAGCCAATTTTGCTATCTCAAAAGGCAAAGGGCAGCACTGCTGGTGCAGGGCAGTGCCAGCCTCACGCTGTCCAAAATCGTCTCCTCTCAGTGCTGTGGTTGGGCACGGGACAGTGCCAGCAAGGCCTGCTGCCGCTCACCACCCCCAGCACGAGGCGCCTCACGCAGCTCCTCCTGCACCGCGCCACAGCGGCCCAGAGCCTTGGGAGCTGAAGGGGAAAGGACTGGAGACAAAAGAGAGGTGCTGAAGCCATCTGCAGTGGAGAAAGCAAGTAGTTTGTTGAGGCAGCGTGCTGTATGAAGGTTATGGCAGGGTTGTTTCTCTCCTTCGGCCTGGCCTGCCGCTGTGAAGCCATGTGGTGGCTCCGGCTCTGCCAGGGGCCAGGAGAGTCAGCACTCACACAGCGCTTTCTCAGTGCTGCATCAGGCTTTTTCTGCTTATTTAGGTCTGTGAAACTTGCTTTTTTTCTGACTTGCTGAGTACTTGGAAGTCAGTGTTTACTTGTTTTCCTCAGTGATTGTTTTTAAAGTTATTCAGCACCGTCTTCTTTCTCCTTATAAGACCTCCAGTCAGCGTAATCATCTAGAGCCGCCGCATATGCTGGGTGTGCTAAATATACAGGAGGCAGCTTAGCCTCGTAAAGGAGACTGCGAGTCCAGACTCCCAGAGCCTATTCCTGGCTCTGCTATTTGTGGGATCCCGGTGACCTGGGCCAGGAATGGGAATCAGGACGGAAGGGCTGCGCTTCTGTGCGGGCAGCCCGGAGCCTTGTCCTGCTGCACAGCTTGTGCCTGGGGGATGCGGAGCAGGAGGAAGGAAAAGCTGCTACTGGGCTGATGGATCCGCTACAACCAGAACCTTGGAGCCTCATCCTGGCCTTGCCTGAGCATGGGAGGATTTAGAGGAGAGGTTTAGTCCCACAGTGTAAGCAGTTGCTGTTTTCACACAGCCCTCCAGACCACAGACAGCCATCACAGGCTCTGCGGGGCTGCCCCAGGCTGTGCCCTTGTGCCGGGGGGTGTGATGGGGTTGTCAGCTCCAGCCTGAACTTGTAAAATCTCCTGCACACATTGAGTGAAACAGCTTTAGTAACTCGGTTATCATCCTCTGTTGCTACACCAGTGAGATTCCTTGTGATACGCTTTGAGGATGCTGTACCTAACACATTTTAGAAATGACAAGGTTTTGTCTGACTTAAGGGATCACCCACCTGTGTGTTTATCCTGCACCTTAACAGTTATTTAGGACATCCAAAGTCTTGTTGAGACAAGAATGCTCTCTTTATCAAGGTAATTAATATGTCATGAAGATCATCAATACCATATAATATTTAGGTCAGAGCTGAAAGCCAAAAGATTATTGCAGATTGGTGGAAAATGCCATTTTTGGTCACACATGGTAGACAGGACTTTCACCTCCCAGCAGATCCGGAAGGCTTCCTACCTGCCACGAGGACTTTTGTCTTCTCTCACTTGGGTGAACAGATAGTCTTGTGTAGCTTTTGAATGATTAGTTGATCAGTAATTGTTTTGGAATTGAAACATAAATTTTACTGTGATAACTCAATGCTAACCTATTGACTTAAGTGTGGCAAGAAAATATATTAGATATTCAACTAAACAGACAGCTGTTTAAAAAAACATGCACACATTTAATTAACGAAGCCAATAGAAGGACGACTAAATTGCATGTTTGTTTATTTGGATATGAATGCTCTAGGCATCTGTGGGATCCATGTGTGCCACCAAGGAGAACTTGTCTTTAAGAGAGCATCTTTCCACAACAATCCAATAAGCCATAATCCTCTTTTTGGGGAAATTCATTTGTATACCAAACTCCCATCAAAACAAAAGAGCTAAACAACATGCTAGGTGAAAAATGGCCTTTGAGGAAATGGACTAATGGTAGAGTTTACTGAAAAGTATATTTGACCTGTTACACTTTTATTAACTGATTTCTAAGGAGGACTGAATTCAGTGGACCTCACTCAGTACCAGTGGGAGGGTTTTTTCTCACTCTGGGGTACAGAAACCCGCAGGGTGGTGTGGCTGTCCCAGCAGTGTTCAGGACTGTGATGCTTTGGATTTGAACACGGCTGATTTTGAGTCTTGCACAGCTGAATTTGTGGACCAAACAAGCCAGGGCTCAAGTTCTGCGTTGTTAGGTTCTTGTCTGAGCAGTTTTGGAGCACGTCACAGCGATGCAGCTGCGCGTGGCTTCTTCCTGGGTGTTGTCACCATGCGGGTGTATGGCCGTGCTCTGGAGTGCTGTTGTAGGAGCCCTGCTGAGAAAAGTATCAAAATATGGAGCAGCCACACCATGGGCAGGGCAAGGTGTCACACACCATGGACAGTTGCTTTTGTGAGCGGTACATCTCCTGGGCCACCAGAAGCTTGTTTGTTCAGGGACAGAGGTTGACAGGAGCAGCAAACGGGATGAAACAGGCCACATTTGTGATGGGAAACTTCGAAGAAATGGGAAACATCGAAGCATGAAAGGATGCTGAAAAGATCATACTATTGTGCCTAGTAATATGGAGTCGTCTTTTCTTAGAAATGGAAGATAACGTGTGCCCCAAAGAATATTAGTATTGCAGGACAGAATGAATGCATTAAGGACAGGGAAGTGTCTGCCTGAAGGAGAGAGCTTGGGGGATATCAAGCGTGGGGAGATCTCTTGCATTTGCTGTGAAAAGGCAGGCCAGGCCTCTCGTCATGTTGTCCTGGTGCGGAGATGTCTTTGTGCACAGGGATGTGCTCAGCTCACGGCTGAGGTTAGCTAGTGATGAATGGAAGCGAGTGCCAGCTCTGCTTGTAAGGACAGGTTTGGGGAGATGTATGAAATTAGAGGAGATCGTGTCTCCCAGAAGCAGATAAGCGATGTGCAGGGTGTAAACACGCACGCTGCCAGGCGATATGGCGCGCACAGAGCTCTGCGGCCTGCCTGGTGGCAGTGAAACTCGGAGGGAGTTCCTTAGGTACTAACCAGGCCCATCTGCTTGCCAGCCAGAGACGGACAGAAAGAACATTTCTGGGCATCACCAAATCCAGTGGGTACAGAGAAGGGAGAGCAGCCGGCTGAGAGCTTTGTGGCTGGCTGAGGGGAGCCAGTGCGGGGAGCACAGGAGTGCCTCCGGCCCTCCAGCAGCGTGGTGCGTGTCCTCAGCCCCATGTTCTTCACAGCAAGGCCTCCAGAGCAGGGCGTGGAGGGGGGGACAGCAAGAATCCAGCCTGCCGGGGCCTGGCGTTCTTCTGAAAGCAAGGGCTGGGTTGTTACAACTACAAGTTTGGGGCTGAATCTGGAGGGATGCCAAGTGGTTGCAGTTTATCTTTAGTTCATTTAAGGATTTGCACTCTTCTCAGTTGAGGAGCTTGGTGGTTTAAAGCATCACATGCACGGGGCCATTATCTTGTGTTTTCTGGTGTGGAAGAGGAGAAGTAATTGGAATTTGCTTCCATGATTATTTCTGTGACAAACAGAGTTGCCCTGTTTTCCTGGTAGCCTTAGGGGCTGTTGCTTCATGCTTGGGTAAAGCTGTTTACTTAAAAAAAAGAAAAAAATCCACTAGCACCTTTCCTAACTCCCCCTCTCCCCCGTATCACAGTCTGCAGTGTGCTGGTCAAGACATAATCCTGTTCCTTTCCCTGTAGGTGACGACTTCATCAGGAAGTAAGTGCTTCTCGTGTCGTTCTGCAGCAGAGCGAGATAAATGGATGGAAAACCTGCGGCGTGCCGTGCACCCAAATAAGGTAGTGGCTTTGAGGAATTGCCTCTGCTGTAGTTCAGTTCCTCGTTATTACATTTTATAGCCCGGTGCATAGTAGCAGCAGGGGACGTATTGTCATTTCAGTGAGTAAGTGTAATTGTGGGTCAGCCTTTTTCCATATTTCCATTTCTTCCACAATTATATTTACGTGAAAGTGCCAATTATTTCTTTCCTCTTTTCTCAGCACATGCTGCTTCAGCTGTTGCTGTGAAATGATCAGACTTGAAGAATCTTCAGCCCTACTAATGATACTTGCCACTCAAGTAGGACTTCCCAGCTCCCAGCAGTGCTGGGACAGCTGGCTGGTAGCTGTCAGCAAAGTTACAAGGCTGAATAGTCAGAAGTTCACATGCCACATTCCCTGACTCTGGTACTACTTGCAGGGCCTGCTCTAGTGATGGAGAAATTCAGGTGGCACACGGCAGCACGTTCTTTGAGGCAGTAGTGAAATGTAGCTTTAGCTTTTACAGGCAGTTGAGGGTGGCAAAACCGTCCCGTCTGAGATCTCCAGAAACAAATCTTTCTCTTCACTGAACACAGGGATGCCCAATATGTGTTTTTATGGCCCACTAAGACTGGAGTACCTCCTCAAATAAAGCCTACAGCTGCTTCTCCCTCTCTGCACTGGAATTAGCTAACAGAGATTGATCAGGACTGATCAGCTGCAGGATTTCACAGCTGATGAGCTCCATCAACAAGTCACTTTCTGCTGATCAGAGAAGACACAAATGATGGGATCCTGTAAATTCACCCCTGGCATCAGACACATAACTGTACAGGTTAGGTCTGGGCCTGGCAGGCTGCTAAAGGAGCCCTCTGTGTCCGAGCTCATTGCTCCTAGTCGGGATAAGAGATTTCCTTCAGTGTCAGCATGGGAGTGGCAGAGGGGAGAGGGGGCTTCTGCCCCAGCAGCGTGTTCCTGCACGTGCAGCTCAGTGACTCCAGTGCCTTTCCGAGCACAGCAGCCCAGCAATAATGTCCTGAACGAGCTGTGTGAGGTTTGGAGCCTCACACCATGAGCAAAGTCCTGGGAATGTGAGGGAGGGCCAGACACGTCAGGATGGCTTTGAGATGTGGTGTTCAGTGGAAATTCATTTGGAAAGATGCCCTCATCTCGAAACATGCCATTAGCTGATGGCTAACTTTCCATCTTTGTTTGAGTTCGTAGACAATAAACTCTCAGTATCTGACTTGATATTTCTATCGGGAATTCAGTGTTCTTGTGTAGTTCCTGTGTGTACTTCCTGAACCCACAGTACCCCATTGTGGGCTCCCAGCAGAAACATTCCTGCCCAGCCTCCGAAGCTGAGCAGGGTAAGCCACGGTTGCTCTTTCAGTCAGGGCTCCTAGACAAAACAGGTTACTGCAGCCCCAGGAGCAGTTCAGCTGCGAGTGCTTTATCTCTGTAGTCGCTGCTGCAGCAGATGCCCCTGGATGTTCCTCCAGGGCGAGGTCAGCATGGCTGGGGAGCCGCTGAAGAGCCGCGGTATCCTTTGCTGCATTGTTGTTTAAACGATCTCAAGCCAAATCTCTATTTCTGAATTGTAATGAGTCCACTGCGTGACTCACTCTGTGTCCCATCATTCCTCTTGATGTTTTAGTTCAATGCTCTGGACTTGTGCCCTAAAATATTGTGAAGTTTTGCAAAAGCCTCTTCCCATGCCAGAGGTGGTTGTGTTCCAGCCACGGACGAGGAGATCCCTGAGTGTGCGTTCAGATCCCTTTGTTGTTGCTCTGGTACAGTCCAGAAAATGTACTCCAGTGCTGCTGCAAAGAGGCTGGACTGCGAGGGGAGGTGGCTTTATGGTACCTGTAACGTAGCTTGTTTTGCACAAGTCGTTAGTTATCGGTGAGGTTCTTTCTTCCAGGTTTCTTTTGAGGTCCTCTTGGCAGTGAATTGGACATGGAACATTTATGATTTGGATGGGTTTTATCTCCCTTGTTTCCTTTATTAATTGGCACCAGCAGACATGGAGAGCACGGTGATATTTGGAAAATTAACATAAGTAGCATTATTATGCAAATTCCTGAGAGCCAGTATTTCCTTAAAATAAAATGTAATTAAGCTTGTGCTCATTTAGCCCATCCAAAATAATTAACTTATATCTCCAGTTTTGTTGTGCATGGCTTTGTTGTCTTTTTTTTTTCTTGACCTTTTTTTCTTTGCATCTTTTTTTTTTCTAGGACAACAGCAGAAGGGTAGAGAATATGTTAAAGTTATGGATTATTGAAGCCAAGGACCTGCCAGCTAAGAAGAAGTACTTGTGTGAATTATGCCTGGATGACGTTCTTTATGCACGAACTACCTGTAAATTGAAAACTGATAATGTCTTTTGGGGGGAGCACTTTGAATTTAATAACCTCCCATCGCTCAAAAACATTACGGTGCACTTATACAAAGAGACTGACAAGAAGAAAAAGAAGGACAAGACCAATTTCATCGGACAGGTGAACATCCCTGTCAGCTCCGTCACGGGCCGGCAGTTTGTGGAGAAATGGTACCCCGTGGTCAGCCCCAACCCCGGGAAGGGCAAGTCCCCGGGGCCCATGATCCGCATCAAGTCACGCTACCAGAGTATGAGCATCCTCCCCATGGAGATGTACAAGGAGTTTGCCGAGTACATCACTAACAATTACATGGTGCTGTGCTCGGTGCTGGAGCCCTCGCTGAGCGTGAAGAACAAAGAGGAGATGGCGTCCGCGCTGGTGCACATCCTGCAGAGCACAGGCAAGGCCAAGGTAAGACTGCGCCATCCGCATGCTCCCACGAGATGAGCAGGGGCAGGCTCCCGGGTTGGGCTGCAGGGAGTCAGCACGTTGGTGGGGCTCAGCCATCGTTAATACTCTGTAATTTTTGCTTTTTATTGCAAACAAGTCGGTAGCATGTGCACTGTGAATTGCTTAATTAGTAAAGAGGTCGATGGGACCACAAGATTTCAACCCAAGTCCTTTTCCCCTACTTCTGGAGGCTCAGGGGCCAGACTTAGTCTATAAACCAGCACAAACATCAAGCAAGAAGGCAGTTTTGGGGGATGAAATGTAAGCAACGTTGGCTTAAGCTGAGCAGCCTGCAGTGCTGGGCGTTCCTGTGGAAACACAGCAGGTTCCCCACGGCTGCGCTGCGGCACCAAGCGGGAGCCGACAGGGCCATGAGAATTTCGGAGCAAAGTGAGCCTCCAGGCATGCCTGCCTCTGAGCAAGCTCTGAGCCCTGGGGGTCTGTTCTGCTGCTTTCAGAAGGGAGACGTGGTGGGGGCAGCAGCGCAGGAAGGGTTCTGGGGTGCTCCCGGGCAGGACGTGCTGCGGGGTTGGTGCAGCCAGTTTGGGAGCGGTGGAAATTCAGTTTATTGGGTCTGAGTTATTTGTTACTCCTGGTAGTGGCTGGTTGGTGAGAGCGAGGGCAGATGAGCAGAGCTGGAAATGCCCTTACTGGAGAGCACAGGCGAGCACCAAGCTCCCTGCCCCACGGGCCTCTCTGCCTCAGAGCATCCTTGCTGCATCCCCCTGGGTGGCACAGCGTGGCCACGTGCAGGATGGAGGGAGTGAGAGCATCACTGTTCCCTCTGTTAACATCTCCCTGAACTCTGCAGTGGGGCACTGGGGAGGAAGGAGCTTTCCAGAGCTCTTACAGCACTGAGCTGTGAGCTGCTCACCTGAGGGGAACTGCGAGGCTCAACGCTTCCCCTGCAGCCTCCGCTGCTGCCTGGGATCGTGGCAGGGTTCACGGATTAGATTTAATTACCATCTGTCGCACAGAGAAGTGCTTGGCCTCCTGGTCGAGTTCAAGGCAGGAAAAGCTCGCTGAGAGGATTGCGAGGCCGGGCCTGCTGCTGTGGCAGTGCCAGTAGCTGCCCGGAGCCTCGCAGAGCCCAGGACGGGGCCTCAGGGTGTGAGCAAGGGACACAGCACGGGGCTGGGACACTCAGAGGGGACAGAAGCAGCTCACGGTGTGCGAAACCCCGCTCAGGGGGTTGTCAGGAGAGCATCACGGGCGTGTGGGGCTGTGCTGCTCGGCGCATGCCTGCTCAGCTCGGCCCTGCCTTCTGCTGGCACCGCTGCTCGCTGCATCCCGGGCTGCCCTCGCTGCAGCTCTGCCGGCGCTGGGGCTGCAGTGAAACTGCCAGGAAGGACCCTGTGCGTTTGGGTGCAAAAGGGGCCCTCACCCTGATCTCTATCTCCATGAGTCTCGCCACTGCTCCTGCTTTTTCCTCTCCTCTCGCTGCTGGAGAGGCTGAGGAGAGAGCAAGTGTGCTTCCAGACACGTGTCTGCGCCAGCGCTTGAGATCCCAGAGGCTCTGCGCGGGGGACACAGCAAGCAGTAAACAGAGTTGATGAATTGTCCCCTAAAATGGAGCTTCTGCTCTCCCCGCCTGTCATCTGCCATCAGCATTAGCACAGGGTTGAGAGAGCTGTCAGAGCAGCAGGAGTCACTGGAGCATGGGAGCCGGGCGGCGCGGCCTTCCAGAGGGGCTGGGCGAGCGGAGAAAGGAAAAAAACAGCAGCAAGGTAAAAATAATAATAATAATAATCATGAATGGGAGAGGAAAGCACCCACCCACTGCCTGCGTGCCAGGGGTGTGCCCAGGAAGGCTGCGTGGGGGCGGTGAGGCACGGCGGGGCTGTGCTGGTGTCACCGCACCCTGTAAGGCTCCGGCAGCAAACTGGGGGCTGCTCCCGCGGGGTTTGGTTGTGTTGGCAGGAGGCAGCTTTATTCCACAGATCCAGTAGGTACAGGTAGGTACGGATGCAGGCTCAGGGGGATGTGGGGCCATGTCCCCTGTCCCCCCCAGCCAGGGCTCGTTACCTGCAGCTCGTCAGAGCCCGAGGCAGGGCCGGTCCCTTGTGCCCAAAGGAGCGTGGGTGGCCGGGGCAGTGGCTGCAGCTTCCTTTTCTCCCTAAATACTGCCTCATCCTGGGCTTCATTTCTGTATCACAATAGATTAAAAGGTGGGAAATGAAGGCAGAGAGTCCTCCCTGGAGACAGAGGCTGTGCCTGCTTTGATCTCTGCTTGGGAAAGGGAAAAGCTTCATCCTCACGGTGCCGTGCGAGGGCTCGCTGTGCACCAGGGCACACCTGGAAACTCCGGAGCAGCCACCGAGGCAGCGGGGTGGAGAGAAATGGGAAAAGCTTTCTGATAAAGTGCAAACAGCCTGGTGGGGAGCTGCCCCGGCCCACTGGAAAGTCTGACAGCCACCCAGAACCTGCCCAGCCCTCAGCACGGGGCCGTGTTTGCTCTGTTTGTAGGGCCTGGAGAGGCCGGGCTGTGCCAGGAGGCGCACCCGGGCTCTCAGCACCCGTCCTCCCTTCGTTGGGTGCTCCCGTCTGATGAAATGTTACCTCTGAGGGTGTGGAGAGATGCTTAACTGCTTGATGTGTGTGCAACCCACAGACAAAGCACACAAAGTCATAATTAAAGGTACTTCTGTTGCCGTGCGTGGCATGGGAGTGCTCCCCCTGCCATTAGCCCCGCTTGATGTGGGCTGTGTGATGTGGGCGTGGAGGGGCAGCTGCATCCTTCCCCCGTGGGACTGCCGGGCCCTGCAGTGTCTGCAGAGTACTTGCCCTGTATAGATTTGTTCCTGGGCTACCTCACAGCTTCTGGAGCTCAGCTCAGAACCATAAATACGCTTTAAAAACGTTCTTGTCCAAAGGCTTGGTAGATGAATCCCGGCATCAGACAAAGCTCTGACTAACCAGCTGCTCCCGTGAAATAAATATTTATTACGGTGTGAATGGAGTGAGGGATAAACATGTGTCCCTATTTGTTTATGCCGCAAGGATTTGCTTCCCCTGAGCAGATGCATTCACAGCAGATGCATTCCCAGCCCGTGCGAGGCTGCTGGAGCCTCTGCTCTGCGCCGGCACCGCTGCAGCCGCGCTCCCCTTGGCCACGTGGGCGCTTTGCTGCTCTGTGTGGGTGCTGCAGGGACCGTGCAGGGTCTGCAAGCGCCTGTCCAGCTGCAGGAGCACTCCTGGAGACTCTCAGCTCAGCACAGGGAGCTGCAGGGGACAGGGGGGCAGCGCAGCACAGGGCTCGGGGTCCCCTCCAGGGTACCCCTCCAGAGCCAGGCAGGGTGCTGCACGCCTGGGTGATGCTGGCAGCAGCTTTGTTGTCCCCCACAGAGAATTTCTCTCTCTAATAATACTTCGTAGCAGCCACAATCCAGCTAAAAAGCTTTCGGTCAGATTTAAGAGCACATCTTCCCCTGTCCCCCTCTCTCCTTGGCCACTGGCACTTAGATGTGTCCCACACTCATCCCACCTGCAGCCCCGCCGCCTCCTGGTGCTTCCTTCACCCCTGCCCAGTTGCTCTTTGAAACCAGCAGTAATCTTATTACCTTCATCAACCCAATCCTCTTAAGGATAAGGCAATCCTATTAATCAGGCTTGCGATGGGGGGAGCCTCCTTTCCCCAATCAGTCGCCCCTCAGACTGCAGAGGAGCAGCACCCCCACACACAGGTGCTGCTGGCCCCCTTCTGCCCTGCCCGTGGGGCTGCAGGGACCTTCCCCGTGTGGCGAGCTGCGCTGCCCGTCCTGCACAACCTGCACGGAGCCCTCGGCAGGCTCTTGGCACCGCTTGGCCCTGGTGACAGGGCAGCGAAGGGCTGTTCCCGCGAGCAGCTGTGGGTTTTACACGCGTGGCCTTCACCTTCAGCGAGCCTTTCCAGGCTCAGGCCGCCTCTGGGACGGCTGCTCTGCCTGTTGGCTCCTTCCAGCCTCCTCGGGCAGAGGTTTGGTGTCCCCAGGCAGCACCGAGCTGACAGTCACACGGCCCCAAATGCAGTCACCCAGCCCCGATTGCCTGCGGGAGGGCCGGGGCAGGGGCTGGGGCAGGTTTCCAGCCCACGAGGGAGGATCCACCCAGCTGGGGCAGCAGAAGCAGCACCTTAAGCTCCCCCCAGGGGACAACAGAAATGTTTTCAGGCTACACCGCAGGGCTGGAGGATGGAGGAACATGAAAAGCAGCCGGGCACGTGGAGCAAACCCGGCCCCACCGGTGCTTTGGGGCAGGGTGCGCTGAGGCTGCAGGGCGGCGCGGGGCGAGGGGAGGCGACCTCCAGGTGGGGTCTTTGAGCCCTGGCCTTGGAGCTGGGACCAGCGCTGCTGTGGGGCTGCCTCTGCGGCAGCCAGAGCTGTGCTGGTGCCCGTGGCAGGCCTGCAGCAGCAGCCCCAGACCTGCTGCAGTGCCTCCTGCCTGGGTTCCTTGAAGAAGCGCTGGGAAGCCACGCTCGGCGTTTCTTTAGTTATGCAGGAGCTGCACGGGTTCAGCGGTGTCCAGACTGAAGCAAATTTCCTTAAAATAAACACGGGAGCAAGCCTGAGGAGCGCCACCACAGCCCTTAATTTTTACCGTAGACCTCTTCCTTCCCCTCTCAACTCGGATGTAATGAAATAAAGCATCTTATTTTCTTCCATTGCCAGGGGCCCTAACTAAAAACAGCCCCCCGCTGATCTCTGCTGCTCGGAAACAGGGAGTTTTATTGGCTTTAGTTATTGCGTTTTATTCAGAGCCGTGTATGTGGGTGAGCGAAGCCCCCGGAGGGATCCGACAACTATTTGCATTCCCTTTGTGTCTTCCCAGTGCTGGCTGCTGTGCTCGGGAGCTCCGGAGCTGCTGCGGCTTCAGTGTGAGGGAAGGCGAGGCCTGGAGGGCGGCCCGGGGACAGGGCCACGAGGCCCATGGCTGTATGGGATGGGGACTGCCACGGGGGGGTCAGAGGGAGCTGCCCTGGCTCCGTGCCGAGTCACACAGCTGGAATTTTGCCCCGTTTTTAGTTCTAGTAAATTCTGCAGCTTGGCTAAAATCGTCACAATTCACCTGGCTGCTGGCTAGAGCCTGGCACCTGGGTCTCCGCAGCTTGGCAGCCCTGCTGGCACCACGTCCCCATGTCCCCACGTCCCTATGTCCCTGTATCCCCATGTCCCTATGTCCCCATGTCCCCGTATCCCACCCCAGCCCTGCGGCCACGCGTGTGGTCAGTGGGGGGAGGCAGCGCGGGTCCGCAGCTGACAGGGGGAGGAAAAACCTAACCCGTGGTAAGAGGAGCTGTAAAACCCGGTGTTGGGAGATAATTAGTATGTTGGGAAAGTGACAGGAAAGAGAATCAAGCAAAGCCAAGGTCAGCAGCTGCTAATTAAGAATCAGCACCTTGTGTCATCCTGAGCTGGGGCTTGGAATTGAAACGCACACCGGGAGAGACCCGGGAAGATAAAGGTGATGGAGGTACCCAGATAGCAGCTAAAGGGATTTGAGCGGGGGTTTAGAGTTTCATTCCAGCTTGGCTGATAAAGGAGGCAAAATGAGAGAAAATCGTGGCGGGAGGCGCGTGCTTGGCTTCCAGGAGGGACTCGTGCCTCTGCAGCTGCCAGCGCGCCGCAGGCAGAGCGGGCTGCAGGGAGGGCGGTCTCCTGCTCAAAGAAATAATGCAAGTGACATCTTCAAGAGCTGCTTCTCTGGGCTTTTGGAGGCTCTTCTGGGAACGTGGCGGCAGCACGGCGGTCCTGCTGCCGCCACCTTCCAGGCTGCCAGCCTGCCAAGCCCCCAGCCCGTTCCTGGATGGCAGGGGAGCCTGTCTGCAGCCTGGGCATCCTTCGTCTGGGACAGAAACCCAGTAACCAAGGGCTGAAGGTCACTGGTTTGGTGCTGGGATGAGCCAGGAGGGGGTCTCAGCGTGAGCCTGAGGTTCCCAGGGCACCCCTGTGGCAGATGGAGCAAGTGCCTCTCTGGCAAACGCCCTGGCAGGGTATGGCACCCGGCTGGCCCCGTGTCTCCCAAGGGGTTTGGAGCCCACTGAGCCGTGGCTGCGGTGCTCTGGGGGCTCGGGGAGCTGCGTGGGGACCCGAGGGCAGGGCCTGCACCTCCGCACAGCAGCTCCAGGTGCTCTTGCTGCCCGCACTCAGCAGTGGGTTACAGCTTGTGCGCTCTGACAAATGAAGGGGAATTCCTTAGCGAAGGGTTATTACCGAGCAGATTATTGGGTTTGAGAGGAGGGTGGTGTAAAAAAGGTGCCCTCGGTTATGGCAGTGAAGCCGTGTGTCGACATCGCTGTCTCCTGCACGGGGACTCGGTGCGAGGTTCAGTGCTCAGGGCTTGCAGGGTGCCCGCAGCCCGCTCTCCCTCTGCCATCGAGGCGAGCGGTGCCGGCTGGGAGGAGGTCGTCCAGCCCAGCCCCTGGCTCAGCAGCCGATTTTCCCATTAGCAGCACGGAGAACAGGAGCTGAATATGTATTAGCACGAGGAGCTGGACAGCATCTCGCCTGCATTAGCGCGAGCTGCGGCGCTGCGCCTCACACCACGCAGTGGATTTTGAGCAGAATGCACGGGGAACTGCGGGACCCGCTCCGAGCAGTTAACACCGACACCGAGCTCACTCTTAAGTGCTGGTTTTCTGTCAGCATTTGCAATTCAAAGCCCGGGCCGGTGCACAGGGCAGCTGTGCTGCTCACCCCTCCCATTGCTGTGCGGCACAGATTACAAAATCGCCTGGTTTTTGGCTCTGTGCACATCAGACCCCAAATGTGCCCAAAATGCGCGCTGTAGCAGTGCTGTTTATTCCCCTGAATACTGAGGAAATGGGACATGGGAGCGTCATGATGCCTTTTACGGGCTCGATTCCCAGCCATGGGGCACAGCCCGTGACATTGGGCATGCCCCCCTTTGGCACCCCGTGCAGCTGGATACCAATGTGGCCACACTGAGCAGCGGAGAAAAGATTTCACCCCCAAAACGTGAGGCTGAGATGAGCCCCCCCTGAAAGCTGTAAATGATGCGAGGACAAATGCGGTGAGGGCGTGGAATGGATCATTTTGGGGTGCAAAAGTTGAAACTCCCCAGAGATTGATTTCTCCTCTCTTCTCTGCGAGGGTCAGAGAAGCAGGAGGGAAGTCAGGCTGGCGGCGGTGCAGCGGGCACAGGGGAGAGCCGCCTGCCCTGCTGCACGCAGGGACCTGCTGACCTGGTGACCCACCGTGGGCTTTGCTTTCCAGGATTTCTTGACTGACCTGATGATGTCTGAAGTTGATCGCTGTGGTGAGAATGAGCATCTCATTTTCAGGGAGAACACACTAGCCACCAAAGCAATCGAAGAATACCTGAAGCTGGTGGGGCAGAAATACTTGCAAGATGCCTTAGGTAGGTACAGAGGGTTGGCGGGGCTCTTCAGGGGGCTGCCGGGTGCTCCACGCGGTGCGGGGCCACAGCTGAGCCCCGGTGGCCATCCTGCCATCCTGCCAAGGCTTCTGTCTGGGCTCTGGCAGTGTCACGGCGGCTGATTGAATCCCTCCCCTGATTGCACAGCCCCAGCCGGAGACGCTCCCCCCGTTGCTCGCAGCAGTCAGATGAAATCTCCCAAATTGCAGTGATGAGAGTCGCCTCCCTGATGGCGCTGGGAACCCTCCCGGTGCTTTTTTGAAAGGGCTGGCTACGCTTATGGCTCCAAAAATATTTCTCCCGATGCAAATGAAAATAATGAGAGGTTCCGCTTCTGGGCAGGTCAGGAAGGAATCGCGGCGCTGCTGCCTGCAGCCAGCACAGCCCAGCCCGGGGGGGCTGCCTCTGCGGCGTGCACTCGGCGAAGGCAGCTGGGTTTGATGCACGTCCTTGCAGTAGGATGAGCGGTGCTCCTATCGACCTGCTCGTTTTTCAGTGTCTTAGGTTCCTATTAGTGGATCTGTGTAATTTTAACAAGGACCGAAGAAAGTGTAAGTACTTGACTGAGGTAACAGCGATCTGAGAGGAGAGGGGCTGTTACTTATTTCTGCCTTGTAATGCCTTCTGGTCGAAGGCAGGCCTGTAAGTAGATTACCTCACAAAATTTCTAAAAAGCCAGGAGATTAATGAAGGCAGGGAGTTCCATAACGCTCCCCTGTCAGGGCTTACTGCCGAGCCAGCTCCGTCTCGTACCGGGGAGCCCGCAGTCCCCGCGAGTTGTTTGGGGCACGGATCCTGCGTGGCCCTTTTGTCATGAAATGATTCATCTCCGTGTCACGAGGCAGCACAATGCAGCGTAGTGCTTCCCTTCAAACCATGCAGCACAACCGAGTAATAGGGCCGGGTAATAACAGCAGGCAGCACCTGCAGGCAAGCAGAGAGGCTCCAGGGCTCCCTGGCAGAGCTGAAAATACATTGGAGAGGCTCTCCGGGACATAATTAAAATCTGTTTGGGCAGTGGAGGGGGAGGAATGCAGACTGGGGTGGACAAAAGCAGGATGGGAAAGTCCGGGATGGTCAGGAGCTGGGAGATGAGCAAACCAAAAGGAATGATGAGATAACCAAAGCAAACCTTGCCCCAGGGCATCACCCAGCCCCACAGGTCCCTGTGCGAGGCCCTCCTGCTCCCCGCCATCCCCTCCCCGAGCGTCCCCTGCCTGCGGTGTGCACGGTGTGCAGCCGGACAGACAGCTGCCCTTCCCGACAGACGGACACATGCCCCTGACAGACGGACACGTGCTGCAGTGGGGAGCACCCCCAGCCCACGCCGCGCTGCTCTGTGCGCGTGGCACCCGGGGGTGGCACGAGAGCTGCTGGCAAAGCCCTGGGTGTGGGCCCGCCAGGGTGAGGGGTGGCCAAGCAGCCAGCAGGAGTGCAGAGAAACTCACAGAAATACTTTAATTAATTCATTCAATTTTAATTGAATTAATACTGCCCGGCCTTTTGGCAGGGCAGCCGGGGAGCAGCAGCGCAGAGGCCTGGCAGGGCCTTACTGCAGGAACTGCGCTGCTGGGTCAGCGCGATGGGGCACGGGGCAGCTGCTCGGTGCTGGGGCTCACGGGCTGCCTTGCTTGCTGACTGCATCTCCAAAACCCGTCACTGACTGCCTGTTTTCCAGGGGAATTCATCAAGGCTCTGTACGAATCAGATGAAAACTGTGAGGTGGATCCCAGTAAGTGTTCGTCGTCGGACCTTCCCGAGCATCAGAGCAACCTGAAGATGTGCTGCGAGCTGGCCTTCTGCAAAATCATCAACTCCTACTGGTCAGTGCCTTCAGCTGCAGGGCAGAGGTGGAGCATCAGCCCGTCCTCAGGCTGAGTTCCTCCGCAGCTTGTGGGAGCCATGGGGGGAGAGCCCTGGGCGCTGCTGCTGCTGCTGCTGCTGCTGCTGCTCGGGGCCGTTTGGCTCCGCGTCCTGCATTCCTCCAGGTTAACCCCACTCTCTCCTGGTGCTCAGGGCGGCCGTGGGGAGCTCCCTGCCTCCTTGGCCCAAGGCCTGGTATGCAGTTGGAGGCATGTCCTCGCCGACTGCGCTCAGGGTAAAGGTTCTGGCACTGAGATGGGACAGGCCTCGATATGCAAAATCGCCTGGGGGGAGGCAGTGGGGTGTCTGGTGTCCTGTGCTGGAGGTGGCCGTGCTGGTGCCCGCTGTCCCGTCCTTGGGTCTGTTACAGCTGGTGCCTGCAAGGAACAGGAAGAATTGAGCTGGTGACCTTATTACCTTGAGCAATAAAAATGTTTTCTTCCTGCTTCTTGCTAGCAGACCAGGAGATTCTTGTCCTGACAGAAAAAAAATATTATTACTGCTGGATTTGCAGTCTTCCTGGTTAAAAGTCCAGGCTTAGCTTTTATTATTGTATTTTGTAGCAACACTGTTGTTGCCAAACATCAACTAAGGCTCATTTTGGAGGAAGGAAGTCTCTGACAGTAAAAACTTCTCATTTTCTCCCCTACCCCAGCTGTTGTATTAAGGTCTGAAAACTCATTAGATGTGGTCTCCCAGGATTCGGAGTGTGCTGTCTTGCAAGGCCAGGAAGGAAGGGAATTGCTTCTCCTGATGTTGCTCAGCGAAAGACCAAGCAGTGAGAGGCTCACTCTGACTTCCTTTATCTACTACGAATAAGCAAAAGGGCAGATTTTGTTGGAGGTAGCCTGTATCTCATCCTGAGCCAATTAATAATTCTCTGACTCAGGAGTTGTGCTCTCCCAGGAGGAATCCACTGCTTTTAGTCACCAGTGGATAATAATTGTTCAAATTAGTGTTTTCCCCAGAATACCCAGAGCAGCACGAAAAGGTAAGTCTAAAAATAGGCTTGGAAAGTGACCCAAGGAAAGTCACGAGTGCACGGGAAGTTTGTTCCTCCAGCCCTGCCTTTCGGAGGAAGGTTGGAGCAATGGAGCTGCTGCTCCGAGCAGTTCCCTCTCGCCTTTGTGCTCAGCAGTTCTTGGGGATTAATTGGGCTGATGATGAGTGCTCCTGCTTGGCCAAGGTACCCTGACAGCTAACAGTCTTGCTTTAAATAGAGTGCCAGAGTGTGCATGCTCATCTGCCGGAGAGAGTCAGAGAGAGGAAAGAGGTTTACAATAACTGAAAATTGTTATAATTATGACATAATTTGGACATCTGGAAAGTTTCAGCGTAAGCAGAATTTCAGCATGTGGAAGCTCGTTACTGGAAAGTTGGGGAATGAATTACTGGCCCGTTTGTCACATAAAGCTGGCTAACTGAACCCCATCCGCTGCTCCACAATTAAACTTTTATGGTCTCCCAGCCTGTGGCAGCGAGCGGTGCTCGCGGGCTGCGCGCAGCCGGTGCGTGCGTGTTCAGGGGGCTACTTCCAGTAACTGCAACCTGTCCTGATCACTCAAGCCTTAAATTGCTTAAAGGATTCTCCTGTTTCTGGGCAAATACCGTGAAGTCAAAGGGCTTTATCCAATTGTGTGGATCGAGCCAAAGACAGAGGAGAACCTTCCCAGCCAAAGGCACTGGTTAGTGTTATCGGTACAGCACGGGGCTGGGCAGGTGCCCGCGGCTGGGGCCGTGCCGCTGTGGTGCTCAGCGGGGCAGGGGCATAGCCAGGGGCTTTGCCCTGAGGCTGGTGCAGTTCGGGGCCTCCCTCCTGCTCCTGGCACAGGTGGGTGGTGGCAGTGGCAGCCCGATGTGAGGGCAGCAGGACGGGCTCTGGCAGCGCGGCTTTCTCTTCCCAACAGGGGTGAGGGGCAGGCGCAGGGCAGTCAGGCCCCGAGAGGGGCACAGGCCTGTGGGAAGCCAGCTCACGTTGCTTTGCTCACCCCACGTAGTCCCTGCAGCAAAACTGGCAAACCGTCCTGCGAAATGGCTGTTTGGTAAGCAGATTTATGGCCTAAAATGGAGGCTGCCCCCTCCTCGGTCTGCTGTTAAACCATCCAGCTCTGGAGGTGAGCAGCTCTGACTTGCAGACAAAGACGGTGGCCGTGGCCAGAGCAGGCTCTGGGGCGGAGGGAAAGGGCCGGTACCAGGGACTTGGTGGCCACTGGGGACCCATTGTCAGCCTGCTCCCGCGTGGGAGGATCCAGCTGAACAAATAACCCGTGCTGGGAACAGGATAAGGTGGGAGCAGGGAGCTGGGAGGAGAGCAGGCAGCCGGGTCTGCGGCGATAAGGGCTGCTGCCACAGGCATCTGCAGGGCACGGGGCAATTCTGGGGCCTTGGGAAGCCTGGCGGGGCTCGGTGCGGTTGTGAAACCAGAGTGACTCCCGTGTGGCTCTGCATTTGCCCTCATCCCCATGGGATTTGGTCCAAGAGCTAGCCCAGGAGCACTGCAATTCGCACAGCCGAGCACCAGCTGCGCTGGTGACCCCAGTACCCCCGGTGGTTCACCTCACGTGGTGGTGAGCTGCTTTGCACGGCTCATTCCATATCTCTGGCTTCCCAGTTGTCAGGGGTTTGGGCTATGCTTCTTGTCTGTCTGGTTTGAGTCTCCTGACAGGCACTGCAGGGAAAAGAGGAGCCTGTGGCTGGTGAGGGTGGCAGTGCTGCTGTGTATCAGCAGGGTGAGAGGACTCTGCCTTGGTGCAGGTCAGGGCGTCACACCACGTGGCTGCTACACACCATGCTTCTCACTGCTTTGTGGCACTTCAAACACCTTGGCCTTGAACTTCACCATCCCTGGATGTCCTTCTGTCATTTCAGTGTCTTCCCAAGGGAGCTCAAGGAAGTTTTCGCCTCGTGGAGACAAGAGTGCAGCAACCGCGGCCGCCCAGACATCAGCGAGCGACTGATCAGTGCCTCCTTGTTCCTGCGGTTCCTGTGCCCAGCTATCATGTCCCCTTCCCTCTTCAGTCTCCTGCAGGAGTACCCGGACGACCGCACTGCACGCACTTTGACCCTCATCGCCAAGGTCACCCAGAACCTTGCCAACTTCGCCAAGTAAGCGGGGCTGCAGCAGCGGGAGGGGGCAGCTCTGAAGAAGGGGAAGGGAGGTCCCACGCTGGCCGCTCCTTCCCTGGATGGAAAGGGCCTGCTTGTTTCCTGTTGTGTTTTTCCCCCGTCTCTCTCTGGGACCCATTCCCTCGCTGTTAGGTCAGAGAGATCAGTGAAGTTTCCAAAACAGCACGTGTTTTACGAGCAGGAAAACAGGCTGCTCTGACCACACAGAGAGGGCTGGGTTGCAGCGGGAACACCCAGGCACAGCCAGGAAATGAGTCCCGTGATTGCTGTGCTGGGAGAGGCTGATGGCATCAGCTCTGCCTCCCGTCAGCGGCACCAGCAGGGCCAGAACCCGCACAGCAGCAGTGGTGTGTGTAGCTCTGGAGCCGTTCTGTCCCTCCCGGGAGCTCTGGGCCTTTCCCTGCTAAGACAGCAGGGTTATTTGAACGGGGATGGCAGGAGAAGAGGATGGGGACACTATCAAGTTCTAAGCCCATAGGTTTGATGGAAACAAAGCAAGAGATTTCTGAAAATCTTTCCACTGGCTGCAGCTCTGAGCTACTTATCCTGAGCTCTGATAACAGAACGGTGAGCTTTCCAAAACATGAATGGGCAGTTTCCTTCTAAAGCTCCTCAGATTTGGAAACCAGCTCAGTGTACGCACGCGCAGCCAGGAGTGCATGCGCATGCACACAACTGCAGGTGGAAGGCAAACAAGTGTTACATGAGGTGACAGAAATTCTCCATATTCCTGACCAATCCCTAACTAAAGGGTTTCCAGATCTTCAGCACTTCACAGGAAGGAACCTCTAACTAAGCTGACATTAGTCAAGCGTGTGGCTGTGGCCAGCTTCAGGGCCTGGAATGCGGGGGAGAGCGTGGGACTCCCACAGCCATCGTTCACTACACCTCAGCCGAGTGACTGGGCTTGGTTGTTTTGATTTCCTCATTTCCAGTGATGTGTCTTACTTCTGGAGGCTGTACCAGCAGTAAGATGCACCCCATCACCAAGAACAGCTTCATTTCTGTAGCTTTCACCTCCATTTCTGCTGCTGAGGTCCCATGCTGATGAGGGCTTAGCTGGATTAGGCTGCAGTTAATTTTGGTTCCATGTTCAGTGAGGTGCCAGCTGCTTGTTAGCCACCCAGTGATCCCAAAGGCTCTGAAAGGGTTCAGATGCCACAGAAAGGCTCTGCCATTCTGACGTGTGTATGTACCTGCTCCTTCTGCTCACTGCACCTCTGTTTACAGGATTTAGCTGACATTTCTGTTGCTGTCTTGATAGGTTTGGCAGCAAAGAGGAATACATGTCCTTCATGAATCAGTTCCTGGAGCACGAATGGACTAACATGCAGAGATTTCTCCTGGAGATTTCCAATCCAGAAACCATCTCAAACACAGCTGGCTTTGAAGGCTACATTGACCTGGGCCGGGAGCTGTCCACTTTGCACTCGCTGCTCTGGGAAGTCATTTCTCAGCTGGAGCAGGTACGGGGGGCTCACGGGGACCTGGAGGGAAGCACAGTTGGACAGCGCTGGGCACAGGGGCCCAGCACAGTGCACACCTCCCCCTTGTGCAGCCTGTACCCGTCCATTGCCTGTCTGGGTGCACAGCACCGCTGGTACTAACCCTCAGCACCTTCTCCGTGCTGCTTCTTGTCCTGCTTGGGGGCAGGTGAGTGTCACTTTGCCCCTCTGCTCTTCATCTCTGGGGTTTGAGCATGGAGGGGCTGCTGGGATGAGAAGGCAGAGCTGCTGAACACCAGCCCCTTCTGTCTTTTTCCAGCAGATTCAAATGGTTAATTTTTAATGAAAAGGATTTCTGTCAGGAGACCTGGACCAGGCTTGGCCGCAGCTGTCTTCGGCGTCTGAACTATGCTAAGCATGCTTGCTGCCTTCTGCCCCGCAGCAGCGAATGGTTTCTGAAGCCACATGTCTGGGACAGCCAGTGGAGTTAAATTATGGAGAAAATTAATGTTGCTAACGATTCACTGAGGAGACTGTCCAGCAACTGGCAGAACCCACAGATCTCTAGCAGAAACACAAGATGCAGGCAGTAATTCTGCTCTCTTTTTCTACCAGGGCACTGCAACAAAACTTGGGCCTCTGCCTCGGATCCTGAGGGATGTCAACTCGGCACTCAGTAACCCAGCCTGCGTGCAGGTCTCAGTCACAGCCGATCACACTGCATCCACTCCTAACGCTGGCAACAGCATCTCTGCGGGGCTACAGAAAATGGTGATAGAGAATGACTTATCTGGGTAAGAGCCTAAGAGGTGGCCTGGCCACAAAGGAAATTCTGAGCATTCACCTACTACCAAACCCTGAGCACCTGCAGGGACAGGCAGGACAAGGCGTGGTGTGGACTCACCTGATCCATTGGCAAGGCTTTCTGTTGCAAAATGGATACTGGGTGTGGTTCAGCTCTGAATCCAGACAAAGCAGAGGGCAGTAGGGCAAGCACATGGCTCCCTCCCGGGTCTGTCATGAGCCAGAGCTGGGAATGTGGTCTGGGAAATGGAAAGCTGACCGGTTCTGAGCTCAGTTCTTGACGCTTGGCTGCAGAAGCAAAATGTTCATCCTTTGAGGGCTTGAGGGATTGTTCATACTGACCTCAAAGCACTGAGTTCTACCACTGAGTTCATTAGCTGTCTGAATGTGCAAGATTTATTGGTATTACCCATCGCTGTAAGATGTAGGGAATGTGCTGCATTCACCGAGATCCAAATGTGGACATTTCTCTAACAGCGGCCAAGCTGTAGAGGCCTCACAATCAATTCCAATCCACTCCGTCCAGTTTTTATAATGCTGGGTGTTTTTAACGAGCAGTGATTCACAGACACAGTCACCAAACACACTTTTAGGCCTAATTATGTAACAAATTTCATTCATGGGAAGGATGACTGTTGCAGACTTAAAATGTTTCTGTTTTTGGAAAAGTAGAGCCCACATAAATTGAAAGACACTGCTAACAAAATAGTTAATAAGTGGAAACTACAGAATACTTAACAGTTTAATTAGGAATGAAAGGCAACAATGGAGTTGGACTTGCTTTAATCAGAGCTTTCATCTCTAATGATTCCCAGCTTGAGGTACAATTATTTAAATCTAATGCTATGGAAGGTCTCTGCCAGTATGCTCTCACCCAAATACTTGCTTACAATGCACCATCTTTGATCGCAGAACATTCACATTAAGCTACTGCAAAGCTCTTTCTTTCTGTCTGCAAGAAATCAATATTGCTTGGATGTATCTGTTACGGCAGGAGCAGCGGGTGGATAACTTTCTGCCGCTAGGATTTAGCTCTGCTGTAACAGCTCTGTCTGACCCTCGGCAGCCTGGTGTGGATCAGCCCCCCAGTGCTGTACAGGTCCTGGCCAGCCCCCGGGAGCTCAGAGCCCAGGCACAGAGCAGAGGACAGGGAGCGGGGTGGGTTCTGCCAGCTGGGAGCTCAGCCCCGTGCTGCCAGCACACTGCGGGCTGTGGCTGGCAAGGCAGAGCCCAAGAGCGAGCCCGTCAATGCCTCCCGCAGAGCACGGCCCGCTCCTCCATGTGAGGCACCTCCTGCTCTTCTGCCCGTCCCCCAGGGGTGCCCAAACCCCTCCGTTCCCCTGTCCCCCTGCTCCTGCTGCACCGTCCCCATGCACAGGCAGACCTGGGCCTGGCCCCGTGCCCTGCAGGGGCTGGGCTGCGTCCCCTGCCCACAGCTGTGCCACGCTGATTTCTTCTGAGTGATAACGTTTTCCTGCTCTGGTGCAGCATTCACAACTCTTCTTTTTTTTTTTTCTTCTTTTTTTTTTTTTTTTGTTTTCCTCTCCTTTTCCTTACGCACTGACCTCCCCGCAGTCTGATAGATTTCACCCGGTTACCATCTCCAACCCCTGAAAACAAGGACTTGTTTTTTGTCACAAGGTCTGCTGGGGCCCAGCCCTCGCCTGCCCGAAGCTCCAGTTACTCAGAGGCCAATGAGCCCGACGTGCAGATGTCTAACGGCAGCAAGAGTTTGTCCATGGTGGACTTGCAGGACAATCGGCTCTTGGACAGCGGGGCCAACGCGCCCGGCGCTGCCGACTCGCTCAATGACAGTCAGTCGTCCCTCGGGCAGTTGCAGGGCGTGTGGAGCGCACGGACTCAGCAGAGCGGCGTGCCGGCCATGGCCACCGTGCGCCGGGTGGGCCAGACGCCCACCACGCCGAGCGGCGAGAGCGCTCCCGGCCGGCCCCAGCTGCTGGCGCCGCTCTCCTTCCAGAACCCCGTCTACCAGATGGCGGCGGGGCTGCCGCTCTCCCCTCGCGGCCTGGGCGACTCCGGCTCCGAGTGCCACAGCTCGCTCAGCTCCCACAGCAACAGCGAGGAGCTGACGGCCAACAAGCACGGCTTCGCCGGCCCCGCCGCCAGCGAGGACTTTGCGCGCCGGACGGGGGAGCTGGCCCGGCGGCAGCTCTCGCTGACGGAGAAGGGCGGCCAGCCCACCATGCCGCGCCAGAACAGCGCGGGGCCGCAGAGGCGGATAGACCAGCCGCCCCCGCCGCCCCCGCCCGTCACCCGGGGCAGGACGCCGCCCTCCCTGCTGAACACGGTCCAGTACCAGCGCCCCTCCAGCGGCAGCATGATGTCCTCCTCGCCCGACTGGCCCGGCAGCGGGGCCCGCCTGCGGCAGCAGTCCTCCTCCTCCAAGGGCGACAGCCCCGAGATGAAGCAGCGCACGATGCACAAACAGGTGAGTTCGGGGGGGCTGCGATGGCTTCGGGGGTTGGTGGGGCCAGGCAGGGGTCAGACCACGGACCTGGAGAAGAAATGGGCTGTTGGGGATCGCTGCGGTGAGAGGGGACATCGTTCTGGCCACGTTGGGGTGCGACTGCCATGAGGTGGCAGAGACACGAGGGCGATGGCAGCCCTGCCCCTGTCCTGCGCTACCATCTCGTCACCGCTTTGCCTCTCCATGCGCAGGCTCTCATCCCATGCCATAGTCAACCCAGCCCCATCTCACAGACTTGGACTAGGCGCCAATCTTCTCATTTATCTACAACTCCCTGTGCTGCTGCTCCTGCCCCACCAAAGCCTTGGTGTCCCTGGACACTCATTTCTCTGTTAGACCCTCCCGGGAGTGCAACAGGGGAGGCGAGAGCAGTAAGGAAGGAGCGTGCTCCCCATCAAGAGTGAAGCTGCAGCTGTGCAGAGCTCAACAGTGCTTCGGGTCCCAGAGCTCGTGCTGGTCTGCACAGAAAGGAATGGGACTGGTCACGGTGCTAACACAAAGCAGTACGTCACAGACCCAGGGCCCTCCGGTTTCCTGGCATGGATAAATCGTTTGGCTAGTGCTCCTTTAGTCATTTTACATTTCAGATACAGCCCTGTAGAAAATTAACACAGTAGGGCCTCTCAGTGCCCAAAGGAAGAGTTTTAGAAGTAACACAAAACCCAGAGAGTGCGGACAACTGGCACGAGCTCACTGCAGCGCAGCCCAGGCTCCTTTCCAGCAGCACAGCGTTGGAGGAGCAGCAGAGCTGCTGTAAGTACCTCTGCCTTACAAGGCAGCTGAGGAGGCCTTGTGTCAGTGCTGCCCATTAAAGGCTGTTTTATCAGCCCGATCTGGAGCTGTTCTGTGCATGCTGTATTGATTCATAAGCGCTGACATTAGCAAGCTGGCCATGTAGCCACATTTGTATAATGGGGATCGATCCTCGTTAGGTGCAGGGGGCACAGAGCTCTGCAGGCAGCAGCCTGGTCGGTAGCAGAGTTTCTTTGAGACAAGGAGCGCAGCAAAACCTTCGGACCCCGGCCAGTCAGTGACTGCAGAGCTTTCCTCCCAGAGCTGGTCCCCAGCTGCCCCTCCCAGCCCAGTCTGTGTATTTGACTTGTGCCTGAGCAGTGTCTGTGAATCACGGTGAAACTGCTCGCTCATGCTGCTGGTATTAAAGTCCCTTTGAGACCAGAGGAGTCCCGTGCCCTGGCCATTCCCGTAGAATTCCCCAAGCCCCGCTCCTGCCAGGCAGCAGCGCTTCCCCTGCCTTTGTGAGGCCGTTTGCTGATCTGCCTTTGGAGCTGTGCCAGGCTGGATCAGGTGCTCTTTTTCACCTCTTTGGAGAAGGAAGAAAGAGGCAGAAGGACCTGTGCACAGCTGGGCTGAGCTCTGCTAACTGAGAGCCTTGGAGCAAGAGCCTTTAAGTTGCTGAAGTGAAGGTGGGTGGCCAGCACTCCTCCGAGCCAGCCAGTGAGCAGCCTCCGAGATGGAGGTCTAAGAAGAAGCAGAAAGCCACGAGCCAGGGCAGGATTTACAGCAAGTGTGCCATGAACAGAGGCTGAAACTTCTGATTTAGGACTGTGGAAATGAAGACCAGGCTGAAAGATGGCTTGGGAAAGCTCCCAGAGCCAGTGGGACAACCAAGCAGCCCCACTCCTGCAGAACCTCCTGGTCTGCTGCCTGCCAGCCACCGGGTTCCTCCCCTGTCGAGAGGTCTGCATGGATGAGAAAGTCGCCTGCATTTCTGCCTTGTTAGCTTGAATTCACTTGACCAGGTCATCCAGATCCCTTGTGTTCCTCCAAGAAACTAATTACTGCTGTTTATAATGAGCCAGGACGGAGGGGAAATGGCTGGAGCTTCACTTCCTCAAGTTCCTGATGTGGTTGGAAACTCTTCAGGCAACAGTTTGGTCAGAGCTTGTGGTCCCTGCCCAGGCCAGGACTGAAAAGCCACAGCTGCGGCTCTGGCTGCCTGGCAGGAGAGCAGCCCTGCTCCGTGGGCACCCACAGCTACCTGAGCACCCCCGGGAGCTGCTGAGCTGTCAAGGAGTTGGACCTCATCCGTGGAGAAGCTCATCCTAGAAGAACCCTGTGTTTTCCAAGAAGGCGTTAGCATGACCAGGGGGAGCATTCATTTTGCTGGGTTTATCCGTACGAAGCCTTCCCAGTGCTCAGCCTTCCCATCTGCCAGCAGCAACGACCTGCTCCAGAAACCCTGGCCTGTTCTTTGCAGCGGGCTCCCTCTGCAGCACACCTCTGTGTTCTCTGGGGATGGCAAAGGGAAGAATTTGGCCTGGCAAAGGCCAATTTATTAAAATAATGTGAGGTGCACAACAGGAGTTGTTCCTGTGCCTCCCCCTGGCTGTTCTGGTAGCTCAGACCTGCTCATTGCTGTTTGAGCAGCACGGGAGAGGGCTTGCTTGGAAGGAAATTCTCTCTCTAGCTTCATGACCATTTCTGTTACAGGTTTTTCTTTTGTTATGGTTGTATGTTTCATTGTAGGCCCCTTCTCCTGTGAACCCCAATGCCCTGGACCGCACTGCTGCTTGGCTTTTGAATATGAACATGCAGTTTTTAGAAGATGAAAGCATTGACCCAGATTCCAAGCACAGGGATAAGCTCAGGAATAAGGACGAGCTCAGCCAAGCAGAAAAGGTAAAACCTGATTGGATTGAATCAAGTTTCTAAATAGAGAGAGGATTTCCTTGAATGTCGTTCATCTGAGCAGCCCAGGGGCAAGGTGGGCTGTCTGGCACCCCCCTGCCCAGGAGAGAGGGGTGTCAGGCTCTGCGCCCTGCTGCTCAGTGTCACAGGGCACTGCTGGGGAAGGTCTGGGAGGTTTTCACACACTGACTCGAACTGTCCTCTGATGAGAGCTAGTGAGAAAAGCAGGAGCCAGGAACTGAGTGCTGGTGCTGCTCTGCGACATCGTCTGGAGCCAGCTGGTGCCTCTTACTTCCCCCTGGCTGCAGGAAAGAAAGCTTAAAAACCAGTTTCAGCTCACCTATAAAACAGATCGGAGAGGAGAGTGCAGGCAGCCTTCTGCCTCACAACAGGGACGTGTAGAAAGAAGCAGCTCTCATGTTAAGAAGCTGCAAAGAGACCTAAAATTAAGCCCAGATTCTGGTCTCAGCTACAGCACCGGGGTGTGGTGTGACACCATGGGTGCAGTGACGCTGCTCCGAGGCTGTGTCAAGGATGCAGCAGTCAAGAGCTGAGCAATCTTTGACTGGTGCTTCTGTGAGATGCTTTCTCAGCAGCCTGGCACTGCCACGACGCCCGCAGCTGGGCACGGTTAGCTCGTGGGGTGTCCCCTGACCGTGCGTCACGCTCCTCACACCAGGCACCTGTTAGCACCAGGTCACACACAACTCCTGACGGGTCCCTCCCCAAACATGTTTCCTGTTTCTCCAGCACAGACACGTTTCTGTTTTCTTGTAACAGCAGCCCTTGCCTGTTGTGTTGTATCGTTGTTGGACTCTCACCTGTTAAATTCAAGTGAAAGGTCAAAGGCAGGGACTTTAGACCCTATGGTAGGGACTGTGAGGTGGAAGGCGAAGGCTCCCAGACTCCTCAGGAAAAGTGGGGCTATTGTTTATGAGAGCTCAACCCATTTTTTACTGCCTTTCTCCTCCTTGGCTGTTCCTGTAAGTACACAGCCACGTACTGAGCAGGCAGCATCTGACACAGAAGTTCTGTGGTTAGACTGTGTATGCAGAGGCAGACGCCCAAGCAGGGACACCAGCAGACAGCCAGTGACAGCGAGGGTGTTCCCGGACGAGCTCTCTGTGCCAGTGTCACTGCTGTGCTGGGTCACTGGAGGGCTTCACAAGGGTCAGTGCGGGATGTGCCAGGCAGGGATCGCCAGCACCCGCTCCAGGTGGATGCTGTTGGGGTTATGGATTCAGGCAGTGCTGCAGCACACCGGTCCCTGCCCTCACGCTGGTGGTGCCCTGAGCCTGGCGTTTCATTCCCATGCAGCATCTTCTGTTACTTTGCTGTCACGCCCCCGTCACTGGCATTAAGGACCGTCATTAGCATAACCTCTCTCCCCATTGCTGTAAGCCTCCAATGGTAACCGAGAATGAGCCAAGTGTGCTAGAGACAGGAGCGACTCCTGCGGGCTCTGAGGCCTCTCCTGCTATCATTTGAGCTCATTTATGCGGCTCCTATTTTAAGGCTAGGGTAGGTATTTAATCTTTCCTCTTTGAGCAACTCCCTTCTGTCTGACTTCAGTGCTTCTGTGCAGCTCTACGGGCGTCCGTGTTTCCATCACGCCGGTTCCATGTGCAAACTGTCTCGTTTCAGTGCCTCAGTGAACGCTTTGCTAAAGGAAAAACACAGTGAGATGTTGGGCCTGTCTGCCCAGGCTGTTCCAATTGGAGGCTGTTCCCAATCTGCCTGCCATGGCACAAATACTGCGGCCGTTCAGGAAAACCCTCAACACCGTAAAGGTTCAGCCCGGAGGCATTAGGGTTATTCTGCCACCAGTCAGCAGAGCTGATTGTAGGAGAGCCGTGGGGACTTGTGCGAGCTGGGGCCCTCTCACAAAGAGCTGGCCTTTTAGTAAAACCCCACAGCAGGGCTCTCAAAACTGGGACACAGCAAAGTCCGTAATTTGAATGCTTACCTGGGAGCTGGCCAAGGAGACGGCCACGTTTGCAGCTCACCAAGGCAATGCACAACGAAGCGCATTTCTGTCAGTTGGTGTATGACACCTGTGGCCTTGGAACAGATTTCATCACAGAGATGAATTTTTTCCCATTTCTGACTCTAAAACAGCCAAATTCTCAGCTGCATGTTAATTATTCTAAGGTTATTGCAGTTTAAATTGAAAAAAAACAACAACAACAAACACAAACATGTCAAGGCTAACTTTGAAATTAAAGTCTCGTTACAGAGCTTCACACTGCACTTTCCTTTACCAAAGCACGTTGTACCGAATGCTGTGCTTCTGCAGTAGCCACACCCAGCCCTGGGTTAGGCAGCTCTCCGGTTTTGTAATTGCTTTACGTGGCTCTTCTACTGCTGATTTTTAGCTTCAGCTGTGCAAGCTGTAGTCTGTGGGGTCTTGGCTTCACGCAGCAGCTCTTCTGGGATTGAGCCTGGGCTTGCCACCTGCCCACCTCGCTTAGCCCGCAGGGCGCAGCCCCAGTACTGCTCGCTGCCCCTGCTCACGACATGTGCCCGCTGCCTGGCAGGAGGCCATGCATCCTAACAGCTCCTGCTGGGCTTTCGGCAGCTCCAGAGCACACACAGTTATTGGTGTAGGCTGAAGAGCTCACGCGTAAACCCAAAATCCCACCAATTCAGCTTTTCCTGCCTGTGTTCAGCCCCGCGCTGTTAGTGTAAGGGAGCTGCCAGCTGCATTTGCCATTCAGTCGCTCTAACCTGCATTCCCCATGTGAAATGCTGATCTCTGCTAACAACCCCTTCTCTGAACCTGCCAGTGATGTGCCAGCCCCGCGGAACGCAGCGCCGCTCCTAGCGCAGCACGGAGAAGACGGAAGAGGAGGTGTCGGCACGCGGGGTTATCTGACACGGGTTTGCAGCTAGTCTGATGCGAGGACAGGGGCGTGATCGGGCTATGGGGAAACCCTGGCAAGGGCAAAGCCCTACTAGGTAACGTGCTACATGTGTTTTCTCCTCCTGTGTCTGTCCTTGCGTGCTGTAGTACCAGCAGGACCTAGTGGTGCTGCAGGACAAGCTTCGCATCTCCAACAAGAAGCTGGAGGAGTATGAGACGCGCTTCAAATGCCAGGAGGAGACGACGCAGAAGCTGATGCTGGAGTACCAGGCCAGGCTGGAGGAGAGCGAGGAACGGCTCCGGAGGCAGCAGGAGGATAAGGAGATCCAGATGAAGGGCATCATCAGCAGGTACGGGGCAGCTGGGAGGAAGGCAGGCAGCCAGGGTGGCATTAGAGCTGACCCCTGCTCGGGGGGGATCAGGTTCCTGGGCAGAGCAGGCAGCTTTCCCTTGTGGGTTTGCCACCATTTACACGCTGCCCCTGGGGGAGTTTCAAGCCCTGACTCTCTGGGTTCCCCCCATCAGTGTCACCTCACAGAGGATTTGCCCCCATTTCCCTGATTCACATAGGCAAAAGTATAGGAGGCAAGGGCTGGCAGGCCTCCCTGGCTCACAGAGGATCTGGCAGGCTCGCTCTCCTTTTCGTACGAGCAATTGATCTGATGCTCAAAATGAGCCTTTCCTGACACCCAGTGAAGATCTCATCTCCCTCACATTGCTCCTAGCGATAAACCCCTTTCTCCCACCCAGACTGATGTGGTGGTTACATTTCCCTGGTACACGGGCTGGTCAGGCCCGCTGGCTGCTTCTTTACCTGAGGCAAGCCAATTCAGTGCTTTTAATCGGCCCTCCTAAATGGGTCTTCCTTCACTGGCCTTAATCACTTAAGCTTTTGGGCAGCCTGATGTAGAGGTGTCTAGACAAAATTAATCACCAGAAAAAAGACTGGGCTTGAACTATTGGTTTTTGTGCAAGAAGAGGCAGTGGCAATGACTGCGTGTGTGTGTGTCTGTGTGTGTCTTCCTTTACATTCGAATGCACAGCTGCGGGTCCTGGGAGCATCTCAGCTTCATCAGTTTCAGATGAGGGAACTAGCCCTCGTATGGATGGTGGGGGCTGCTACATGAGGCCTGTCCCATCTGCAGATTGTCCTTCAGGCATTTCATACATCCTCCTGCGTGCTGCAGAGATGTACAGCACCCCTTTGGCTCCTTGGTGCCGAGGACTAAATGAGGCTGTGCTCTCTATCACCGTGGGTGGCTGATGTGGGTGGGTGTAAGGCTTGTGTCTGGGCAGCTCAGTGTGGCAGAGCCCAACAAGAGTGATTAATGTATTCCTGACACTCTGCGTGCTACAGAAGGCCATTACTTTTCAGAGTAGCTTGATCCAGCCGGGAGGTGATCAGCACAATCTTGCCTTAGCAGTAGAGCAGTGGCCTGGGTCACTGTCAAGCTGTGCGAGAGCTGGGAATGAAATTGTCTGAATGAGGAGATGAAGAGATGTGCTCCAGGGCGCCCAGCCGTGCCCAAAGCTCCCAGCTTGGCTCCTTGAGCAGTACACCCCACTGTACAAACAGGGGCTATGCACTCTGCAGCTTGAAAACGTGGCTTTCTTTTCTTGTCTGTTTGGCTACCAGGCTGATGTCAGTTGAGGAGGAGTTAAAGAAGGACCATGCAGAAATGCAGGCTGCCGTGGACTCCAAGCAGAAGATAATTGATGCACAGGTGAGTCCCTGCTGCCGAGAGCTGCAGCGCTTCTCAGGGGCGAGTCTGCCAACAGGCAGCAGTGCCAGGTCAAGTGTGGCAAGACGATGTGCACGGGGTGAGTCAGCACGGAGCTACAGTCAGGGACGAGGGGGGACAGACCTCAGCAGGCCACGTGTAACGTCACAGGAACATCATTTAGAGGCCTCAGTGCTGGGAGCCTGCCTTATTCCAGCCAGCAAGGCAGAGACAAGGAGCCTCCTTCCTCTCCTAGCAAGCAGCATTTGTTTCATTGCTGAAAATCAGCCTGGATGGTGCTCAGCCCGGTGAGATCAGCTGGGTGGGTTCAGAGCCTGCAGAGTTCAGTAACGCTTGCAGGACCTGGCTGGCAAAGCAAGCACTGGCTGGCCAGAGCAAAGCCAACACCGTTCAGCATTCGGGTTGTGGTTTGCAAGGTTAGGAAGCTCAGGTAGTGTTACAGATCAGAACGGCATCAGGCAGTGGGAATAAAATACTCTGCTTGGAAAGAACGATCTGAAAATACAGCCCATAATCTCTTAATTTGTCTGGACAGAGATCAGCA
The DNA here is from genome assembly GCF_009819795.1 of Aythya fuligula. Classification (NCBI taxonomy): domain Eukaryota; kingdom Metazoa; phylum Chordata; class Aves; order Anseriformes; family Anatidae; genus Aythya; species Aythya fuligula. Next base: position 2,189,749 of record NC_045577.1, on the reverse strand, counting down.
TCTCCTCAGCAGCCAGGCCTTCCTTCAGGTTGTGGCTAGGTGCTGGTAAATTGTAGGCTTTCTCCTAATGACCGTATTAATCACTTGTGAGTCACCGCTCATGACTAATTTACTGTCTAGCTAATTAAAAAGGAGATGAGACAGTCGTAACTCCGTAAGAAGAATCACTGTTTTCCTGTAATTGCCTCACAACTGGTAAATCAGCACCGTCCCTCCTGCACTCGAGCTAAGCCCGGGGGACACGGGGCAGGTGGGAGGCGTGCGCGGGGCAGGCTGCAGCCACCTGCTGCCTCTGTGGGGTACCTGAGAGGCTCCTGCCGTGCCTGTGCAGCCTGCTTTGTTCAGCTTTCCGTCATCTCAGGCTGTGCAGTGTCCAGCAGGCTGATGCACAGGCAAACCTGAGCCCCTCTGAGTCGTTTCTTATCCCCCCACTCGCAGCAGGCAGAGGGAAGATGCAGGGCAGGCACAGCTGGACCAGGCTGCGACGCCGCAGCTCCGGCTCCCGTCCCCACGATACTGGACAGGACTTCTTAGTGTAATCAGTAAGAATAAGGAAATTGCCATCACAGCCATCCCGGGAGGCCACGAGTCATTTAAACCATTTATTTACACTAACAAAATCAATTAAACACTGGCAGGAATAACCATCTTGGGAGAGAACTAGATTTTAGAACATGAGTCTTATCATCTTCATAGCAGCTGCAGTTAGAGCAAACAATGCAATTAATTTCTGTATCACTGAAAAATTAGGGAAAAAAATCTTTATCTCCGTTTCGTTCAGGACCAATTATTACATGGGATGATAAAATTAATTTAGCTCAGCTTCCATTTGTTTAAAAGCCTGGTGTGTCACAGCCTCTGTGAGACTGCCAGAGGAGAAGGGGCCAGGTCCTGGCTGCCTCTGGGCTCCTGCCCACTGACCGCTCCCCTCTGCTGTTCCTTTGCAGGAGAAACGCATTGCTTCCTTGGATGCTGCCAACGCACGGCTAATGAGTGCCCTTACTCAGCTGAAAGAGAGGTACAGCATGCAGACACGTAATGGGATCTCCCCCACAAACCCAACTAAATTGCAGATTACAGAGAATGGAGAATTCAGAAACAGCAGTAATTGTTAACCCGTGGAGGGCGCTGCCGCAGGAGAGGAGGCCTGGCCAGAGAGACCGTGCAGCAGCAGGTGTGAGCCGCGGCTTCAAAGAACGGCTGCTCTCTCCCCCAGAGAAACCAGCTCCTTACTGCGGACGGCGCGCTTGACTGAGCCTTTGTGGGAGATGCTAATGCCAGCACATTGAGGGGACGGAAAGATCGAGTGTGAGATGAGTGGCATAAGGAAATAAGAGATATTTGAGAATCGCTGTCACTGTTGGATTTAAATCAGTGTTTAATGTTTAAACAGAAGTAACCTTTTCCTTCCAAACTGCCCAAAGGATATGCCTCACCCCTCCCAGCAAGGAATAACGTCCTTGTCATTGCAGGAAGCGAAATAAAGGGAGCTGGGCAGAGCCTGCAGCAGGCAGCGGCCCCCTCAGTGCAGGTAGAGCGTGCAGCTGGCTGCAGCTGCCTGGGGGCGGCAGGAGAGCCCGCCCCGCTCCTGTGACTCCCCCTGGAGCACAGCCCTGTCCCCAGAGCAAACCCCGCGCCCCGCCAGCCTTCCTTACGTGGCTCTGTGAGGCCACTGGCTTTTACAGCACGTAGCTGTCTGCAGGGCATTTACACGGCAAATTAATGTTTAATTAACTCCGCCCACACGGGGGGCACAGTCCAGGAGAACGGTCAGGGCTCCCTCGGCGCAGTGCGGTACCAGAGGGGTGTTGCATGGGGCACTGCGGTGGAGAAGGGTCCAGCGGGGCTGCGGGGCCACCACGCGAGCCCAGGTAGCGGAGCCAGCCCGAGGCTCTGCATGCAGGTGGAGGCAGGAGCTGGTACTGGCGATGGGCTCCCTGGGTCCCCTCGCCAGCTGCTGCTCGCTCAGCTAATGGGGAAGGTTTTGGTAAAGCAATAGTTCAGGGCGCTGTGTTCCCCGCCGCACACCTATCCATGGAACAAAGTAAAGTTCGCCTGAGCTTTGTCCCCAAGCTGTGAACGAGGTGCAGGGTCTGGCTTCGGTGGTGCCCGTGGTGGCACAGGGGGAGTGACGGGCTTTGTGACACGGCCAGCGTCTCGCTTGACGAAGGGTTCGTTACGGGGATGTAATGCTCTGTGCGGAGATTTTTACTGTTTCTGGGGAGAAAAACAGGCAAAGAAACAAGAGCAGCCCTGAAGACCCATGAAGATCGGTAATTGTATTTCTTTTCTTTCACAGTATGCATTAGAAAAAAAAAGAGCCCATTTTCTGGAATACTGTCCTCTTTAAATTGGGAATGAGCACTGCATGGAAATTAACCGGCTTGAAGAATGTAAAACATGGTCATAAGGGAGTAACCAACAGGAACAGCAGCCACCACCGAGAGCCCCCTTGTCAGGAGCACTGTGCAGGCATAAGCCAGGATTAGACTTTTCCTTGCTGCTGAAACACGCAGATTCGGCACATTCAGACACGTTGCGCTCAGCGGAGGGGTCACCTCCTTAACGGGGGATTGTGCCGCTGACCTGCCGCCACGGTGTGTTTGTTGCTTTGTGTTTTTTTAAGTTAGTCCTTCATGACTCCCAGTCTCAGAGCAGGTCCCTCGTACCACGAGCCCAGAGATTTTCTCTGAGATATGGATGACAGTGTACAGTGTACAGGACATCTCTGCCTTTTCCTCCCACTAAAGTTTAACACTGCTGACCGCCTGTCCTAGCTCCTCCTGCCATGTGTAAATGTTCAGACAAAGGGACTAGGACGCTCACTGCGCTCTGCACAGCTTAGGTACCGTCTCCAACCTCTCAGTACCCAGGCTGCCCGAGCAGGACGCTGTTTGCCAGTAAGCTCTGCATTGCCATGCCACCTCACAGCCGTAAGGCTCATTAACAGCACTCTTCCACACGCAATTGTTTTCAAAATTAAAGCTGCTTTTTCTTTTTGTAAGCGTTTTTCTGTTGCCTGGAAGCCCTGGGCCAAGCCCAGCGCGGCTGCACCTGCTGCAGCTCTGGTCCCTGGAGGAGCGGACGTGTTGCTCTGCACTGAGGTCTCCGCGCCCAGCCAACGCCTGCAGAGTGGTGCAGCCACACAGCAGACCCCAACAGGAGCTCCTCAGAGAAAAGTAATCACTAAGCAGTTATGGCAAGTACAGTCACCTTTGAATGTGGAGGATAGCACAGATGGCTTTGAAGACCCACACAAAACTGACGAGGTTACAACTGGAGAAAGACCCAGACAGGTTAGGATTACACGGGGTACTGGGAACGGTTCGGTACGTACACTTACCAGCTGCCATTGTCTCATACACACTGTAATTACCCTGCAAAAAGACTATTCTAAACTGCTGTTGCCCTGAGATGTATTTTTAGAGCTATTTGTTTTTGAGCTCCAACATACCGGTGTTGGGAGAGACGAAGTTTTTCAAGAGCCAAGTAACGTAGAGGAATGGAAACGCTCCCAGAGCATGGGGCGGGCGCCCCACCAGCAGCGTTCCCATTCGTACGTGGAAGTAATGTTGGGATGCAGTCAGTGCTCTCCGTAAGAGCTGGAAAAAAGAACCACCCACAACACAGTTGTTTAGCACTGAAGCTAAGCAAAGTGCAGCTTAATCTTCTGCTCAACCACAAGCCAAGGCACTGCTTTTAGAACCTTCTCCCTCCCCCCTTTTTTTATTTTTTTTCCCCAGGATCTGTCAGAAACTCCTGGTTAACCTCAAAGTTGCAAATTACTGAACACATTGTTCTGCTGAAGTAGCAGGCACACTTAAGTCCTTCCACATTGAGTTATTATAAAACACAACTTAAAAGTTCCAGTGCCAATACCTTCTGGAGTTGTTGCTTAGTTTCCTGAGCCAGTACGAAACAAAAACTCAAATCAGGAAGCGGTCTCGTTACAGTGGAGAGCCCCCCGCCCCTCAGCCCTGTGTCGCCTTCCCCTGCAAGTGTCAACAACTGGACCTAACCACCACGCTCCCCCGCGAAACGCTGGGGATAGGGTTTAAGATCCAGGCTCAGCTCAGATCTGTTACTTCAGTTTGTGTTTCTGTTATTTATAAACTGTACATTTCTCTGTGTGTGTGTGTGCGTGCACGTGTGTGTGAGCGGGAGCCAGCGACGCGAGCGGGCAGCGCAGCGGGCAGGGCACCCGGCTGCGGCCTCAGCCCTGGGAGCTGGCGCAGCGATGCCGAGGCGATGACAGCGGAGTAAAGCAACCACCACGCGCAGTGCTTTGTGAGCGGCTCCGTCTCCTTTTCCATTCTTGCGCTTTCTACAATAAGAAGCTGTTCTAGTGCAAACTTGTCAAAGTGTAAACAACACTAAAACACACTCAGATTTTTATCTTAATACAAGTCTTAATATTTTTTTGTAAATGTTTTCAGTGTTTACTGTAACGTATCTATCTCACTAACGGTTGTATATAGTAATTTACTTCTGGTGCTGCTTATTTGGTCAGGATTTGGCTGTATCAATGCTGTTTAGGTGAGGTGGACTCGAGCTAGCAAATTTGGATCCAGCCACAGGTCATGACTCCACCTCTTCCCCTTGGGCATCTGAGGGAGAGGGAAGGGAGAAAAGTCAGGGATCCAGATTTGGGGTTGGCCCACCTCAGGGATTCTGTTTTAAGAGTTATGATTTGGGGTTTTGTTAAACTGTAGTGAACACTGCTGAAAAAAAGTGAGAAAAATTTTATGTAAACAGGGATGAAAAGGACTGAACAATACCCCAGCGTCTCTGCAGACTCCAGGTACCATCTTTTTAGACAGGGTTTATGGCTCAAGTTCAGTGCCAACCACCTGGAGGGACCTCGGTCCTTCCCCACGCCAATTAACACTACAGTGTAGTCACCAGCCCCTTTCGCAAAGCCTGCTGCCATCCAAAGAGCCCCTTGTCACTGCATTGTCATTCGAGTCTGGTTGGGTTTGTTTTCTGCTTTTGCAGCTGTAAAGCACTGATTGCACTGTGAGAACGCGCTGACCCCTCCGGCCTGGCAGGCAGCCCGCTGGGGTTGTGCTGCTGCGGGGAGGCTGAAGGGAGAAGGGACGCGGTGCGCCCGAGTGAGGCACCGCAGGCACTGCTAGGAAAGAAATGGGCAAGTAGTCTAGAGGCTTTTCCTGTTACTTAAGTCCATACCATGTAACAGAAAACATAAAGTCTGATCCGTGATCAACAAGGAAAGGATTTTTAGTGCCAGAAGTGGAAGATCCACTGCTGTGGTCTGCCAGGAGAGCCCCCAGGTGCTCTCCTTTCTCACTGTGCCCCCGAGGTTGCTGTGGCCTTGCCTTGAGCGTGAAGCAGCCAGCACAAAGGGCACAACCGTGACACTGCCCTCGGGGCGAGCGTGAGGTTTCTTGTGCAGCACCCCATCCTTCCCCCCACAGCGGCTGTAGTGCTCAACCTAAAGGTTTGCAGTCAAAGCAATCCAGGACTGCACAGCGCCCCGGCCCTGACGTGGGGCAGCGTACGGGGGGCTCACAGCACCGGGAGGCTCCATCCCTGGCCCAGGCAGGGGCACTGCCCCTCCGAGCAGGTCCCTGACTCTTCAGGGCAGTTTCAGAGCAGACTGCTCAGCCACAAAGCTTGGCCACGCGGTTCCTGCCCTGCCCCAAGAAGCAGCCAAGCCCTGCGCTAACCCTGCACAGAAAACTGTTGCCTTTTCCTTTTCCCTTGTGGAAAATATAGGGGGGGTGGGAGGGGTGGGATGACCGAAGCATGCCAACATGCAGCTCACAGGCATCCAAACCAAATCCAATTGAGGGTGTTACGTGACATTCAAAAATAACTCTGCTTTGAAAAAGGTGTCATGTTGGAGCACTGACCTTCACCGATGACCTGAGCTGTGACACTGCTGTAAATTCCACGTGGTTCTGCATCAGCTGCCAGTACCCCGAAGTGCAGTCTCCATGTCCACATATTCCTTTCTCATACATCACTGTGTCTTAAGATATACCTCTCTCTGTATATCTGCTTAAGCTGATACTTGTTCCTGATAAGCAGTCGCTATGTTTTATATCCTCTTATAAAGAAAAATTTTTTTTGTAAGTATGTTTAAAAACAAAAAAAATGCAAAGTGGAAGTGTTTGCTGAATCTCCTTCAGCTCCTTTTAAACTATGTAATAATGTACAGAGAAAGTTGTTGGTGTTCAAAGAAATGATGTGGCCGTGCAATTTATGTACATTTGCAATTAGAAATATTAAAGATTTATTTAGATATTTTATACAAGCTCTCCAGCACCTCTACTCAGTCATTCCCAGTCTCTGGCTCCACAGCACAGGGCAGAGCTGGGGCTGCCCGGCGGCACTCAGGGTGCCTGCAGCCCCTCCCCACCAGCCCTCTCCTCCCAAAGCCCTCCCCCCCTTTGCTTCCCAGTAGAAGTGTCTGAAAACCTGAAGGAGTCATTAAAACCCTGGGTATCATGAGCACCTCTGCCTCGTTAGCATCACCGTAATTAGCTCCTATGAGAGACGGGGGAGACAAGCTGGCTGCATCAGGACAAGCCAAGATGTGGTGGGCACCCATGGCTGTCCCCGTGCACAGCAGCAGCTCTGGCCCAGGGGGGTCACCGGGCCCTGCTGGCTTCCACCCACCCCAGGGTGCTGAGTGCCAGTGCCCGACCCGACACACCTGGGCACTGGCAGTGGGGTTTTGGGGAGGTTTGAGCCTTTTGTCCTCACACTGGAGCTGCTGCTGCCTGCCGCCAGGCCCTGCAGCGAGGCCAGGGGCTGAGCCTTGCTCTGTGCCTGCACCAGGCCGGCCGTTCCCAGCTCCTCCAGCCCCATCTCTGCTCCCAGCACCTCCTCCTGGTCCCAAACCAGGCTGGGGAGCTCTCCTGCCTCAGAGTTCAACCTTGGTGGTTGTGAAGGCTGAGACAGGTGAGGGGGAGAATTCCCAGGAAGCAGCACAGGGCATCTCAGCAACCGCTCCAAAGAGGGATTAGTCGGTAACACCTTGATATGAATAAAACCTCTTCAGCCGTCTCTGTTACGGCTTCATCAGAGCAAAGCTAAAGACTCAGCCGAAAATACCCAGAGCAGCTCCGTGCTCCTGCCAGCTTTCAGCATCGAGGCTCCCAGCATCTGGCTGCAGCCGCTCCCAGCAGCTTCCAGCCCCGCTCAGCGGAAGGGCAGGGCTGGGAGGAGCGAGCCTCTGCATTGCAAATCAACAGCCAGAGCAAGGAGGGGAACGCGGGGCTGGCAGGCTGGGGATTCCAAAGCTCTTTGCTTGAGCTTTTTCAATCTGGAGAGGCGTTTTAGCCCAAGACTCATCAGCATTAATGATGCTCCAGTAATTGCACGGTACAGGTTTGTGCCGAGTTCAGCTGTGTCAGTGAGCAGGCTGCAGGCTGCTGGTGGTGCCAGGCAGCTCCTTCCCCATCACAGCCCCGCCAGCAGCACAGCTTCTGCTCGGAGGAGGCTGAGGCAGCCACGGAGATCATTATTAATCTCCAGCCTTCACTCCCGTCAAGCATCTTTCACTTGTGGTTTTCCAAGCCCTTCACGCTCAGCCCCCAGCCTCTCTGCGGTAGCTGAATGTCATCATCCTCCTTTCCACACGGGACATGCAGCTGGAGCACAACTTTCCCAAGGCCTCTTGCATGCTAGAAAAGCCAGACAGCTGATCTCCTTCCCTCCCTGTTCCGCACGCAGCCATCCCACACACGCCAGCCCCAGCCCCAGAGCAAACATCCTCTGGGGAAGCAGCTCAAAGCCGGCAGTGAACAAACCTCCAGAGCCTCGGCCCCAGGGACAGGGAGAGCTCAGCCGCCTGCTGCCAGGGGAGTCAATAAGGACAGGCAGGCAGAAAAGAAGGGGCTGGAAGAACAGGAGTCATTAGTGGAAACTTGTTGTTTGTGCTAATTAGATCATTATCTGGGAACTGCTATTGATGTTGCTATTTCAGCTCCTCTCGCCGTTCACAACTTTATTTTATCCGTGCCTACCAGCTCCCTGCACTCTTCCACATCCTCCAGGAAGGACACAAACCAGTGCTGCTGGGTGGCAGCTGACCCTGGCTGGAGCCAGGCAGTGCTCTGAGCCCCAAGCCCAGCACCACGTGGGCACAGCACTGAGGAGAGGCAAACACTCGTGTCATGCCCCACAGGAATGCCACCAGCCACCCTAGGGCTGCTGACAGCCCTGCTCAGGGGCACAGGCTGCAGTGCTGCCCAGCAGCAAACTCTCCTTGCTGTGAGCCCCCCAGCACCCAACCCTTGCAGCCTAAGGACTCACCCAAGGTTCTGCAAAGGGGCCTCTCCTGCCAGGACTCCTCCAGAGAGGCTCTTCCCAGGACGTGCAGCCGCTGCTCACCTCTCACGCAGGTTGAGGACTCAGAGCACAGTGGGACACCCCCACCTGCAGACCGAGCAGTTTTGGGGCTGGGAGGCAGAGCACGGGCTCTACCTCAGCACTGCCCCCCATGCTGCCCTCACCACCCCCAGCAGGGGCTGCTCGTGGAGGAGCACTCAGGCTCCCAGACTGAAGCCAGCTCCCAGCACTACCCCGAAATACCAGTCAGGAGCAACGTTAGCAAAGAAAGAGAAGATGAAAGATACCGAGCTGGCAAGGTGGGTGCAGCGGGAGGTCAGCAGGAGCAGGCTGCACGCTGCGTTCATTTAATGCGCCATGCTACTTCTGCCTGGCTTTATCAGGATCAAAGCTGCTCGCAGGCTCAGTTTTAAGACACACTCCCCTCACCCAGGGGAAAACGTTTCCCAGTCTGTCATTACGTGCCCTGCTCCATTATTGATCTTAGAGAGACATAGATTAGGTTATTTGGTTATTAAAAAAGGAGGCAAAAGGAAGAGGCACAAAGATCTGGACACCTGTAGGATTTCCAGTTTCCTACCTGACGGCAAGCACAATTCCACTCACATAAATAATATTGATGCAGGCCCTTTACATTATCAGATTTTTCCATTGCTGGTGTGAGCTACAATTGAATCACCTCAACCATTTGATTTTTGTGCCGTATCTTCGAGAAATAAAACCTGAACAACAGAGATCCCAAGTTGATTGCTTTTGATTTATTACGGTACTGTTTTTTCCACCTTGAATCCATACTCCTCCCTCATCTCTCTGAACTAAGAGCAGTGAGAGCTGCACTGAGGAAAGGACAAACACGAGGCTAAACTCAGCCCACAGGCGATAAACCAGGGAGATGGGGCTTGAGCTTGTGAGGAGCGCTCCCACCCCAGGCATTGGCGAAGCACTGCCGCTGGGGGAGGAAGGGCTGGTCCATGGCACACCAGCCCCCTCCCCACAACACCCCTGGAGGCACAGGTGGACCTCGAGCCCCCCGGTACCCGAGGGATCACCCCAAGACAGCCAGGTGAGCACAGCGAGTGCACCAAGTGCTCTCCTGGAGCTCCCAGCGGTGTGCAGGCAGCTGAAGCCGCTCCAGTTGTTAATGCTCGCTTTTGCCAGGGGTCATGCAAGGAGTGGGAACAGGGAAAGGTCAGCGCCAGCTCTGCTGTGCTCAGGAGGTGTGAAGCAAGCCTGCTTTTAGCTTCTCCTGCCCTTTTCCGCAGAGCCCACCTGCACCCTCTCGCTGAGCTCTGTTTAAAGCACAAACAGACAACCCCTGCCGCACTAGGAAATAGAAGCGCGTTCAAATAAATCACCTCGAACTTAAGAGATGCCATTAGCTGTTAACAAACACTGCAGGCCTATGGGTGAAGGTAATTCAATATGATATGCTTGGGCATGCAAGGTAATGGGTTTCAGCTGAATACCAGGTGATACAATCTCTTCAACAGCAGGTTAAATGAGGCTGAGACAGGGACCAGATGGATTTATTTGGGTAGTGGAGGTTTTTTTGGTTGTTTTGTGTCTGTGTGTGCTTAAGGTGAAGGCAAGGAAGGCAGAAATGATGTAAAAGAAAAGCACGAGCTCTGCTACACGTAACTGGGGCAGGGCTGGCACGAGGCTCAGGCCTTCATCCTGCTGAAACAAACCACGCGAGCAGAACACTCCAAAGACGGTGTGCATGGAAGTGTTAGCCAAAAAGAAACACTTTTATCTATTTACTCCTACTGATAAACAATGGTAGTTCTCAGAGTGCAGAGCAAGAGTGGTCCAGCTCAGCTGAGCAGAGACAAGAGGCAGCTGGAGATACCTAACGGGAGATTCCAGCAGGACTTCAGAGCCCCGATACCATCCCTCACCCACACAGGACCTCTGCAGCACACGAAGGAACCACAGCAGCACTCTCCCTCTGTGCAGAGCAGCCCTTCACAACCCTCACCAAGACACAGGTGTTTTTTTTCCCCACTGTCTCATCCTAAGCTGCGAGAGAGCTGTTGAAAGGTGAACCCCTGCACAGCAGGCCAGCAGGCACCCACAGCCAGCTTCTGTCCCTGCCTGGATTTTCCCCACACACTCACCGATACAAAAACCCATCTGAAAGCCAAGACAGGTAGCAAAACCACTAACTGAGCAGAGCAGTGTTAGAGACACAAAGAGAGCACACACAGCTTTTAGGACAGGTTTCTAACTACTGAACACACTCGAGTGCTTGCAGGCAGAGGCACACCAGCAGTCGTGCCAGTCAGCACCTCCAAAAGCAGGCGGCAGCTGTACAAACAGACATCACCTGGGAACAGCAAGAGCTCAGCCAGTGCTCCCAGCAGCCGGCTCTTGCCCAGGTGGGCAGCAAGCACACTGCAGCCCCGCAGGACAAACAGCCAGTGCTGGGTGGAGGGAATGGGCTCAGCAACCTGCCTCCTCTGCTGGAGCTGCTGCGCCCAGCACAGAGCCTGGATGAGCCGCACTGTGCAGAAAGGTAGCGAGGGCTTTGCAGCAGTTAAAGCAGTAAGCGAATAACCCACACAGCTTGACAGCACGGCACGAGGAGGCATCAGGCTAAGCAGCTTGAGCCAGTGCCAGCCACCAGCTGAACATCCCCGTCCTTTGTATCAGGGATGGAAGGAGTCAAGTCATCACCTGCAGCACTGCAAGCCCAGCAGTCCCAGCCTACACAAAGAGAAACCTCGGTCCACCAGATCCGAGACAGGACGATGAGAACAAAGAGGATAAAGCTGACAGCCACCAGCTGAACCGCACAGAACAGAGCACCTCTGAGCCTCCCAGCTTGGCCAGCTCGGCTGCAGCTTGGTGCTGGCAGTAGCTGGCACACAGAGGCTTTACCCAAGGCAGCTGCCCAGGCTGGGAAGTGCAGGCGTGAGCTGCAGGCTGGCACGCAGAGGGATGGGCACCAGGCTTGTTTCTGACAGCAAGCTGGCAAGAACGGCCACAAGGAGGCTGCTGCAGGGATGGCAGCGTGGGGCTCAAATATCCACGGCCTCAGAAGCAGAGAAAGCAGCTATTCCCAAGCCCATTTAAAAGGCAGCACCATGTAAATACCACTGCTTTAACTGCCCACTTTGCTACCGAGAGATTTGTAGTCATTTTGTAAGCAGGGATAACACAGACTGAGGTAACCACTCGCAGGCCTGTTTGTCACAAACTGGAAGAGCCACAGAAACCCTTTGGATGGTAGCAGGTGCCTGTCAGATTCACCCACGTATCAGAAAGGCTGCAGGTAAAGGCACCCGGTAAGGCAGCTCTGTGCTGCCTTCCACCACAGCTCTCCAGCTACGCACAGCACAAGGTACCTGCATCTGCAGCCTGCTACAAGGGAGGGATGAACAAAGCCCTGCCAGAGGAGACAGAGGCAGAAGGAGCTCAACCACCCAATTCCCCACTTGGCTGGGGCCTGCAGGGCAGCTTTGAGTTCAGATAACCCTCTGCTCCACTGCAAAGCAATGCTCTCCAAAAATTGGTAACATCAATGAAACCACAGAGTTCAATAATCTAATTTCTGGGAAACACCAAAAATAAGCAGGATCAGGAGAGAGAAGGTGAGAGAGTTCAGTTCTTCTCTCCTCCTTCATAATGACAACAAAGGGGGAGTAGGAAGAAAAAAGAAAGAAGAAAAACACAGATGTTAAAAGCTGTGAGAGTTTCAAGAAAAATAAATGAAGCTCTTTGATTAAACAGACTGCAAGAGGTGAGCAGAGGGGAGAAAAAAAAATACTTTTCTAAAAATCTGTTTGTGTTCTACTGAAGATCGCTGGCACTTTCAACTTGCAATAAGCCTCAGGGCCTCTGCTGCTCTCCTTCCTGCACTCCCACCCCAGCTGCTGTGGGCAGCAAACGAAACCCCAATTCTCCCCCTCTACACCTGCACGGATTCTCCCAGTACAATTTGTCCAGGACTTGCTACTGGTGCATTTCCTAGCAGTACTTATAAATCACTACTGGATTTGGGTCCATTTAATAGTAACTTGAACAGTATTAGCAAAGCCAGTTGTAAACACAGCCCTGGATTCAGTTGATGCTGAGGAATTCAGGTCTGACAGCACACCAGCTCGTGACACCACGCCGTGCCTACAGCCTCCACAGTCCCGCAGCATTAATGCAACCCTGAGGCAGCTCAGTGAGGCTTCGATCAACTTCTGTACAAGACGGACATCAGAGGTGGAAAAGGGCACAACAAAGAAAAGATGTGCCAATTGCTTCAACCTTGCTTCCCTGTTTCCAGCTAACGAACTGCACGGCAGCACCGCTGCAAGCTCCCGGAGCTGGAGAGTGTCAGAAACCAGGGGGGCTGCCTGCAATCTGCCTCTTTGTCATTGCCCAAGCACAGTAACAATTGTCATGGAAGTGACCCACTTCATTCAGTGACAAACCTACCAGCTAGTAAATGCTATTCGCATGGATCTTTGACACATTAAGTATACATTATTAAATAGTGCTAATATAGACATTGTATTCAGTAGTCATGACCCTAAATTAGCTCCCCAAGGAATATATGCTTCAGAACATCTCTCTCTGCAGAAAAAGAGGTGGAAAATGTTTACTAAAGCTCGACTTCTGCCCTTTGACTGGTTAAAACTAACTGCCCGTGGCAGAGCGGGATGCAAGCCACACACGGCTCTGATGCTGTCAGCACAGAAAGACAAAGTTCCTTCAAATTTCTTCACCATCTCCCACCACTTCCACCTCAGGCTGCTCAGAAGCTGCATGAACGCTGGGAAAAATGCAGCTCTCTGGGTCCTCCTAATAATGAGGGCTTGTGAAAGCAGTGAACGTGTTATCAGGAACAGCCCCCGGTCCTGGCTCCAACACAGATTCCCCATGAGATCTAAAGTCAATCACCCAAAGCACCAGGTCCCCAGATCCCCCCGCAGGAGGTGCAGTTGAACAGAAAAGGCTTAAATGGTGTGAAAGTCACAAAGTCCATGGGGTAACCACTTTTACCAAGCGCCCTGTAACACACAGCACTGTGGCAGAACGCAGCCACCAGGCGCCAACCCCGGAACCATCAAAAAGCTCCCCGGAAGGACGCTGCAGGGGAATTTCTCTTAACAAATTAATCTTAATGAACCAAGGGATGCTGGATTTTACACTGCCAGAGCACTGTTTAACCTACTACTTCCAACCTACTTACAGGACTGAGGGATTTTTCCATGGTTTAAACGATCCAAGCAAACAAGGCCACGCAGCCAGGCCCATCCCCACCCCTCCTCACCCCACTGCCCACAGGCCTCAGCCCCAGCGTCCCTTCAGCCCCCTCAGAAGCCATCACTCACCGGCAGGAGGCCGTGCTGCTGCTGCTGGGCAGTGCTGGGCAGGAAGGTTCTGGAAGCCCCACAGGGCGGTGCTGGGCTGGAAGGTTCTGGAAGCCCTGTGGGCCCCACCCCACAGGTGCAGGTACTTGGCTCCTCGCAGCACCTGTCCTCGTCAGGCAGCAGCACACGCTCAGACACAAACACCACCATATCATTTCCTATTTACACGCCATTTTCTGCACCAAAAACAGGCACAAGGACTGCCCATGTCTCAGCCACCACCACACACGTGCCACAGCCCACGTGAGGCCCTGAGGGGAGCAGAACCAGGCCTGGCAGCACAGCCATGGCATTGCTGGGGGCCCGGCGAGGTGCGGGCAATGCTGAGGGGCCCCTCCTGTGGCAGGGGCTGTCGGTGTTTCCTCAGAGCACACGGACTGGGGAGAGAAGTGGATGCATTCTGTGCATTTAGCTTTACAGCCATTTACAGCTCTTTGTATTAATATAAAAATATACCCATAGAGTGAGAAGCACGGTGTAGGACCGGCCATGTCCCAAGTCCAGGGTGCGGGTGGTCCTGGCTGTGTGTCAGGATGCTCTGGAATCCATCCAGGGATGCTGCAAAGGCTTGATTTTGCAAAATAATAGTTTATTACACATTTCTAACCTAAGAAACTCAAAGAAAGGAAGCCCACGCACTGGAAACCACTATTACCATGGCAGACTGAGCGAGGAGAGGCTCGAGGGCTGGCACTAATCGCATAAAGCTGCAGAGATCAATCTTCTGATTGAGCAACATGGAAAAGCTCAAACTGATGCATCTGCTCAGCAAACGCTGATGCAAGATAACACCCCAAAAAGATGAAGCAGGACAGATTCACTTTCAAAAAGAAGATACTCATCTTCCAGAAAACATCGGACAGCAACAAAGAAATTTAAACTACTGGATTCAGCCAAATTGACCATATCACTTTATTAGGCAAGTTGAAAAACAGAATTTTGGAATTAGGAGGAAACACAGTAAAGCATGATGGAAAAGGAAACAAATTAGAGGGAACTAGGTAATATTTAGAAGCAGATTGTCACTGTCCATCAGACAGAAATCAGAATAAGGTCAGACACGGGGCTGGCGAGGAACGGAGAGCTGTCATAATGACTGATTAGCAATGCCAGCCCGGCACTGAAGTCCGCATGGTGGCAGGTGTTGAGGCTCCTGTTTCACACACAGGAACAATCATGTGCAATGGAATCGCTGCACAAAAAACGTCAGTACGGAATGAGAAGTCACTCGGTTGGCAACATTGAACAGAGATGTCATTCAGCTCTTTCCCTCTCTAAAGCCTAAGAGGCTACAAGTGCAGGCAAGCACAAAGTTGGTCAGGGCACAGCTTCACAACACTATGAAGGGTATGTTGCAAGTAATTTATAGCTCACGCCATAGCAGGTAGGAGCAGCAGTCGAGGCACTGACCACGCAGGATCCAGGTGGGAGCTGCTCCTCCTGAGTCTCTACCTACAGCCTCAGTGTGACACTGCCTCGAGAACTCCTCCATCCCACAGTGTGGAGCAGTGCCCTTTTCACACCCCCAAAAATCTCTGCAGAGGCTCCAACCCCTTCTGACCGGTGCACTCAGTATGAGGGCAGGCACCTACCCTGTTTCCAACGAACCATGCACGGCTAGGCTCAGATGGGAGAGGAGAAGATCGCTCGTCATCATGTGGGTTTCCAAACTGCATCCTCTCTCTCTTAGAAGGGTGCTTTGACCACCTCTTGATAGGCTGAACACAAGATTAATGCAACCAGAGGCATAGAGCAGATAAAAGGGAGTCACCTGCAGAGCAAGGGGGGGAGAGCTCCAGCTGAGAAGACAAACTCTGAAGCAGGTGGACTTGGGTGTCACATCTGAGCAAGCACTGACATTATAAATAGCTCAACATCTCCCTTTCCAACTGTGTTTTGAAAGAAAACAGCTAGGACTGCGTGGCAAGGAAAGTGACCCAGGCAGAGAGAGCGATTCAGTTTCAAGAGCCAAATTAAGTTTAGGCAGAAGAAAAATTTCAAGCAACTTGGGACTACAACAGCTCCATGCAGAGTAACAACTCATCTACATTGAGCAAGGAGTCACCTAGTGAATTAAGGTGTATTCGGGCTAGATCCAAGCCTGCAGGGAAGGGGAATGACTGGACTGAAATTCTGGACACACTTGCCTCAAATCTGCTTTAGATGGTTTAGGTGGTTTACTTTGATTTATATCCAGTGAAAATACCAGACCCAATGTGTCTGATAACAAGAAAAATTTCACTGGTATGCAATGTTTATATATAGCATTCAGTATTCCATTTGTGAGCACATTATTCTCTGAAAATAATATATAGAAAACTACTATTAAAAAACAACACTTGCATACCTTTCATTATTGCTTCTTCTGCTAGAAAGCTATCTCAGGATTAACAGATTATCAGTGCATTAGCATTCATATTCTGAATTCTGCATCTCTGGTCATTTTCTTGTGTTTGCACAGACTGCTAACTTAAAAGCTATGTGAAATTGCTTTGGATGCTGAGTAATATTGCGAGGAAATTGCATTAGATGGAAGGGAAGGGAAGTGTGACTGTTGTGAGGTCTCTGAAGTACATTCCTATTTTACTGCAAGACCCCCCACCTCCCACCCCTGAGAATAATACGGCATTCAATTTTCCAATTATATAAATATATTAACACTGGGTTACTAGAGGCAGATAATTGAATATTTTATGTATTCTACAAAGGACCCTTCACACTTGAAACTGGAAATAAATAGGGTATACTGCATCAACCTGTGTATGCAGAGGTTATGAAAATCAGTATTAGATCCAGAGAATATAAGATCTCAAAATCGAGATCTTGCTAGTGTTCGTTATATACAATAATTATTTTAATTCACTGGTATCAGGGTAACTTATATAATAGCAAAAAAAAAAATCCCACAATATTTTAGGTCATAGATTGTACTAGTAGAAAGCTCCAAAGAAAGGTATTCGCATTTATACCATTTCAAATCTTAGTCTTCTATAACTCTGTCTTTACAGGACATCAATCACAAGATGAGAGCAACTGTAAGCTATTTTCTAGTAACACACTGCCAATTGCAAGACAAATGTCAGATGTCACAAAATGAGAAGTAACCATTTTTCAACTTGTGAATGCCTTCAAATATATTACAATGAAAGTGTGAAAAAAAAAATGACCCTTTCAGCTTCATTTGTTCTGACAGCTGCCAGACCTTGGAGTTTGGCATTTTATCTTCATACTGCAATAATCTTTATGAAACTTAAACAAGGCAGAGGGCAGTGGCATTAGTCTACAATCACCCTCTTATGTACAACACAAAGTTTCAAACTGTCTAGCCACTGAAAAAAAAACTATCGTCTACTATTACTCTTATTTCTGTTACAGAGGAATAAGAGAAGAAACTACTCCCACATCTGTTATTAGCACATGCTAGGTATTAGTTTCTTGCATGCGCAACTTGACTTCTGCATTGTATTGCCATGCTACTTGGGAAAAACACATGCTGCTTAAACCTACAACTCAAGAAAGTAAATTCTAAACTTTTCCTAGAGCAAAAAGTCACTCAATATTGTGTGTGCATTTAGTCCGTGACATTAAATGTGCGGACTTCTGCACTGTATTGCCATGCTACCAATTGCCACTTGGGAAAAATGCATGCTGCTTAAACCTAAAAATCAAGAAAGTAAATACTGAACTTTTCCTAGAGCAAAAAGTCACTCAATATTGTGTGTGCATTTAGTCTATGACATTAAATGCATGGACTTTCTCTGTATTGACAACACACTTCGTGTATTCCGGGTAACATTTCTGGTATGCCAGCCGCTGGAACATTTAGACATCAAGATCAGGTAATTTTCTCAAATCCAAGCCTAACTGCCCAGGCATTGTGCCATCTTACCACTTCGAGTTTTTGACAGTGTGATAAACACTAGAACACAAGTAGATTATTAACAGTAAAGAACAGAACAGAGGAGAAAAATCAAGCTATGCAGAAATACATTATGGTAATAAAATATGAGGCAATAAAAAAAAAATTGGCTGAGCAGCCCTGAAGTTCCAAGTTATTCGTGTTCTTTACAACCAGTCTCGTGTCTCTGCTCCCCCCCACCCCCAAGAAGAGTGTGATTATGGAACTCACAGTTCATTTCTTGAAAAATAAGACTATTCTGTAGAACTCCTCCAAAAGAGCTCCAGTGGTATAGTCCAGCATTCTTGACAAAACATCCTGTTAAATAATAAAGATCTAATTTGTAGAGAGTTGTACTTACTTAAGGGAAATATGACGATATGTGCAAAAAGAAAAAAAAAAAAATCTGCTCCAGATGTGAATGCAGTTCCAAATAGGATAACAAACAGCCAAAAAGTATATAAGAAAAGCAAACCTAGAATGAAATTAGTTTAGCCTAAAGTCAGTGACAGGATTGGTTTCACTGGAACTTAAAAGACCTCTTACACTGTAAGGCTCTTTGCAGCAGCAGTGCTTAGTACCTGAAGACAAAAGCACCACTTAACTAACCAAATTTGACTTTTTTTTTCCTGTGAATAAGTGTGATCTTATTTTTTCTGTGGAAGCAAAAGGATAAACATCTTTAGTTTTTCTTTAAAAAATTAACAGTACTTGTCATGGCAAAGACGTACAAAATAGGAGCCAAAATATGATGTCAGTGTTTTAAAATTGACTATAAAAATAAGTACATAGCCATAGACAATGAGCACATCTGTACTGATACCAACAAGTACAGTTCAAGTCACTGTTTCAGGGTCAAAAGCCTGACGTCTGACCAGAAATGCAATTCCAGGTTTTAGTTCTCCAAAGCACACGAGCTATTTGAGACTGCAGCTTCTTACTTGGTTTTCATGATACATTCAGTGCATACAAAACAGTGTAATTCCTTTGACATGAGTATGCCTCTCAGTTCAACCAATCCCATGATGGTGGTTATCATCCCACTGCATTTTTGTTCCTTGTCTTCACACTCTGAATAAAAGCACAGTTTGTCACTGAGGTGTACTGCAGGTTCAATGGAGAAGTTAAAAAAAAAAAAAAAAAAGCCATTGTGAGGGAAGATCATTATTTGAGAATGGGACCTTGCAGTTGACCTTTTGAAGAGCATAAATAAGAAAGAAAAAGCTGTAATAAACAAATTGTGACCATCGGATGAAGGAATTCAATAGCCTGTTCCCTCTGCTGCAGTATGTACGTACCTGGAGATTAATTCTCAGTTCCCTCAGTCTCTCCCTGCTCCACCCTGGTGAAATAGCACTGCTAATAGCGATGATTTCTATAATCTGCAAATTTACTAGCTGTGGCTCTGTGCTTTAGGAGGGGTGTTATGTGCAGCTGCTGTGAGTTGAAGTCCTTCAGTCTGAGAAGTAGCTACTGCACTTCGGCGCTCCAGAATCCCTCGTCCACACACCAGGCGCTTTTCGTCCAGGGCAGCCAGATGATACTCACAGAAGTCAATCAGTGATGCCACTTGCTCGTGAAGAGGAAGCGACTTGTATTTTTTCTGAGCCAGGTAGAAGAAAGCTTCAACAAAGGCTTGCAAACACATTCCTGCAAGGAAAAGGAGTTTAAAGGAGATTCATAACACCGTGTGCGCCAGCAAACTGCAATCTTAAAATATAATAAATCTTATTTCTTTGCTACCAACACCAAATGTGTATGTGCCATGTGTCAACACATGCAATTGTGCTAGTTAACTTCATTTGATTTAAAAAGCAGCCATATACAACTCTCATTAGGAGGGAAAAAAAAAGGCCAAAAGACAAAGCTTTGTTTGCATGTACCTCACACTTGAGCTCATTTTGTGTTTCAGTACAGCAGACGCCCAGGCTGGGTTGCAGACAAGGGATACTCCTTATCATTGAGGCTATTGCAGTTTTTACAAACATCAGCCTGAACAGCACCCTGGCATCCAGATGCAAACAGGTACACCAACAACTGGGTTCAAAATGTGTAATTAAACTGACCCATGATCAGCCTTAGACCCTAGACCTCTACAAGAGGTATTTTTGTTTCAACTGAATAAAAACCAAACAGTCCAATTGTACAAAGGGAAAGTGGTGTAGTGCCAAAAAAAATTGCTCTGCTCTAATAAAACTCTATTTTGCCCCTTCACAAACAAAAGTACCCTGCAGAAGCCATACACTGCAGTACAGAGCTCTTCAGGTGTTTCTTTTATCACATCAACCCAGTAACAAATTACCACAGGCAACGGAAAGAGGGGCTGCATATTAACCCTAATTATTATACTTAAAACCTTGAAGTAATACCTAATTTAATTCTTAATTAAGAAGCCCAACCACAATCAGTTTTGCAGAACGCAAGCACCAAGGAACAGTTACATTGCTTTGTGTTTTAACTGGCTCCCCCAGTTTGAACATATATTTTAGAAGATTATTTTAGGATGAGATATCGAAATGTTTGTTGTTTTGTTTTTTAAACTCAGTGTTGGCTTATTGGTGCCGCAGGAAAGGCACCTTTTCAAAATATTACAATTACATTCTGAAGTATAATTTCTCTCAACTCAGACTGCAGCTGGATTGCTTACAGCCTTGGCTGTAGAACAGCTTGAATTGCTGGGTTATCTGAAAGCAGCAGCTGCCAGCTCAGTAAATTATTTTATCAGTCACGGTGAGCTGCAGACAGGGAAAACACCTTTAGTCACATCCACACTTTCTCCCTCATAAGTGACACTCATGTGAAGCATTTAATGAGAAAAGTTAGAAGCTGCTGTTTTACAGCAACAGCAGCAGCTCTTGTATTGGCCACAGCTGGAAGGGGGCCAAACACAAAGCCATCAGAAATGGGTTTTTTGTTTGTTTAGTGCGCGTGCTTAACACCTAGAAAACATCGAGACTCAACAAATCTGTTAATTTCTGAAAGCCTTGCTCTTGCTAGAGATATTCTGTCAGCTAACCACGTAACTGTCGCACCCACACTGAAATACTGAACGCAAATACTCAGTTCTCTCAAAACCTGCCTAGATACTACTTGCACCTGGAAACTTGTACACATCGGTGAAACTAAGGTGACCCAAACCTGCCTAAAGTAGTGCAGGAATCCACACACAAACAGCCACAGCAACCCCGCTGCACTGTGTCTCCATTTTCTCCCAGCTAATCCTAGGCCTGGATTTATTCTTTCCATCTACCACTTGCAAAGTCTATTTTACTTATCCTCCTTGTGCCTTATCTGACTTCACAACCACAGAATCTACAGGATATTATTATAGGATATCTGCATTCAACTAAGACAAAATAATACTTATCTATTTCTTACAAAGAGAAAATTCATTAACATTTTGGAAGCATGTTTAAATATTCAAATAAGTTTACACAGAAATAATTTCACTGTCATACCTGCCCCCACTCAGAAATTACATGTCTCACTGAGACTATTGATCTTTCTGCAGGAGAGAACTGCAGATCCATTTTATGCAAGGGAGTAATGATATCAAATACAAGAAGTCAGCCTCAGCTGGGAAACCTTCTGATTTTTCTGCTATTTTAACATTCAAAAAAAATGCAGGATTATATACTTGATGTCCAAGTTCAACTTCTTATATAAAAACCTATTTTGAACCAGTTTCTCAGAAGACGCCAGCTTGCAGCTCTGTGACCAGCATGCTAGTTTATACCCGCGGCACTGAGATTTCTTTATCCCAAGCTTATTTAAATGCAACCTTGACAATCCACCTTGATGGCCACAATGAGCAGCAGTATAAAACCTTCAGCTGTTGTTTCCCTGCTGTAAACTGCTCAAAAAAGACATGTCACTAACTCCCTTCTCAACAACAACAACAAAATCGTATTAGTGCAATTGAAATTATTCAATATTTTACAAAAACTACTGAAGAGTTGCCAAATTTAGACACTCAATTTTATATAGAAATGTAATAGCAATTTTAGAACTTAAGTTATATATTAAATGGTGTATTTACACCATTAATATAGGAAAGAAATAATCATTAAACTCTGCTATTTTGATAGATTACTGCCTTAGATCTAAAAATGTGACCAAAGCAGATGGGGAAGTAACTCACTACTAAAGTGAGGTTGACTGCCTTTCTAGCAAATTTTAAGAGTCTTTCTTAATTTTTTTCATTTTCAATATGTTTTCTTCATAACTGCAAATAAACTCACCAACTCACTGCAAACACCTCACAAAATTATATCTAGAATATATGGATCAGTTGTTCACAAAGTTATTAAAAATGCATTATGCAAAAGTGGTTTATTTAGCCAGAGAAACACTCTTCATTCTTAATTATTTAATCAAGAAATGCAAACCTTGCTTTTCACTAAGAAGGCTGAACATATAATAAGAACATAGATATTCTGAAACCTTCCAAAGTGTCTCATCTTCTGAATGAAGAACTGAGCACGCTATTAGAGTTATTAACCTCCCACATTTTGCAGGGGCTGGGTTCCCTGGCTATGTACATACCCAGGTAAACCTAAGAATACAGGAAAAGACAACAGAATGCAGACTATGACTTTTTGAAACAAAGATGCTCGAAAACCAACTTCTACAAACATATTTAGAAGAATTTGTCTTGGACAAACAACAGACTTTAAACTGAAAGAACATCACATTTTTAAAGCAAAGGCTGAATATATATACCTGGGGAACACGAGGAATTTTTAGATGTGAGCAAATCTGGGCCCCTCAAGCAATGCTCTGCTGCCCTAGTGCTGCCTACCATGTTAACACCTTGGTATTATTTCAGAAACATTTATGTTTACTTTAAAAACCTAAGTCCACAAGATAATCAACAGAAGAAACCCTTTGTTGATGTTTAGTAACCACCTATTCTCTTGAGCAAATAATTTGTTTTAGTAACGTCAGGAAAACAAAAGTGATGCAATTTGTATTAAGTAACAGGAAGTGGGGCATCCCGGTATCATCCCCAGCATTCAACACTTCCAAGTCCTTTAGTGCTGCAGCAATAGTGTGCTACCACTTAGGACAACAGTATATATTCAAATATTTACAAAAATTAGATTTGAAGAGGTCTTTGTTGTGAGAAATATTTTCTAAACTTCACCAGTGCAAATACTCACACTGGAAGTTATCTTGCTGATCTGCACGTACAAAGTCAGTTCTAGGGCCCAAGGGTTATCAGGGTGGATCCAATGCTATTGTAACCATTTCTCACTGAGGGGAAACTAATTACATCCAAGAACGCCTGCCCTTTACTGAGAGCAGAAGATAAGAGCCAAACTCACAAAAGAAGAAACCACTGACATTTCAATTAGTTGTTTTCCTTTGAAAGGAATTTATGAAAAATCTGTCTGATAAGCCCAAGAAGTGAAAGGGGATGAACTCTACTGTGCGTACAGGTAAACTGAAGACAGTTCATTAAACAGCTTCCCACAGCCACTGTTCTTGGCTAACATATATTTTAGTTTAAATGCCTTTTCATAATGGAGAAGTAAAAAAAATAAATAAATTAGATGCCTGATCTATAGCACCTCCCCCTGAGGTTGCTCAATGGAAAGGACACTCCAAGTGTCACACTGTGGTACAAACCTGGAACTTCCTGCAGAAAATGCCTCTGACCAACTGAAAGGAGGAAGAAGTCCAAGGACAAGTGAATCTCCATTAGGGTAAGTTCCCTATAGAAGCCTTTCAGCCATTCTGAGTACATTTACATTGAGTCCTACAACCCACATTAGATGCAAAAATGCTTAAAAGTGACTTAAGTGACTAATGCTCCTGTAAGAACAAACAGAAGCACAATTTGCAACAAGGGGTGCTTGTAGGAGAATGTGCTGCTATTCTTCTTTACTAAGAGCCAATTTAATAGCTGAGCACTGTGGGAGTTTGTGCGGAAACCTATTGTCCTTCCCTGAGCCATCACAAGGACAATGCAAATGGAAAAAAAAAAAAAAAAAAAAGGAGTATACAGTTGGGCAGGGGGAAACTCTCTGGAAAGTAGTATGGGTAGTTTTCTTTGTCCCCGTTTTGAGAACAGAATTTGTAACCCGTTTGGAGAACAGAATTAAATCAAAATGAAGTTAAGCATATTTATTTCTAGCTCCTGCACAGCTTTTTGTTTGTTTGATTTTTTTGCTAGACCATGTAAGCTACTCTAATACAAACATATCTTCTTACACTGTAATTAAGTTGGAGGTTCCACTGGGAGTGTTTTTAAATGCTCCTCTGCAAACAGCAACAAGAATTATGCATGCAAAACTGCAAGCATATGAAGGGAGAAGATTTACAGAAGATTTGTTCCAATAAACAAACTGAAAACCAACATCTATTCTATCTATGAAGGTAAACTGCCATAGAAATAAATAGAACAATTTGTTGTACATGTACGTGCCTCAGATTTACATGCCTTGTTCCCATTATTCTTTACTAAAGTTTGGGGTGTGCTTGAGCTACCAAAGATACAAAAAAAAAAAAAAGCTTCCAGAATCTTCAAATACAAAATAGCATTACCTGATTCTCTGTGATCAATTCCCATGCTGTTCCACCTTCTCGTGATATCAATGTATAAGATATCTACCGAAGCCATTGAAAAATTGCTGTTACTCAGTTTGCAGTTTCTGTTAAAGAAAAAAAGAAGTCTGCTTACTTCCAAACTTCCAAGGTAGAAAAATTTGTGCAAGAGCAATGGAGAGAAAACAGGAAGAAAAGTTTACTTGTGTCATACGTACACACCCGTTGTAACATACACAGTCATACAAAGTCACACAGAACATACAAATAACAGATGCCAAACAAACCAATGTTCATTAGGTGTATATATCTGAAATGGGAAAGGCCCTGTGTTTTCCATATGCAGAACATCTCACATATGCAACTAGCCCTGCTGTCTGTTCGAATCATGTCAGTGCCATCTTTGCCAAGAAATGGCTCTGGACAGGATCAGCAGTTGGAGGCACGCATCTAAACCCCATCTGCACATTCAATCTCATGTCAATATCTAGCAACAAAAGGCAGCAGGTCAGATTACAGATTAACTCGTCTATCTTGGTTTTGCAACAAGCAAGCAAAAAGTTCTGAATATTTAAATAAGAAATAAGACTTGACCACCTGTTAAACACAGCTTTCTCTGAGGCTGTTGCTACTATGCTTTCTGAGGCCATAGCAGAATGAAGGTAATTGGTACATGGTAAAACCCAACACAAACCTGCACAGACTATCTGCATAAAGCAGAGTTTGCACAGAGAAATACTCTATTTGACTGACTGATCCTGTTTGGAAAGGGTTGGAGGAAAGCTTTCAGGCACAGAACCATTTCTTCCTGTCTGAACACTGAACAGATTTATCCTATGCGTTACTGAGCACTGCACAGAGAACCGCAGCATCTCTGGATGCATCTTAAGCATTTGGTGATAAGCACATGTGGGAGATCTGACTTGTGTGGTCTAAGCCCACAGTATATTGTTGATCAGTAGATGAGAATTAGCCATCTGTCCAGGATTTCCAGATGTCTGGCAGCCTGGATGGAACCAGTGCACATGCCAAAGAGCTGGCCAAAAGTTCTAGCCAGAAAAAAAAAAAAAAAAAAAAAAAAAAAAAAGATAATTTAAAAGAATCCTAATTTTTAGTAGCCTAAGCAGAGCTTATTTAAAACAGAAGAGAGCTCAGATGTGGCCTAGATAGTCCAAAAATAAAAATAACTTTTAAAAAATGTTAAGAGCCTCACTATGTGTTTCTCTCTCTTTTTTTTTTTGAATGAAGAAATCATTGAAGGGGGGGGACAAATTTTGGTTAGCAAAAGTTTGAGTGATAACCGTTGCAACCACTTGCCCACACGTTTGCACATACACACAAATCACACTTGTGTGCCATTTCATTCTTGAAAAGTGAGACAGAACACATCTCAGAAACAATCTTCTTTCTGAAAGGAGCAGTAAAGACAGCATTTCAGAAAGAGGCCAGACAACTGACTTAGATCCTCTGGGGGAAAATAAAGAAAAATATTTGCTAATATTAAGAAGTTTAAGTTAACATGCACGAGGAAACTGCAAAGAGTATTCATTATGATATGACAATTTATTTTAATATTATTAAAAGAAAATGTTGGCATTTATACTGTGCTCATCTGACAAGTGCCAAGTTAAGGCTGGACCGAACAATAGAAAATACAGAACTGGAAAACATCCTGCACTGGTCTGTAGATAGAGCAGATGCCTTCAGTATTTTTCTATATATCTGTAATTTGTATAAATCAAATTGTTTATATTCATTCCTGAATACTAAATGCATCTGCACAGAAACAGAATCTATATTTTAAGACTACATCTGCTGCTTATTTATTTTGTCACTGTCAATGGAAGCAGAACATGAGATATTTGTACCATGACACGAACAGATTCATCCATAAAAAAAAGAATGAAAAAAAATTAAAAGTTTGTGGAAAAAAAAATAAATTGAGTTCCTTGCAACTGCAAGTTGCAATTTCATAATGCAAATCCTTAGTGCACAATGCATTGCACTGGCACTTGGAAATCCTTTACTTTGGCCTGGGGCAGAGAGCTGTGGCCCCATAGCTAGCAAAATCAGATCTCAAGTGACCCAATTTCAATTGTCACTTTTTCACAATTGTATTCCTGGGGTTTACTAGAAGCATGACATGCTGACAAGGACTGCAAATACTGTCTCTCAAAGTACTACTGATCTGCTGTCGAACACAGACCCACATTTCTACTAGACACAATCATAGGTCAGGCATTTGGGGAATTTGGAAGTATATGTAATGTTTTATATTATTTTTAATATGCAATGTTTCAATGGAACTTAAGGGGAAAAGTTCTTTTAAAAGCTATTACTAAATCTACCAGCTAAAAGTGTAAAGCTATTAAGGCCTATTTTAATCCAAAAAACTGAAAATAATCAGTAGTGGCAGTACCAGTACTGCTTCCTAGTAGGGCTTTGAGTTTCTAACTTCCGTGCTACACCTCATTCCATTCCTAAAGAGGACATATTACTAACCTTATAAATGTTCGGAAACCTGTTGGCCCCAACTTTGTCGTCCCTTTTACACCAAGAAATCGGATAAACAACGCAGCCACTTTGTCCACAAGTCGCAGATAATTGAACTGCTTAGCATACTTTGGAAACACCTGCTTCAGACAAAGGGAAGGCAGGCCTGCCTCCGTAGTTTTACTGGTATCATATTCCAGTCCGTCTGCTGGTCCTGCATCCAGTAGCTCATCTTTTGTTTCTGACACATGCTCTGAAGTCTGAGATCTGTAGCATAAAATAATTGCATCTTATGTTAACCTTACCCTTGCGAGATTCAATAGTTGTCTTTCTGCATTTATTTATTTTTTGTTACTACCAGCAAACTAATTTAGTTTAAAAAGCAAGTTACAAGAAATTTCATGGAGCATTTAATGGGAAATACTTAGAGATCATAATAATCCAATGCTGTTTTTAAACTTATTTTCCAATAATGTTTAGAAGCTCCTATGCTCCCTGATAAGTGAGGAACAAAAAGCACATTAAGATATGTTTGCAAAGAAGAAATTCTATCAGTATATTCAGAAGTGATACAGTTCACATAAACGCATACAGCCACAAGTCCGAAGACAATTTCTGGGCAATCCCATTATTTTTTCTACAAATCCCCTGTGAATACTGTCAAAATATATTATTTCATCTTCATTGTTGTTGCCAAATTCTCTAAATAAAGCTGGTTGAGACAAAGATTAAGAAATGAATATCATGTTTATTCAGCATGACATTTTTACATTTTTTCTGCTTTTGACACACCTAAATAAAATTGAAGATTGCTATTGTCATAAGCTCAGAAAGTCTGATAGCTGCACCCTCTAAGTATACACAGGTTTTCATTTTCTTTCCCGTCGCTTTTCTAAGTACAATCATTAGGAGTATAATTCACACTACATATTTAAAAATTAGTGCTTTTACTACATTGATCTTTTGTGCTCCTGAGCAGATTCGGTGTCCTTCATAAAGTTCTGTTCCAACAGAGAATAACAATCAACATAGTTATTATCCACCCACAGTACTTTAAAAATTATCAAGTCAAATCTACAGCAAATCTGTACCTTCCAACTCTGATTCTAAAAGGCAGCAGCTTTCCTTAGCCCACTTCCAGCCATCCCGTAGTCAGTCATCCATACCAAATATCCCCGTGGGATTTTTAGCCTTCTTTCTCCTAAGTTTCCCTGAAAGGCATTAATCCATTGACACGCTGTCTTCTTTCAGTCTAGAATACTTCAAAGTAATACTTTTAACTTCCAGTGAGAGGCATAATGAAAATAAATGTATGGCAACGTTAACACTAAGGAAAAAAGTAAGGACTGCAAAGAAAGCGTGAATTACGCTGTGATATCTAATGTCTAAAAGCCACTTTTGGAGCCAAATTTTGAGCTCTCATAGAATCTGGGCTTTGAACTTGCTCATTGACACCTACAGATGACAGCAGCTCGCCCTCAGCTGCACCACCTGCAGGCTGCAAGCCCAGCTGTGGCTGCTCAGCACCAAACCATGCAAGAAACTTCTCCCTGCAGCACATGCCACCTCTAGGTTTGTTTAGATGAACTGCAAAGATGAGGCTGCAACAGTTCTTTGTGAAAAGCATCTGTGTTCAGCCTCTTTTGGTGTTTGTGTAATTTTAAGCACTAAGCCGTCACTGCTCTGGGGGACTGTCACGCTGCATTTCAGGGAGTTCTCTTCTGGTAACAGCAATACTGTTAAAAAATATTCAAATAATGGTACTTCTTTTGTAATCACACTGGCTTTCACCAATGTTGAGTACCAGTAATTTTTTGATAAATGAAAGATTTTAAAAAGTCTTTAAAAAAAACTGAGGCCATGCTTTAATAACATTCCTCTGCTGCAAACAGCAAAGTAGAAAGATAACGTAACATTTGTCTTTAGTTAAAGATTAAAATATGAATTCCTAATTTCATTCTGCTTCACATGAGATTGGACAGTGATTTCACTGCCATCAAGTACCTTCTGGAGGCCAAACAAGGCAGAGTATGCACAGCCAAGAAAATAATTATGCTGTCTTCTATTTTGAATCCTACGAGGTCTGTTCACAAATTTAAAAATTCCAAACTTCATCTAGATGAACTAGGACATGACCAAGTGTGAAGCCATGTAGAAGGTTACATTGTTTGTACCATAACTCTAATTTAATTAAGCCTCTGCAGAACTGTAGTCATGTGCTGCTGTTCAGAAAAATCCCGAAAGCTTTCTAATGGTAAACGCAGTAGTATTTTGGATTTAGAAACGTTGAAATAGAATTAGACTGTTAGCTCAAAAGAGCTCCTAAACCAATACCAAATGGCTTTTTGAGCATCAGAAAATCTGTTTGATCTACTGCTGGCTTTCACTACTAACATTTTTTATTACACCAAGGGGGCCGATCAAATCGTATTCCTGTACAGATAGCCCAAACCTCTCATCTTGTGTTCCAGTTCTTTTCTCCTGTTTCTGTCACAGACTAGCCGTATCTCCTGTTAGATGTCCGATCCAAATATCTGTTCTCCTCTGCAAGTAATCAAGGCTTCTCATCAACAGGCTACCTTTCTACTGAATATTTTGAAAGTCAAACTCAGCCACAGCAATCTGTGTGAATTTAGAGGAAATGCTTTGAACCACACAGATATCTGGAGAGCTGACAATAAGATGCATTAGGATGGTATTTCAGCACTCGAGAGCACACGTTCACTTTTCAGGAGTGAGTGTAAGCCAGCCCACCTCCACAATGGCAACTAGACGATCTATGCTTCTGATATTTTTACTTATACCTTTATTGTGATAAAAATTCAGGGAAAAGTCTTCACTTCAATTCCTCAAATCAGTTTCACCTTTGCCCTGACACCTGAAGGATATCTCTATGAATTTCAACGATGTACAATCTGTTTAGAGTACACAGGTTTGTCTTTCTCAGGGTCTTCTTTCAGATTTCTGTCCAAGATAGTCAGCTGCATTTTGTGGAATAGCTAATATGTACAGAGGCAGTGAGAATATCTGTAAAGACATCTACCTACATCTGGGAACCAAGGTATGAAAGGAATCTCTTGGATCATCATGGTGAGTCCCCTTAATCTGGACATTTCTATTAATAATAAACTCTCTTTGCAAAAAAAGTCCACTATTTATCGCTGGTCCTGCTCCAAATAAACTGATACATTCTCAGTTAAGTTTCCCTTTTCAGACTATTTTCAACATTCTGCTTTTAAAATACCATTCAGTACCTAAACCAAAAATAAATAGCAAAAGTAATGGTTTCTGTTTCTTCCCAAATCATGGGAAAGTAGGTCTGTCACCCAGTTCTGTTTGGTTGCTGTTACATATAGGAAGGTATTAAGTGGTGGGAAAAATATGGAAGATCCCATCTCCCTGATGTAGGAGGAATGGAAATTTTTTGTTAGAAAGGAGAGAGACAAATTATTAAATGTTCGATATGCATTATGGTAATAGAAAACTGTTTCTGTTCATAGAAAAAAAAACTCTATTATAGTCAAGAATATTGTTCAATATAGAGCAGAAGATCTAAATTGCCACCTAGAATTTATTTTCTTCCTCCACAGAAAGGAAGAACCTACAGCTTCCTTTGAGATCAGGGATAAAAACTCAAAACCAGTTTCCCTGTAACAGTGCAGTTAAGGTGCAATTTCACCGTAACTGCAGGCATTCACACTGCGTTCAGAGTGTAACTCTCCACTGCTTCCACAGGTAGTACTTCAATAAAATTTTATTTTCTGTGTATCTCTTCAACATAGTTGTATGCACCCAATCTCTGTGTGGTCTCATCTAATTAAGAAAAACTGCCTAGCTAGGTATATTACAGCTAGACTCAGGATCCATAAAAACAGAGTTTTACTGTGATCTGCACATTTTTGCAAGGGAACAGTGCATGACATATTTTTTGCCCTAGTGCTAAGATAAATTACACTCTGTTGCAATGCACCATTACATTTTCTTCTGTATTTCAGGTGCCATCTGCCATCTACACACCAAAAGGGTAAGCTGGATGACATAACTCCCCAAGGGTCACCCAATTAAAGACGGGTGTAAGCACTGTCAGTACAGCTACAAGAAGCAGAAATACAGCCCAAAGTACTACAGCAGTGAACATTTATGAGGGATTTTCACCTCTGTTTCTATTGTTAATTCAGTCATATGGCAAATACAGAATTACCATTTTTGTAATATACAGAACACTTCAAGTCACTAAAAAACTTTTATGCAATACTTACCATCCTGTTCTTTCTTACTCCAGAACATGACTTCCAAGCAGCATCTTACTTACTACGTCGTTTGGGACTCCATCTCGGGAGTCCCTGTACAACACACAAGGTTCTCATGCTTTGCTCTAGTCTCCCTGAAAACCTTGCAAAATGTTTGTGGACAAGTGCTGCAGTGGAGTTGTGGGGAAGGGGCTAGAAACTCCAAATTGCTGAAACGAATCTCTAGGAAGGGAAACTTACAGAGACTTTCTCCATCAGCTCCTTTCTCATGGGCTTTCCAACAGGCAAGGGGAGGAGAAGAAAGCTGAGCCCTGCACTTTAAAGTTGCTCCTCAGAATTAATTGTTTTGACTGACACAGCTGAGTCAGGCTAAATGAATGAAAGGTCAACTATAAGGTAATGCTTCTGGTGCCATATGGAATAAAAGCAAAGCTTAATTTACATACTAATGTCTGACCTCAATACATTAATTTTTCTAATTCTGCAGCTCATGACAGACCTCTCTTTAGAAATGATCAGCCATGGAAAAATATTAACTGCATCTTTAAAAAAAGAAATTCAATTTTAATAAAGCTTAAGGAAACATCTAAGACTACTTATCTTTTATACATGAGTACTAACTTATTAATGTTTTCTCCATCTATGTCCTATCCCTTTCATTCTGACCAGCCTTAATCTTTATGTAAATACAAGTTGCTAAGGGACAAACAAATTTGCAACCACTAATCAAAGGCTTCAACGTTCACACCATTTTGTATCCTTGTATAGAAAATTTAGCTTTCCAGTTCAGAGTAAAATTAGTTAAAAAAATGGAATATTAATGTTTCTAAGAATGCTCACTTGATATGTTTAACATTTAGGGCATTGCTAGAAATAAAAGTTAAGCTTTTTTTTTTTTTTTTTTTTAAATCAGCTGACAACCACTTACCTAATAGAAGAAAATAGTATGTTCTGTATTCTAAAGCTATAATTATTCCCTCAGCTGAGCCTCTATTCTCAAAGCAAGGACTACGTTAAAGTTAAAAGCACACAAGATTTTGCATGACAAATCTATATATCCATCCATTTATCACTGCAGTATACGGACCTCCCAAGAAATAGGTACGTGTGTGCTACTGGAGGGTACATGCATGGATGTGTCTGTGTGCATTCATACAAGTAAATCATTTAGGAAACAGTAATTCAGAGCCAGAACAATGTCTTTGTATTATCAACCACTCATGAACTTTCTTTTATGAACTAATCCGATTACTTTTATTAGCACAGAGACACTTCTAGCACTCACAGTACGCAACAGCAGAAGTTTCAGTTTGACTGCACGTTGTGTGAAAAATCAGCATCTTTTGTTTTGAACCACCCACTTGCTAGTTTCATTCGAAGAAACTG
The DNA here is from genome assembly GCF_009819795.1 of Aythya fuligula. Lineage (NCBI taxonomy): Eukaryota > Metazoa > Chordata > Aves > Anseriformes > Anatidae > Aythya > Aythya fuligula. The sequence goes on along the minus strand of NC_045577.1, from coordinate 2,157,488 downwards.
CATATTCATCTTCTACTCATTCTTTCACAAAATAGTTTCAGTAGCATTAATATTCCCTCTTTTCAAAACAATAATTAAATCCTGTAAAGAAAAAAAATATTAAAAGAATATTAAACCCCAAAAGAGTAGGGTTTTAGAAGTTGTTAGAAACATTACTGCTTTTAAATGGCTTATTCAATGCTTTAAGAATGCTTTGAGGCAATCAGAGCAACAGCAGTCAAAAGTCCACCTTCCAAAGAGCAGAATCAATCATATAAAAAATAAAGATTGATAATCACTGTTTTGTTGGCAGTCAACTGTCTTGACATCATATAATATCCATTTAAAAAGAAGCAGATATGCCTTCTGGAAACAGGAAGAGTGCTGACAGTAGTCAGAATTTCCATCTCTTTTTACAGAAGAACCATCTGTATCTTGATTAAAGAAATAAAGCAGTCAAATCACCTCATTTTAACCTTGTTTGGAAGCAGGACTGTGTCTAGTGTTGCCTGCACCTTTATCAAGGCCAAATCTGCATTCACTCTGGAGTGGTGAAAGAAACGGAGCACACTAACTTTGTTCCTGAATCCAAGGATAAATTCAAGATGTACTCCATAGTCTTACCATTCGCTTAATAAAAACAGAACAACCTACCTGATTCTTAAACTTCAACTGAAAGCCCTGCAGTCCATCACCATAATCAAAGTATCTCTCACACAGCATCTCCTAGTTACAGGCTTTCCATTTTCTGTCCAGTGAGCGTTGTTTGTCTACAATGTATTATACTCCATAAGGTCCACAGACATTCAGTCCCCTTTCTGAGAAGGATGCTTTGCTGCCTCGTCAGACTGGGTAGATTCATTATGAAAACGAACATTTCTCATTAAAGATTAAATAGATTTTGAACAAAAACTGGAGGCTGTTGAAGTTTGTCTTCTTCACCTGTAGTTATTGAGAGTTTCCAAGATGCAGAAACCTAGTGTGGAAAACAACTTGCTCTGCACTGGGGATACAAAGTGATGGATGAGAATATTCTGAACGTTTCCGTAGCATACACAGAGCAGACCGGAGCCTCTACATCAAACTTAAAACTTAAGACAAGCTCATGTGCTGTCCTACACACTGTGTCCAGAAGGAAACGCAGTTTGTTGACTACGAGGCCAAGGCACATCAGCCAGAGAGAGTGTGATATGCTTCCTGCAGCTGTATATTCAAAGCCTATCACTTACCTTTCAGTGTAGCTGTACAGAACACCTGGTTGAATCCTGCACTGCTCAGAATTTCTAATATGAGATGGAGCAAAGCCTCACTGTGTTCAACTTTCCCATTTTGGCTTACACAGACACAGTCTCTTCTGTCCCCTCGTAGTTACCATCATTCAACATCCCACTGTTTACCCTTGTAGGCTACAGCAATAAAAGCCTCCTGTAACAGAACTCCGTACCAGACACAAGCTTTCAGGTTTCATAGAACATTCACAGTGTGGGCACAGCTAACACCGTTACAGCCATCCCCAAAATACCAGGGCATAGGGAACCAGAGAGATTTACATCCTTCCCTTGACAACACACCACAGAAACTTCCAAAGACAAGCCAGCCAGAGAAACCACTGATACAGAGGAAGCTCAGCAGTACGGAAGCTGGGTCATTTGGTTATTTGAAGAATTTTCCATAGTTTGGAGTGGATTTTATCTGCCCTGATGAGCATGTGAGGATTTGCTCCAGTATTGATGGAATGTTTTAGACAATATACATGTAGGTGCTTGTGATCTTAGCATCTTCTGGCTCAGCCAGGGCTTGTTTTCAAGTGTGCTTTAAAAAGAAACACGTACGAAGAGAGATGTTTAAGTTTGCAAGAAGGCTATTATGCAAATGCAAAGTCAGAAAGGCTGAGTTAATTCCCCTGCCATTTTAAACTAAGCCTCAGTCTACTGAACCGTTTGAAACCTGCTAGCCAACCAGTGACACTGATGAGTCTGGTTTGGTTAAACTCTGACCTTGCGAGGTGATGAAAGGAAGCCATAAAGCAGCACACCATCCTTCAGAGACGAGAGGCATCCTTTAGAGATGCAAAACAGATACCTGGGATAAATATTTAAGGGGGTCTCATAGTGGCACTTGACCCGTTTTTAATTCTGTAGCACTCTAAGGGAAGAAATGCTTTTGAGGATTGTCACATTCAATATGCTGAAAAAAATTATTTCTCCATTATTGAGATTCTTTAGTTCTAGCTTTCTCATTTTAAGAACAATGGTAATATCAGTCAGTATTATCTAAAGATTTGCTGCTTTTAATGTAAAAGCCATTTTGAATGCTTATGCTATTCCCTGTCACCTATTTGAGTACTGCAGGAAATACGGCACTACTATAATGAACTAACACACAAGCAATGCAAAACCTGCATGGAAGGACTTGTTCCACTGTACCAAAAAAAATACTGCAGAACAAAAATCATTAATTATAGTCCCCAATATTTTATATTTTTGTGGGAGCAGTAGCTTTCATTATTCCTAATAGATTTATCTGTGTTTATTATTTGCTTTTAAGGTACTCGTATACCCCATTATTTCTCCAGTTTCCCTTGTTTCTTTAGAAAAGTGTGCCTTAAAAATACTATATAGCAGGACATAGCAAAGACACATCAGTTGTAAAGCCTGATAAGATATTGAACCCAACATTAAATTAGACTACTAAGTGTTTTACTGTAGAACAGTTTAAAAAAAAAAAAAAAAAAAAAAAAAAAAAAAAAAAACAACCCTAGGCCCCAAGGTATTTTTTCCCATATGAAAATTATTCTTAGAAAGCAGTCACAATTATGCTAAGGTAGAAAAGGAGCTTTACCCTGTCATCCAATGGAGCAGAAAGCAGCTATGTAAATGCATTTTATGAGTAGTAATCCTCCTATTTAAGCAGTTGAATTCTACATACACAAAATAACACTAGTGATGATTACACTGCTGTTCAGTCATGTGGCTTTGCTTTCATTTTGCAGCAACTGGGTGCTAGGCAGTTTTATTGCTTTCTAATTTTTTCAGAGACTAGAGACCAATTATTATTTAAAAATAAGCCAATCATCTCTCCTTCTAAAAGACGACTAGAAGCAGAAGTTAAATTATAGAGAACATCACTGCCCCCAATACATTAATTTCTGTCACTCTGTCACTGTAAAAATTTACAGCAGATATAATCTCTTTGAAGGGGGGATCAAGTCATAGAAAATACAAGCCTAGTTTTAAATAGAATTTTAATTTTAATGAAAGCTTCAGGGAATGATGTTTATGCTGCTTATCTTTCATACCTGGTGATTAAGTTAATTTATACTTAATGGAAGAGGATATTTCTAATCCCCAGACAGGCTCAACATCTGTCTGTGACTATGTTTTTGGAAGCCTTAAGCTGCTTGTGATTGATGTAATAAAACCAGGATTCTGCAGAACTGACACCTGAAGGATATCTGTAAGAGTGAAAATGTTATTCTTCTGCTCAATGCCTGTGCTTAAGTCAAGCCAAAATCCCAAGCACTTAATTTTGCCGTCCTTTAAAAACCTACTTTGCACTCCCTCACCCTTATTATTTGAGCATAGACAGGGGAATATGGAAAGAGCTTTCAGATATGGTTATGATCTAATATTCATACTCATTATGTGCAGTATCTGAGAACAAGCAACTTTCTGATGGCCAGAAGCTGATGAGAATAATAAAGCTCCTGCAAAAAATCTGAGATAATCTCCATTTTTCCTTCATTTCTCCTTACATGTCTATTTAAGAACAAATGCTAGCTAGGTAAATGCTTTCATTCACCCCATAGTTACAATAAAAAAAAGTCTTGAAAAGTAAATATTTTGCCAGGAAAATATATAATTTTTCAAATCTGTCCCAACAAATTGCAGTATTTCAGTAAGAAGGAAAAAAGCACTACATTCTGGAAGCTGGACCCATATCCTGGCTGTTTCCTGACATACTTGATACAGCTGAATCTATTGTGGCAAAGACAAGAACCCTGAAGGGAAGGAAAGGACAGCATGGACAGAGCTGCTCACTTACAGCAAGGGTCCGGATCCAGAGCAGTGAACACTCATGTAATGCCATTCCAACTGGTAAGTGGAACAATGAATGTTTAATGACTTATATCATATTACTTATAATTACTTGGATTTGGGTAATGATATCATTTAATTAGTTCGATATTTCACAGCTGCATCAAGTTTGACAACTATCTGCTACAGAAAGTTCTCCCATCCTCAAATGTGACATTTAAATACTTTGCAAAAAAATAATTCTTAGAATACATTTGTACATAAGAACTTTCCACTGGGATTCAGAGATATAATCCATGCCCATGCATAAATTTATTCCATTTTACTCTTACCTCAATAAAACATTGTCATATGACCTAAGAGCCCTACGCCACAGAAATGATTTGTTTCTTTTGTTAGTATATAAGCTGATGTACTTTTGTATGTTCTTGGCTGATCGATTTGTTGTAACATCTTCTGGGTTGTGTGAAATCTTATTTTTTAAAATCAATTTGTTTGTGGATTGTGCCATGCCTGAGAGAACAAAGTGCACACTGCAACTCAGCAGTCACATGAAGAACTTACAAAGATTTGACACCAAAACGTTCATTCACCAAAGCACTCAAGGCTCACCCCACAGACTCCATGCAATCAGAACTGTCACAGCCAGTAGTAGCTTTACGTACACAACGTACAGATACACATGCACATGGTATATGCATACATAAATATATACACAAATACACTGTACTGTACAATACAATTGTACAGTACAATTACCTTTATAGTAAATGCTTGTACACATTTATGCAAACTATCTGGTAGGAAGTAATATCAAGAAGACTACAGAAAAATTAAAAAATTACTAGAGTTTATGTTATAGGCCAATTGGAAAAATGAATGTAAAAGAAGTGCTTCTGGGCAACATTAGCATTATGTCCAATAAGGTAAAAGGGAAAAATGTCAAGTGCAAATGTACCCTTAATTTTAGACAAGGCAATTAAGCTAACATTGTGAAAATCAAATTTCATTCAAAGGAGTGTTTCACTATAGGTTAATAATGGAAGTTGTACTGTATGAAAAAGCTATAAGAGTGCTATATGATTCTATCTCAGATTCATCCACTCTGGATGAATTACCTTTCACTTATAATAATTTTTCTCTCTCTAAGGTACAGAAGGGTACCCCTGCAAAGCACTTGAATATGCACTTAAAAACTTGATAAATAAGGTCAAAATCACTATTTGTTTTATATCTTATGCAGCATAACCTCAGCAAACTTCAGACCATGGCTCATCTGACTTCTCACTTGTTACAGCTGAAGCTTGCCATCAGCAGGGCTGGACACAGCACACTTCTGTATTCAACAAGGCTCCCAGAAATACTCTGAAGTATTGCAGAGTTTATGTTGAGATTTTGTTTGTTTTAAGAGGAAAAAAAAAAACAAAAGCATTATTTTCTTAGAATTCCGTAAAAGCAGGAGCACAGACCAAAGGTGTTCAGACATCTCTTCTATCACTGAACAAAGCTTTAATGGCCTCCAAGCACCACAAAGCCTTACTATCAGGCTTCTTGTTACGTCAACGTGAATTCAACGTACTACTCTTGCCCAGTCAGTCACTGCTATCGGTTATGTGAGATGCAAAATACAGCGTGCCTTAAACCAGATTCTACTTCCATTAAGAGTCATTTATAATCTGTAATCAAATAATTGAATTCAAAGATGTATTTAAGGTTCTCTGCCTCCACAGTCATTTTTATGCCACATGGAAGGAAGCTAAGCAGCCACCCTACTGTATTCCTGACCTCCCTTCTTGGGCAGACCTTGTAGTGTAGCCACAGAAGTTGCTGTAATCTTCAAAGACTAAAGTGACACATCCTGATAAAAACCTTATTTGCTATGTATTTTATCACAAAGGCTTCCTTTGCATTTGAGAATCACAGCAAGAGAACAGGAAGCAAGAAGGCTTCCTAATGATCAACTTAAAATGTAAGACTATGTGAATACCTAAGGGATATAATTGCTATAGCATGTTTTGATATATCAGAATCTTTGGAAAGTTCAGATTTCAAAGTGCAATCACTCTTGACAGGTCACATTCCTTAGTTCATTTTCAAACCGTCCTCTATTTCTCACCAGAAAATTTAGAAAGCAAAAAGAAAGAAAACAGATGTCAATAAAAAAAAAGCAATTAGACGAGCTGCATCTCAAAACATTAGGATGCAAGTCTAATTGGACAAACTGGTCTCCATTCGCAGTTTGATAACAAAAACAGACAAAGGTTCACACCAGAGCCAGAGGCACTGCTGCACGCCAATTACCGCAAAAGAGCACTACATTTTTGGATCAATTACTTTCACAGTGCTGAAAACTAAACATTTTACAATTCTGCAATTCCTATCAATTCTTGCCCATTAAATTTTTAATGGAACTGGACCCGTCATCAGCTTGCTTGCTTTGGATTTTCCAAGCCAATCCAGCTGTCCCTCAGCAGAGTGACATTTCAAGGGATTCAAAATAAGACTGAATTCACTCTTTACATGGAAGTTAAAATAGAGTCTTTACATTCGAGATATGTTTAAAATCCAATGTATGAGCAAATGAACACAGAGCAACACGCAAAAATATATTATGCAGTAACAGCACTTTTTTTTTTTTCCAGCAGTGAAGGTTAAAATGGAAAAAAACAAATTAATCTGTTGTCCAGAATTCTAACAAGCTGAATGTTCAAAATAGCAAGTCATGATCCAAGATAGGATATTCTACAGAAAATGTAGTAACTCTAAGCACTCTGTATGGGAGAAAGTAAAAGAAAGATATAACTAATGACAGTCAGGTTGGCAAAACAAAGAATTCTTTGCAAACCTTAGTAACCTACAGGGATATTTACTGGAGCGTAGAATCAGACCTAAAATCTTCCGAAGAAGAAAAATGAAGCTTTTCTGTAATACTTCTGTATAACAACAGTATATAAACTGACCTCATATACTACTAAAACCAACTTTTCCTGTAATGGTTTGATAGAGAAAAATATCAAAGGGGTGAACCACTGACTTCCTCCTGTACCTATGCAAGGGGTATAGTTATAGCAGGTTTTGAGGAGACATTATTACTGCTCGTGTATATTTAAGCTATGCATTTTTAGTCAATTAAAACCATTCAGATTACATGGGAAATACAGCCACATACAAACTTAAAGATTTGATTTTCTTTGTATCAGCAGACTTTCAAAAGAAAATTGCCAGGATTGCTGCTACAGCACATTCCAGTTATTTACCACTGTCCTGGACTCAATATTATATCTTCTGTTGTTGTAGTAAGCACTCCTCTGGAAAGGAAAGAGCTGCTTTCCTTTAGGCAGCTCTTAAAGCCAATATAAAATTTTCCTGCGAGTCAAGCACTAACAGATCCTTCCCCTCACTTCAAGGAGGGACATCTCACATTCTAGCTTGTACAATTTCCAAGAGGGCCTGCCCTAATCAATAGCAACAAGGTTAAGAGCTCTTAACAATGAAGCAGAGAAATAATTGGAATTGCAAGAACAGAGAACAAAGATCAAGGCACCTATAAGGTTTGCTTCACAAAACTGAACGGAGTAGTTGAGGATAGTTCTTCTTGAGCAGGATGAGAAATAGCAGTTGAAATAAATACTCCCCAATTTACAGAAAAACAGAGTTAACGTTTCACTGATCTGAACTGAAGTAACATTGGCAAACATCAAATTTAAAAGTCTTCCCCACATGTCTAACTCCTCAAAAGCCACATGGGCTAATGTAATGGACAAGAATTGATACTGAAGTTGGCAGATTGCCTGATGAAGGAATAAAACAAAAAACCCTCTAGGAAAGACAAAGGGTCTAATTCAATGTACTTTCAAAGGGCTTTGGCAGAATGATGCTGAATATGAATGCTCGGTCATTTTGACTGATGGAGAAAAAAATTGTGTCAGCCTCCAAAATGAACCAGAGTAGAAAGATCAATCTCAAAAAAACCATTCATATGAGTTTATACACTCTCAGGCAGAAATAAGGCTTGGAATGAAGAGGTGGTGCTTGAGAAGCATTTGAATAGCTGAAAACCTGACCAGACTTCCAAGTGATAACAAAGGAATACAGGAATCAACCTAAAGCTGTAGGATTCCGCTAAAAAAGTCAATTAGCAAATGTAATCCAAAATATTAGTGTTAACATGGCTAGTATTATTATGTGCTTATTTTACCTTTTTTTTTTTTTTTAAGTACTAAACTCACTCCATATAATCATGCCAAAGACACTGACTACCCTGAGTAATCAATCACTGCAGAACGTAATAGAGTTATGCACATAAGCAGAAACTAAGATGCCTTACAACAGGACTGCAGAACAGCCATTTTCTGATCAGCAATAAATGCAACACCACTATTATCCCACTCAGCCTCTCCATATGATTATGCACTGAGTTTCTGACCCTCTTAAACTACCCCCATCACATAACTATAACCTTAGAATATGAGTAGCAAGATAAACACCATAATCAATAATAAGAATGATTCATCATCAAAATCTAGGATGATCATATTCTTTGCATGGCATATTTTCATATTTCTATTAAACAAACATTGGGGGAGGTTAGGAAACTATTTTTAAAATACCTGTAAAAAAAACAGAAATTTAGCCATCTAGGTGATTTCCTGTTCTCTCACCCCACCCTCTTTTACTTTTTTATTTTTTTTTTAAATATGAAACTGACTCTCAATATCAAGGAATTAAGAGCAGCATTTAGATTTGGAAAATGACACGAATTAAACAAGACTTTCAGTACAATTCATTCCTCCTTTGTAGAGGAAAAACTGTTTAATGTGGGAAAGATGTGTAATCCCATATAGTAGAGAGAACATATTACCTTGTTTTGTGCAAGAAAAGAGTGCGATATTCTGTATATTAAGTTCCACAAAACCCTGACTAGAATTTCTTCCTAACTACATAATGCTTAGAGAAAAAGAGTCAAGCTGACACATTAGTATTTACAGGGTGCTCTCTGAACAGAGTGACATTAGCCAGTGTTTGCATGCTGATCTTGCAAAAAATTTGAGAGAGACCACATTGGGGCTCTTAGTGCTCAGGAAATTGGTTAATCATATTTGACATTTGCTAGAGCCATGGAATCCAGAGAAGAGAATCATACCTGACATATTTTAAAAAGAAGAAAAAAATAATCAGAACATCACAAATTTCAAGGCTGAATTCAAATACAAAAAAAAAAAAATATATGAACAGAGAATAAGCACTCAAGAAAAGATAAACTACCAATGAAACAGCAATACCAGAATAGGTAATAAAACAAAGTCTTTTTTGTGGACACAATGAATTGATTATAACAGCCACAGATTAAATTACATTTGGTTTCCAAAGTGTTTCGATTCTTTATTCTGTCAATAGCTATTTCACTGCTGAATAGAAGTCTTTATATTATTTAGGGGGCTGCACCTTTATCTCTAACAAGTATAAAGCAGATACTATTCCATGAGCAGCTCATATTTCTAATAATGATAAACATGTCATAACACTATGCCCTCCTTGTCAAAGGAGCAAAATGCTTATTTTCTGTCGAGAAATATGTAAGAAACTAGGCATGTAAATCCAAGAGATCATACTGGGGCAGAATAAACAAGAGCAACACAAATATAAATAATTCTCTTATTATCTCTGGATTAATTAGCATTAATAAACTAGGACAACAATATTTTTGACAGAACAGGAAAGTAGATCATTAGCATGGATGAGATGCTATAGGTGATCTTCCTAACACATCCAGAGCAGACCTACTCCAAATGATACTCATGACTAGTAATTATGAGCAGATAATTTACATCTAATATCCAGTGGAGCATATACAATATTTGTGTAGAATTCTATGATTCTATGAATATACAATGTTTGTATACAAGGCTAAGACTCCTTTTTCTAACGCAATTAGATTTAAGAAAAATGAATTGCTAATAATTAAACAAAGAAAGAAACTAAAACCTTTTACTACTATAGAGATTCAAAATCAGACAAAGTAAAAGTTTGCAAAGCTTTCTGAAGTGGATTTTCTGTTGGAAGAACAATATAAACAATGATTTGCATCAGTGATTACTTTATTCAAACTGCTGTTATTACTTTATTTCAAACTGCTATCAAGTAATGCTGATTTACTTCAAACGCTGTTTGGTCTCATTAGACCACTCATTTAATTGTGGAAATTTCCTTTAGGCTCAAATCCTTCTACAGATGAAGAGTACCTCCGCTGCAAGAAGCAAGTCTTAAACAAATGTACTACTAAAGTGTTTCTGAAAAAAATAATTTTGCATGAAGCTTTATGGAGCACAGTCCAACCCTTTACCCTATTATGTGTCAAGTATTTCACTCTAAGCTGAGTGCAGCCAACCTTTCTGACCACACTGCCTATTACAGATGTGGATACACATGCACACTTAGCCCTGTGAAGAGACACGTGCCACCCCACTCTACATGATACTCATTTCAAACTACATCCTGCCCCTTCCTTCCTCTTCCCCTCCTCACTTTTTTCCCCCCTTTCTCCCTCCACACTGTATTTCTCACTAAAAGAAAGCTCTGTCCTGGAGATACAGTGACCAGCTGGTACCAAAGGTCTTTACTAGATCATAAATTCAAGTCAAAAGAGCTACAATTGCTTATAAAATGTAAGCTGGAAAAAACACCATGGTAATTCAGAAATTAGTAGTGACAGATGTTCAAAACAGAAATCAACATGACTGCCATCGCTAGCCCCTGAACCAGCTCTCTACTAATGCTAGAAGAAAGTAAGCTTTGTTTGACAATGTTTAACAGTTTTACAGAGGAGTATGAAATTCCGGCTTTCCAACAAAATAGCTCAGCCACAAATTACCGCATTTGTTCCATGTAAATCAGACTGCACAACTGCAACGTTCTACTCGAGCCTTAAAATCTATGAAGACAGTACTGCCACACAACCCAAAGCAAAGGGTTAGCAGCTTCCATATTATTTTATTAAAGGTTTTAAGTTCTTAATTAAGAGTGAAACTTGAGTTCTGAATTAAGAATGCCTAAGAAAAAGAGAACTAGTCTAGGAACCAAAGGCAGGGGAAAAAAAGGCTCTACATTTAGGGTCCTGCAAGATTTTATTAGGAAAAATTAAAAAGAGGGTTAAGAGGGTTTCTGGGTTGCTTGTTTTTAAACACATTCTTATCTGGACATTTTTACTTTTATTTTTAAGATGTATAAGAAAGTAAAACAAAGCACACAACATGCAGCTGATTCTCTGCCTCCTCCCTTGATTCCTGAAGGAGCTCCCCAGGCCTCTGCCCATGTCACTACAGATTTTCAGTGACTGACTGTTGTCACTGCCAAGATAATTACCAGTGATTGGTGGATGTAAAGACTGGAATAGTGATGGAAAAATTAAGAGTATGTATGGCATGAGAAACTGCACTAATCTGACTGAACATATCTTATGTTTCAATGTGATATATAACATGAAAGGACGGAGAAAAAAATAATCAAAACTCCATAAAAATGAGGAAAAGTGAAACTAGAAATTATTCTGAGCTATTAATCTTCCGTGTTAATGAAGTACTTAGGATGACTTCTAAAACTCACTTTCATTTAGATGCTTCATTTATTTTAATCTGGTAGATAATTAGAGGGAAATCAAATCCATCTCCACAGCTAAATATTTACCAGAGATGCAGCTCAGACTTCTCAACGTGTGTTCCCTGTGTTCAGATGTAGTGTTAAATATATTGTTAGAACTTTACCTAGATTAATGCCCGTTAACTAATTAGCATCAAAACTAGAGTCTGCAGTGTTTGCTGCCTTGTTATCTGTCAGAACAGGAAATCTTTTAGTGATTTTTTTTTTTTTTTTTAATACTAATAGGCCAAATTTTGCTTTCCCTGCTGCGAAGCACAATTAGACTAAAAGTACTAGAGCGGATAGATAAAATTCCATCCAGCTTTCTATATCCAGTCAACTATTATCTTCACCCTGCAAAGTTACAGGGATGCCATTTCTGTAGCTACTGGTAGGAACGTTTGGAGAAGGAATGGGGAAGCACACATTAGAAGTAACTAAAAGGCATTGAAAAGATGAAAAGAATAAGAGAAAAGACACAAAGAGAAAGTGTTGCAAAATCTTTGCTCGTGAAGACAAAGCAAACACAACCAGAGCTCAGATCTCACTTTGAATGCTTTTACTTTGGTGTTCTAATCACCCACGGAGATTTACAATGTCCTTCACTCGAAGCTTACAGTAAAACCATGTCTCTCTCAAGAAGCTCCACACACCATTCCCTCTTCAATGAAATGTACTTGGAAGCAGGAGGGGTAGATCTCAGCTGAGTGAGTATGGAGCTGTCACACAAGTTCCCATGTATCATACAAGGAGCTACAGGACAATCATTTTATGCACTAAGGCACAGGATTGTCTTATGGTGCAGATACACAGACATTATTCAATAGATTATGCTGAAAAAGCTGCATCACTGATGAATTCTTGCTGGGAAGAGCCCATGATTTTTCTCATGACTGACTAATCCTGTTTTAAATTATTTAGCAGTCTAAATGTATTGGAGAAGAATTCTCAGTTGAATAAGCTTTCCAGACACACACTAGCATTCCCCAGGATTTTTTTTGTTGTAATCATCACTTGCCTTTTTTCCATATTCAATATGTACTTAATGAATGCTTGACATGAGATCAGCGTTAAAAAAAAATAGTTGCATAATTGCAGATGAAAAAAATCTTTTTCCAGCTCCAAGCACTGAAGTAATCTTAAGGGTGAAGGTTAAATGCAGGTAACACAGCACAGTTTGCTTTCCAAGACATTCTATACACTGATCACAGCAACCTATATGTGTAGCACTGTCTCTGAAAAAATATTTTGATCTAAAAATAGTATTACAATAGCACTTGTAGATATTATCAGTTATGTCTTGTTCAGGGGATTCTTTAACATGTATTAAAGAAATGTTCCTATACAACTCTTCTGAGTATCTCTTTCCAAAAAAGGACAGCAAAATTACCCTTGAAATCAAAACATACCATGAGAAACATATTTAAGCTTGCCAATAAGTGACAAAAGAAGAACCGAATAGATATCCTGATATAGAGGCAGGCTTATAAACATTAATAAATAAATACATCTCCCTCTCATGTCTTTAAAGAACGGCTTAAAACGAGGTGCTTCCTTAAAACAGAAGGCATCAAGTCTCTCAAACTGATCCTACCACAAGCATTTCTGTGCAAGCTGCAACAGGCAGTTCATCTCATTCCTAGATGAGTTTATACACTGGAAATAACCAACACATGTACCTAGCACTTCCACAAATGTGAGTATTCATTCTGTATCAAGCCACTGATTACTATCCTACAAGCGTTTTTTTGAATGAATTAACATTATGGATGCAAAAGGAGTCAAACAAAGACGGTTGGGACCATAGTTTCCTGGATAAACTAACATAATTGAGAAAAAGTATTTTGTTTTTGTAATTATTGCAAGGTGCAAAAAAAAAAAGTCAATACACTTACTGGATATCTTTTCTTTTCTTTTTCTGAGGGTCCACTAGACGAAGAGTGTCTCTGATAACAGCTACTTTCACTTCTTCATCAACAGGGCTTGGGACATTTTCAAATACCCCGGGAGAGAGCTTTAATTTACAAAAGGATACAATTATTCAGCGAAGAACAGGGCATTACCTACTCTACATCTTTTAAAACCTTTTGTATATAACATATGTTTTAAATACACAGTGATAGATTACAAAACACTTCTTAAAGAATAAGCAAATACCTTAATATTTTCAGTATATTACAGCAACTCTTAGTTATTTCTCTAGTAAATCAAGATTTAAAAAAGAGATTATTGCCAATGTTACCATTGATATTATTTATTCAAGCATGAAAAAAATATATTAGCAATCCTCTAAATACAATTAAGTCAACTGCAGAGGATGTTGAATAAATGTATTTATGACAAAGATGATGGAAAGCTTTCACAATTCCAATAAGTCATATTTTGAGGATATAAGATTAGCAATGATTTCAAAGCAGGGAATTACAAAAAACCTTGGAGGTTTCATATCAGCAAACAGCTTTCATCTTTCAAGCAAGGAAAAGGACCAGAAAAAAAAAAAAAAAACAGAAAACCAACCCTAAACAATTTCATTCCAATATCACAATCACATTGAGAGGCCTTACCTCTTGCTCATGTTCTATTCTCATGCTGGGATTTGCATTTACTTCTAGTAACATGGGCTTCAAGTTTTTCATCAGGAGAATGTCAAAGCCTAAAATCTGTGCATAACAAGTAGCATGTTACTTTCCTTTTACTTATGGTGTTCTTCTGGAGAATGCAATGGTCATCCAAATATCAACATTTGGTTAGAATAAACATTGGAAGAACAACAGAAATAACTAAAAATCACAACATATTGCTGAATAATTACTCCAGCCATTTGTCTTTTGTCTTACTGCCTACTTTCACACTACCCACATCTCTAAATAGCGCATCTGTCAACACAGAATTTCAGCACCTATCACGATTGGGTCTTAAAACTGCCATTGTCATAGTTCCATTGGGCAATGGCAAAGCTTCATAGCTGTAACATCTAGAAGCTGGAACCTTGAATGAATACTGATCTTAATGATTGATCCCCATTAAAAGTTCTCCACATGTTTACAGCCAGGAGTAACATAGGTCAGGTGACCGAGATTTGTCAGGTAAAACTTGGTTGAGGAGAACCTAAGCTAGGAGCTCACACAATGCATTGACCATTTTGCATCTGCTACTCCTCTTTTCCACTACATCCAACCACTGATCAGCAGCAAAACTAAGTAACTTTTAGAAAAGGAAGGACACATCCAGAAAATGAATCCATGTACATAGATAACAGCATCCCTAACAGAAATCTCAACCCACCTGGAAGCAAGTTGGCCCAGGCTTTCCCGCCGGTATGTCGGACTGATAGTAAACTTTCAGTTCTGGAGTCAGTGCAATAATTGTTTTAATCACCAGTGAAATTATATCTGACCAAACCTTTTTGACATCAGCTCCTCTGGAAGACAGTCTGCACAGAATGCTTGAAAAAGTCCTCTTGCTGCCAGTGTTTGCGTTGTCAGAATGGATGAAGTTCCCACTATGGATATTTAGTGAATAGTTGGTTAAGTGCATAAAAACCTGGTGCAAATTTTTTACAGTGGGCTCTTGATAGGGCTCTGTACAAAATCTAGAAAGTCCATCTTTGGCTACATAAATCTCTAAGGGTTCTAAAGATTTCAGTAGGACATAAAGACGAATATCAAATTTCAGCTTGTCAACAAGCAGAGGTTTGCAAATATATTCCTGGACCACAGCTGGTCGGTTCTGGAGGCTCCCCGTCAGTCTGACGTCACTTGGGTCTTTAACGAGGTAGATTCCATCCCCCTGGCACCCTCCATCAGGTTTTACAATAAAAGTGGGCTTCCAGGACGGATCGCTCTCTTTCATCATCTGAACCTAGGAGGAAAAGAATTATAATAAAGGACACTAACTAAGGGGGAAGAAGGGCTGATACTATGGACGCCAAAAAATCACATTCATAAACAATAAATCACACGATCACATCACTAAAGTATTGAACATCATACAAAAAAGGCAGAAGATAAACAGTACTGACAAGCACAAAAACAAACACGAGTAGAGAGTTACCAGTGCAGACAAAAGGGCTTTTTATTTAACAAGCCATTGTATTAATGATTCCAGGAACTTCTTTTTAGTGTTACGCACCCATTTACAGAACGAAATGCTGTATAACTCATGAGGTCCATTCTACTAGTCATTAATGTGTATGAAACTGCAAAGTTAAACTTCTGTGTTGCATTTTGAACAATTATTGACAAAAATAATCATTAACCTAAGGAAAAAGCACCTTAATTATTGAGGCATGAATGCAATACAGGAAGAAAAGAAGATAAAGTAAAACTTCGACACCAATAATATCTTTTTCTACCACTAGATGTTTTTCCACAGTCAAGATACCCAATATTAGAAAACTCGGGACATGCAGATATTGAGCAAACATCACAAGTTTACAAAATAAAACATACGGTTTATTCCTCAGTTGCTACCTACCACCATTCTCCAAAATGAAGCTTTTTTTCTAAATTACACCATAATTCCTCTCAGGCCTGGCATGCGATTACCAGCTTTCTATCCAATACAAGAGAAAAAAAAAAATCTATCACAATTTCAACAACTCATACCAGTGGCTTTGATTTGTATTAAGAAAATCTGTTCATATATCATGGAAGTTCAGATGCTTTCATTAGATGTGCCTAGTGTGAAATGAGGACAGAATAAGGCTGGGGGAGAATTTGATGGTGGTCAGTAACAAATGGAAACCTTTGGACGGATCTGCACAGCACTCCATGCCTGGACTGGCACTTCCTCCAGCTAGTGCAGATGTTCAGTCCGTCACCGTTTCTGTGCTGGTTCAGCATGAAACACAGTGCACTCTAGCGTATGAGCTCGCAAACAGCTAACACCAACATCTACACAGACATAACGCATTTTAATAGTCAAAAAATGCTTAGAGAAGTCAATAAAGAAGATACATTTCACCTCCTTTGCAGAGAATTGCTTCTAGTTTACATATTTCTTTAAAAATGTGTCAGTTACTCTGTAGTGCTAACAAATTATGTTAATAGAATACTTCCAGAAAACATTTCTACAGTCACACATTCACAAACGAACTTACTCTGTTACATCTTACTCAGACATGGCCTAGTAAGATGAAACTCCAGAGTGATTTCTATAGGGAGAATTATAGGATCACGGAAACAGTCTATATCCTCACAGAGAAAGCGGTAATAATCAAGTTCTAGAACTCTAATCTAGATCCAAATGCCTCATCTTCAAGAAGCCACTGAGTCTGAACCTTTTGTTCAATCCCTTTGTGATTTGTGTATGCCGACATCAGCAACTTGATTTCTGGGACATAAGCAGGGCTTGGCACTTTAACAGCAAACAGCCTTTTGCAGACACCAGCTTCTTGGAAGCAGCAATAATATATTTGAGGTTTGGGGGTTAAGAAACTAATGCGAGTCACACAAAGAAGTAACAAAAAAAAAAAAAAAAAAAAAAGATGACAGACGTTTTTCTTTCCTAGAGAAGCAGATATCTTTGAGAAAAATCAGTGTCTTTTGGAACAGACTGTGTTAATGGTTGGCAGAAATAAACAAAAGTATTGTAACAAGGTTGTTTTGGCCTTTGAATGGTTAAGCTGATACATTCATTGTGCAGGAAAAGTTCTGAAGCTAGTATTATTCCCAACTGGATACAGTGAAACAGTTAAATCTGACACCAATAACCACCAGACTAAAATCTGCATTTTTGTAAACTACACATATTTACTCAAAACTTTTTCCATCAGAGAAAAGAGCAATTATGCCATCTAAATTGCCTACGAAGTTCACATTCCCAAGTAACAAACTTAAACTTTGCAAGCTTCAAAGCATTTTATTTGAAGACCAAAAAAAATCAGTAAGATAAACTAGGTCACTGTAAGGACTTGACACAACTGCTGAATATCAGATCTCTGATGTTATATGCATATCTCCCACTGCCTAAAAAAAGGTTTTGTTTATTTATCACTTGTAGAGCAAAAGTAAGAACAGTAGACATTTGGATGCCTCAAACAAGAGAAGTGAAATTGAGAATGAAAGTCAGGAAGGATTTCAAGTTACCTAAGATGAATTTTAAGCACTATTCATATAAATAATTACAACATGTAGCAAGGAAGGAGTATGAACACAGTTAAGCCAGTGAAGTTAACACGTTTCAGCCTCCAGAGGCATCCAAGCCAAAAATGTAGCTACATGGGGTCCTGGCTGACCAAAGGCTTGTGTGCAATCTCTGTGAGTGCAGACAGCACCGGGGGTGCTCACACTGCCATCAGGGCCCGTTTGGCAACAGCAATGGTAATTTAGTGATCCACCTGGCATAGACTGAGAGAACCCAGGGGAATGGTATTATCTGCAATTGGTTTGGAGGTCAAAGACTGAGCAAGCAATGGAAAACAAGCTGCCACATCACCCTGGCAGTCCTTTAAGTTCACGGTAAAGCAACAGCACCCTAGTGAGGAGCCCGTTGCAGCTCAGTCTGGTTCTGTTGCTGTTCTCTGCATTCAGATACAATCCCCAAGGGTGCAAGGCTAGCAGTGCTGCATTCACAAACACTCAGCAAAAAGTACACTGTTAGAGAACAAACTGTAATTTTCAAAATGTAACTATAAAATTCAAATTTCAATTCATCTCCTGGGCCTTTTACCAGTGAAGAATAATCCTCCCATTCTATGACACAAAGCTACATACTGGAGGATTCTTCCTAGCTCACACTTTGTTCAAACCAGCATCCCAGAAAGATCCATGGCTAATCTTGAACCTCCACAACTAAACATGCTTTACTACGATTCGAGCCATACATACAAAGTGGCTATCATGGTCTACTAGGGCAGAAATAATAAAGAACCCTTTGAAACGAACAGGGCAATCTGCCTGCTGTTCCCCGTGTCTATCATACACGCCTCAGGCTATTTTTGCTCTGCTGCAGCAGTACTTTTTCAAAAAAGATAATGCTTTCTGGGGACTATTGTTAAAGATGCAACAGCAACCTGCTTTTGAAATCCTGCGTTTTAACAATCATTGGTTGCTGTTTGAGGTCAGAACAAGATTTGTGTTTACTACAGAGAGAGGCCAGGATATCGTACAAGTCTAAATGCCATGTGCTCCTTACATGCTGGCTTCAAAGAATAAAGCAAGACAATTCTCTGTTTTGTTCTCATCATCAAACAAGATAACTCATTTCTCTGACCAGCAAAGGCAGCAGGAACATCATATAAGAAGTCTGCCGAGAGAACAGACAACTTGCATTTCAGTATAGACTAATTGAGGAGAGATTCAACGCATTTCAGTTTCAGGTTTGTCTTCTTGTTTCTAAATTAAAATTCTTGTGATATTAAACGCAATCATGCTTCCATAACATACCACAAGGATACACAAATGACAAAGTAACCCCACTGATTCAGCCAGGGAAGTCATTCTAGGGGAATGATTAAGCCACCAAAAATACACTGTGCTGGAAATTAGACAGTCCAAATTAGATTTTTATTAAAAATTAATCACACTAGGCCTATTCATCATCTTCACAGACAACAGAAAGGTAGTAAGAGAGCAATCGAGGTCTTGGTTTGAATCCCAAGCTAGTTACTTTTCAGAAATTGGAATTTCCTAACAGAAATGAGTTATCAGACAGATTCTTCTCTAACAGTTAGTGAAATAGTGACGACTGCAGCACTTGAGAGACTTGCTTATCTGTAACTCATCTCCAGTATAGTAACACCTTAGCAGGGAATGCTTTAGATGGTTTAAGAACAGTAAATAACTCAAATAGACACATTTACTAAGTAAAAACAACTTTTAACCCCTTATTAAAAAATCCCATCACCATTTCAGTTTAATATAAATGGCACTAAGGGCACTATTTATCTATACCATTTTCTTGGTATTTCCCAGTATGAAGCTTATCCACGACAAACTTACGAGTGCAGTTCTCTCATTGATTACTGTTTTTTAAAGCACAGAAGGTTAACGCTAGGTTAATTGCTGGATGTAGGTATGCAGGAAAGTGGGAAAAATGAAGAAGCTGACAGCACTTTTGTTTTGTACTTTCTTGTTTTAGAGGACTTACATTACAAACTCACGTTAAGCCAAACACACTCTTACAACATAAAATATAATGTTTGATAACAAGAACTATGCTTCTCTCAAACACAGATGGAAAAACATATGCAAAGGAAACTCCTAGGAGTGTGTTACTGGACATCTGTTGTTCTTGGAACAAAAACCAAATCATTTTCACTCCAGCAACCGTTCAACCAGAGAAAAGCATTTATTCACAGTGCCACCTGCTGACAGCGTGCGTGTCTGCCTGTGCATTTACCCTGATGTACAGACCACATTGCTACGTGCTGCTCAGTTAATCAGTGCCTTGTAACTGAGACAGGCATGGTTCCCAAAAGAATCATTGCTAAAACCCCAGTGCGCCACTTTGAAAGTTTACTTCCAAGTTATTTTCACTTATCTACCTGTCATTTCTAAATTTATTGGATAATTTACACTCCTTTTTACAAATTGGCCTTACATCTAAAGCAATAAAGCTGTGAAGCACTGTTGGGATTTTATTCATTTTTACTGTTACCAGCAGCACCATGGCAGTGACCCAGCACACTTGAGGAGCATATATTTAAAGATAGATGTTCATGGATTTAATTGGATTGCGGGTACGGTAATTATCTAAGAAGTAACATACAGACTTCATTAGACTTCTACGCTGTATCTTCTTCTCTCACTTTTCCAAGCAAAGGACACTGTAGAATACAAGAATGCACTTGGCAAATCAGATGAGGCTAAAACAAGCACATGTAATTTTAAAGCTATTCGTGATAATAGGACTGAGCACCAACACACAGCACTTTTTTATCCTCAGAAAAAAGCTGAATAAGCACTGCGTTTTATCACATTCTGAATAATTAAACAAAGAAACAGCTTGACGAGATTTAAAGAAGCATCTACTTAGGAAGATGCAAGTATATTTAACACACTACAAAACTTTGTTTTGAGAATTTAGATGAAATGGACAGGATGGACAAGAAACACTTCATCAGCAATGAACCTGATATCACATTCCACACCCTACAGTGCTGAAACTCCTTCAGTCCTTCTATACTCAGTACAATATGCAGGGAAAGGGATTATGTTTCTACCACCTAATTTCCAGACAACTCTTCTGGTATTGCAGAGAAGCTGAATTTTTATTTTGTTAAAGTTTGTTCTAGAACATAATCAAAAGCATTTCATCCTGTGTCTAATCACCTAAGTGTTATTTTAAATGATTTGGTATGTATGAAAAACTTAAGAATGACATGGTGACAACAAGTATACGGTGTCTATGGTAATATCCAACAAGTTATATATATTGTTCTTAATAAAAGTAATCTACCTCGTCCACAAAGAGGGGAAATTCTTCTGGCAGAATCCAGGATCGAGGGTAGAAGTTATATTCTACAGGAAACAGATCTTGCATTGTTCTCACTGCCCGACTCAGTGTAATTTTACGTACCATCTCTGTCATGCCTGGGGAAAATAACAGACAGTATTTAAGAGTGATGAGGAATCCACACTGAAGCCTCATCCTGAAAGTAAATTGTCACATCATTACTCACCCTACTGGTAGGCACTACAGCCACTGCTTTCAGTAAAGCTGAAAACCTTTCCAAATTTTAAATCTGACAAAACACCTGTAGCATTTTCCTGACACATTACCTATTATACGTATTACCATATCATGTAAGAAAAAGATCAGTTTGATTATTCAAAAACTTAGAATAAGGAGAGGGAAAGCCCTAGTCCAGTAGAAACTTCTGTCTTTGCTACAATCCCAAGTTATTGCCCTAGCCTGCTAACATTCCAGGAATAGGAAACAATGCCACTTAAATATAATCTACCACTTTGTGTTTACTTCCCACTCCTTTATGTAACTATATCAGAAAGAATGGGCTGCTTTGTGAGCAGCAGAACTTACAAAGCCTGCTTTCTGCAGCTTTCAATCTCATGCTTGGATCCTGCCTTCTCCCAGGACTGGGGCATTCCGGGTTATTCTCCTGTGTTGATTGTGAGCTTTTAAACATTACAGCTAGGTCATGCTGCAGCTTCTATCTCAGTGAGAGCAGCGTGTGTGGGCTTTCTTTACTAGACCTCTTCTTCAATAGAAGGAATTTGGTAAAACCCAGCATCAAGTTAGAGCAACGTTCCTGGAAACCACTTCTAGTTCTGAAGGACTCTGTTTCTTGACTACTGTGCATTCCATTCACTTACCACGCAGAACCCACAACACAGAGAGGGCAACAGTCAGGTAACGCTGAGATTTAAACCTTCAGAGAACTATACCATTTTTATTTGAATGTGAACTGCCCATAGACAGGAGAAATTTAGGGTAAATAGAGCATCAAGTTCGATATCCGAGGTTTCTTATTCTCACAGCACACTAACAGCACAGTAAATCTGAAGTAAAGCGCTTAGATAAGTCAATACCTAAGCTCCTAACTCTTATTTAGAGAGATTTCAACAGAGATTAAACAACAAAAAAGGGAGTTTTTTAAAAAAAAAAAAGTAGAATAGCCATAATAAGATGAGGGCTTGCATGAACTCTTCAACGTTAAAAACCCATTTGAGAAGCTTTGTTTTGAGCTTCTTCCTGAGCTAGACCAGAGTATGAAGCAAAATAGATTTTCCAATCTGAAAAAAAATAAATAAACCCAAAGATACAACACTGCGATCAATGTTAGATAACAAAATAATTGCATACTTACTCCACTTAAATCATAACCAAAGACTTCTTTTCCCCTAAATTCATATATTAATATATTATTTCTATCAAAACCTCTTCCTCTCTAAAACAAACTTCAGTTCATGAATTGCTTAAGATACACATTCTGGTATTCACACCCCCCTAAGCAGATTTCACCTACCAAAAATAATATGCTAAAAATACTATCAGCTGGTTAGGCAGATGACTCACACAGAAAATAGTAAGCCCAAAAACAATTAATCATGTTTTTTAAGCACTCATTTAAAATAGGAACATAAATAAGGTACAGTACCTGGAAACTTGTTGACTTGACCTGAGAATATATCATTATCGTGAAATGACACCCCGTGCCAATAGATATCGCATGGCAAGCGTCTGCCAAAAGGAAACTAGCAAAGAGAAGGAGACAAGTTTTGAAGCAAACTGGCAATACTCATTCCTCATTTTTCTAAATGCTCATATTACATACACATCATTCAAGAGCAGTACTGTCAATAGAAAGCATGCTCTGTATTGTGGTTGCAAAACTAAGAACATTTTTATCAGTTCAAGGCACTTATGTTCAAGATGTTGAATTGGAAAAGGTTTATAGAAGAAAAAAAAAAAAAAACACCTCTGAGGCACACAATCTATCTGAGAAATTTAGAGCTTGTTATCAACCACAATTAAGGCATGACTCACTTGTAATTTGAAATACTATTACAGGGAATAAAGTTCATTAAGAAGCACTTAATTCTAGCACGCAAAGGCACAGCAATAGCAAGTGGCTACAGCTTGGAAGTAAACAAAACCTGAAAATGCTTTTTGGCTTGTTTTCCTTCCCAGTTTAAGGGGTGATAAGCAACCATCAAGGGAAAAAATCACTAGAGGTTAGGAATGAGTTGTCATACTGCCAGTTACTAAGTTCTATTGTTAAATAGACCACAATTCAGTACAAGCAATCCCGTGGCTTCTATTTCGTGCTCCCCCTCTACAGCTCGGTAATCCAAATCCCTTTTCGCAGGTCACACCCACACCAGTGGTGGCCTCGTCCCCACCACGTGCGGCACCCCCGCGTGCTCCAAGCCTCGCACGAGCAGGAGCCATCACTGCTCCCTATTTCGGGGAACAGACGTAGCCAGTTAGCAATGGTGTTGTAAAGTAAGAGTAAGCTGCAACTGCCACAGACTTCCTGAGCAAGCAGGCTTACATTGGTGTCCAAGCTGCAGTAAATTGAAAATGGATATTCAAGGCATTATCTATCTCTCTATATATATTTGATTATACGTATTCATATGGTATTAATTACAGGCTATTAGTAGCTGAAAGGAATTAAAAGAAAAGCTTACAATTCAACTAATCGTCTGTTGAGCTTTCAACTGGCAAGGACTAAGGCAATTATTTCAACCGTATTAAGTATTCCAGCAACTTAAGAGCTTCTTTTCCCATTCACACAATATTTCATCATAAATGGTGAAATTGTAGAGCTAGCTTTCTGCTATCAGAAAGTTTGGTGGTTTTCAGCCTGAAGAGCCCTCAAACAGCATGGGCAATTACTGATAGCAAGCTTCTAATAGTAGTAGCTAAAAAAGGCTACCAGCAGTAAAAACAAATGCCCTAGATATTAGCAGTTCCAACTACCTAAAGCAAAAAAAATCACTAATAAAAATCAGACATGTATAAGCTCTGTTACAATAATAGTGGCTAGTTTTGTATAGAACAGGTACCCTGATTTTTCCTGCTGGTTCTCTTAGACATAGTCCCTTTATTCAAAGAAACCAAAGCCCAAATAACTTTATCTGCAACCCCCTGCAGATGCTGTTAATTACCACATGGAGCGCATTCACAGGAGCCTGCCCTGTTATTAGGTTACATCTTCTTCAAATGAGCAGGCTATACTTCTGACCACAGCACTTTCAGGATACAGAATTCATTCAAAAGCTTTATAAGTTTCATTTTTTTTTATTTCCTTCATTTGCTACTTTAATTAAAATTTCAGTTTCAGCAAATAGCTTTGAAAAATTAATCTCAAACGCTAATTTAGCGACACATCTTTTCTCTATTTCCGTACTCCTAAGGATGAAATACCCCAAAAAGCAGAGCTAGGGGATTCTTCACTTATTCCATTATTATTCAGCCTGCAAAAACTGGTTTTGTACATGTGGAAATTAATTCTGTTAGGCTCTGAAAGACAATCAGTGGCCTTAACCTTTCCACAGGTACGTCCAGAATACAGATTCTGTGTTAGGTCTCATACTACCCTTCCCACTAAAACCTGAGCAACTTATTTATTTATTAAATGAAATGGAAATGCAAAGAACAAAATTTGCATTTATATAACACCTTTCATCTGCTGAGGATATCAAAGCACTTTACAAACACTGCACAGAAATCATTTCACAACAGATGAAGAGGAAGCACCTCTGGACTGGAAAGCGGAAGCCATTCCAGCCCAGAATCAGCAATTCAGATAGCCCAGCAACTTTTCTTCTGACATATCAAGATTATTTGGATTTATCCAACAATGGGATCAAACTCACCTCCTGGACATGCTGGAAAGGATTCTTTATCATCTGCACTATACTTTCACATGAGAATAGTGTTTGGAAAGGAATGAACAAGTCAGGTTTATTTTGCTCACTCTGCAGTGCTTGGCAGATATGAATTAGTCTTGCTGGGTAAAAGGGGTCTTCTGCCACCTCCCCAGCTTCTGACCGATGGCAAAGGCAGGGTGTAGGCAGCCCGAGGACGTGGGGTGCTCACTGCTGCCAGGGGACAGAGCTAAAAAACGTGACCGAAGCCATGCCTACCTCCATCTGTCTGCTCAGCCCGGTCCTACAACCGACCGCCAAGCCTTCAAAGAACCCATTTAAAGTCTTTTTTATTCAGAGCTGGGGCATTTGTCAGAAAAGACAAACAGAAGGCCACAAAGTGAAGAGAAGTGTTTTCACAGCTTTGACACAATTAATAATCAATCACAGCCAAGTTGCCTGACAGGTCATTTCTACCTTTTGATTGGAAGCCAATAATTTAAATTGTCTCCTGGGTCACATCAGTCTGTTCCATCACATTTAATGACAAGTTAAATGACTCGTCTTCTAGTCAGCTTCTCCTAGCATAAAATTTCAAACTATTTTATGCCTCTGTGCAGCTCCTGAACAGCAAGACAAATGAAACGCATGATGTTGGGACAGTTGATGCCCGAGACATCTGCTTCTTCCATTTCCCTAGTAATTGAAAGCTAGCCAAATAAAATAATTTATTAAGCCATGAATAAACTCAGGATGCAAGCTCAATTTGTGCCCATTATTGCATTTGGCGTATCATGTTCATTTAAAAGAATCTGACACACTAAATCAGATCGTCCAATCTAGCAATACCAGTAATTGCTTCGCTGGCATGCCCATTAAGGTTCTGCAATGCTTTTTAAAAGGTCCGCCCTGTGCGTGGATAAACTGCTCACCGGTATTAGCCACGCTTAGAGCAGTCTTCCTCGGGTTTTGTTTTTTTCCTACAGTGGTATTTAACACTCATATAATCAGGGAGCATACTGCAACTACAGCCTGTGACTGAAACAAAGCCCTTCTGGCAAGGCAAGGGAACCACAGAAAGGAACTTTCAGGATGTATGACTTAAAACAAAAGCCTGTGTGACACTGACATAATGCTATCCATCAGACAGAAAAAGCTATCAGGAAAATGTAGTCCACCTTAAAAACCTAGTGTAACATCTGCCCAAGAGAACATTCAAGACAGCACAGCCAGCAGCAAACGTGCAGAACAGAAACAGAATGACAGCAGCGATGGGAAAGGATGTAAGAAGTGGTGAGAGAGAAGGGCCAAATATACCAAATCAAAGCCCAAAATGCAAACAACTGGAGAAGTATCACAGAGTGAAAAAGAGTGAAATACCAGCCCCTAAACCATCACTATTTCAATATACACGTTTCACTAATACTTCTAAGACTTTTTTCACATTATTTTTATGGACTGTACAAGAAACAATGTGTGGTCCCTCCACCAGTCCTGCTGTAATAGTGACCCTGTTTCCAAGGCTATTTGGACATCAGCGACAATTATTTGAACACCACAGTGCTATTTTGCTAAGTGTTTGAGAGGAAAAGCATTCAAAATGTTATGCAACTTGACCCAAAGAGGTTTCCCTGAATTTCTCTTCTTAACGTCATTTACTTTTCAAATCTAAACCAGATCTTGCCTACCAATTCCCTGCATCTACTGAGGTCTGCTACCTTGAAATCAATAGTTTGTCTTGCTCCCGTGCTAGATTTTCATCCTCCTGTTTTCCACAATGCAACCAGTACTGGCGAGGAGATATTGCTAATGCTTCCCCTTTCAGTATGCCTGGGGGGATCTGAAAACTGATCTGACACATGAGAAAATACCTGCTTGACAAAAGATAACGTCACATCCATACATATTGACCTCTTCACTATAATAAGCTGAAAACCCTACAGAAATATATTGCAGGGACTTGTTTGAGAGGGATGAGTTATTAGCCACCTCCACGGTACAGGCAGATGTCCCACAGTTCCGTACCTGGTCATTTCTTTGTTAGGAATAAGAAAAGGCTGCAGGGGGAAGCAACAGACTAAATGAGAAATATTGACCATGCAAACAGATGGAGGAGAAAGGGTATTGAGGGAGACAGCAAACAGAAAAAGATTAAGTGACGCCAGAAGCAATTGCTGTTGGGGAATATGGAGCAGGAAGAACGCCGATGATGCAGTGTGGATATTTGGGAGGAAGGAGTCAGGCAGTAGGACAGCACACCGTGCCTGCAAAATCCAGGGGGGGAGCTCACAAACTCTGAGCACAAAAACTTAGACAAATAAGAACAACAAAGAAACATTAAATGTGAAGGATGTCGGTCAGCACAACGCAGAGCAAAGCTGCTGACGGACCCCCGCGGGGGACAAGAGGGAACCTCAGCAGCCTGGGGCTTCCTCCTCGGGGGCTCAGCTCCTGCTCTGCACTGAGAGCAGCAGGGAACGGGACGGAGCTCCTGAAGCTTTTAACTCCGAAGTTAGGGATAACACAGAAGGACTGCCTCCCCCAGGTCTGTTCAAGTTTCCTTTACAAGGCACCAGGTGCAAAGAAACATCGGGATCTGGTGAGCCTGGGGACGGAGGGAGAGACAAAAGGCAGAAGCAGGGAGCTGCACAAAGGAACATTTCTTCATCCCAGCCCTCTACTTCGCTTCCCTCTTCCAAAAGAGTACAAGAGTAACCTAAAAAAAGAGTTACCTTTTTTTTTTTTAGAAAAGCTCCCAGAAGCCATCTGTTCCTATAAAAACACTTACAAAGATGCTGCAGAAAGCCGCTCTTCACCCCCAGAGAACCCTTTAACCCCTGCGCTACACCACCCAGCAGAAACCTCCTCAGGCTTCACGCGAGGAGTTCAAAACCCCCGATTCTGCCCCAATTCGCCTCTTCCCGTGCCTCCACCCCCCCCTCCCCCTCCGGGCCGGGCCGCAGCCCCCCCGGCGCCCACCTCCCTCCAGCGCAGCTGCCTCAGGCTGATCTTCAGCGCCTCCAGCGACGTTTTGGCCTTGGAGCTGTCCACCGTGACGCGGGGCGGCCGCCGCCCGCCTCGGCCTCGGCCCCCGCCCGCCTCAGCTCCCCGCCGGCCCGAGGCCCACCCGCGGCACGGCCCCGCTGCCTCCCGCTCCTCCTCCACCTCCTCTCTCCGGGAGGGCAGAGCCGGGGACCCCGGAGCCTCCACCGCCTCCCGGGCCGAGGCGCAGCCCCCCGGAGCGGCCCCGGTGCCGGTGCCGGTCCCGGCCGCCTCCATCCCTCCCCGCCGCCGCCTCAGCCCGGCCCCGGGCCCCGGCCCGCCCCCGCGCGTTGCCATGGCGACGCCGACGCCCGGGCGGGTGAGGCTGAGGACGGAGCGCGCGAGGGGCCAGCCGCCGGTGCGGTGACGTCACGACGCCGCCGCGGCCATGTTGGGAGCGGGCAGGGGGCCGCCCGCCCTTGCCGGGGAGGCCATTTCGGAAAGGGGCGGGGCGCGGCGGCCATGTTGGAAGCGGGCGGCCCAGCCCCTCAGCCGCCCCCTGTCAGTTCTGTGGCTGGGGGGTGACACATCCGTGTCACTGTCAGTGTGGGCAGGCGGTGCCCAAATCCCCTCACACCGAGATAAATCAGGGATTTTGTGCTGTGGGCTGCCTCTGGGCCTCGGCCCCAGTCCCTTGTCCTTGTCCAGTAACACCCAGCTTGCTGCCCTGGCCAGCGTGTGATTAAACAGTTTCTGTATCTGCCCTTAAATAGTTTCTGTATCGACCCTTAAATAGTTTCTGTACCTACCCGAATTGTTTGCACTGAAAGCCACCCGCAGGAGCTGCTCGGGAGGTGTACGGCTGGCAGACCCGCACTGGGCCTGTTGCTCAGGGCCACGCTGCCGGAACGGCTCTGCAGCCCCAAATCCGCAGGGTTTGTACTCAAAACACCTCCCAGGGCTCCTGCACTCAGGGTGCGCTCGGTGCTACACTTCAGCTAAGCACTGTGCTTCTGGAGTCACTAAAGAGCAGTATCTGTACTTAAACACGCTCCTACACTGCTGGAGGGAATCAAAAGCACAGCAAGAAAACACAAAAACCATTTGTCTCTTATAGTGTCCATAGCTAACAATCTTATGTGCGGTTATATGAAGCCCCCACGGTATTAATTTATGAGACGAGATGAATTTGAGGTCACACGAGTGACCTTCCCGGTGTCCCAAAGGACAGCAAAAATAGAGATGGGAAATGCCAAAAGCAGGACGGGCCGAGGAGGCTGCCTGGGGCCGGCTCGGGCAGGAGGTGGCGCTGCGCCCCCTGAAATGGGGCTGGAGGGGGGCAGAGACGGGAATCACCTGGATTGTGCGAAATTGCTGTCCTTAGACTCGTTTTCTCGATCTGTAGAAGGGGCAGGACCGAAACAGGATGTCAGGGGGGAAAAATCACTTAAATGAAAGCAAAATTTAAATAAATGCAGCAGAATTTGGGACTTTCCGTTAGCTGTGAGTTAAAATAATAAGGTCACGTCAGGAAGATTAAGATCCCTAGTCGGGAACTCCAAGGACCAGGATGAGACATGCACATATCTTCTACCTGCTACCCCAGGTTTAGAAACATCTGGATTAATGTCTCGCTCTCATCTCATGCTTCCTGGTATTTTACAGAAATCAAGGCACAGCGTGTCACTACCTGTCACTGGACATCTGGACCCTTTTCCACAAATTATCAGCAGTTTACAAAGAAGAAAGTTTGTTCACCCAGATTCTCTCTAATTTCAACAGCCAACTAGACCGTCACCTGCAAACAGTGCCTGCGTTTTTTCAGCACCTCACCTATCTTCTGCCATTCACCCTTGTAGGCGAAGACACTAATTAATTAATTATTTACAACATTGTGTCTTACAATGTGACGTGACCAGGAAAGTGAGATCACATAGCTCACTCTTGGTTGCTATTAAATGTGCATTTTTTTATAGCTGTGACAATTCATAACTGAAAAGTTGGGAGTATTTCACTGAGCCAACAGGAGCTCGGTGGGGCTATAACTTGAGCAACAATGTTCTCTCTGGGAATTGCCTTTTCCGCATGTTTCAAAAAACTGTGTAAGGGCACATCCTGGCTGTCTCACCAACCACCACCAGATGGGAGCAACTGTTGGTGTCTGCCAACAGGAGTGTGATTTAAAGAGGTGACCTGACTCGGGCTGCCTCTGATTTTACTGCCAGGCCCCTGGATGAACACTTTTTAAAGCGTATTTTAGAGATTTATCATCACCATTATCAGCAGTGCTGAAGAAAAGCCAGGGAAATAGTTAAGATGGGTCAAGGCACTATGAGACTTCAGAGCATGGGAAATCCCAAACTAAATGATTGCAAAGGAAAAATATTTGTGTATCTAATTATTACACATCCACATTTCTTATAGCCTAATAAGGTACTAGTGCTTTCTCTACCAGAGCAGCTGTAATACATCAGATACCTGGTTTGCAGTGTGTAGTATGGATAAAACCTTCATTTCATGTTGAGATAAATAGGGATGGTCTGCGGTGTACAGCATGAAGTCTGACTGTGCGTGATACTCGGGTACTGCAAGGTAGGGGAGTAAAGTATAGGTTGAGTAGTAATGAGCTAGCAAGGTAATTCAGAGGGAGAGTGTATCCTGCTGAAAATTGCAAGCTGGATCTACCAGCAAGAGGACTCTTCGTTCATTTGCAGGGATATTCTCACTGAAAGCCTAATTTTTAATATTACACTTTCCAAGTCAGTAAATTGAGCAGTATGGGCTTCTCACCATGACAATGTCGATCCAAGCACCTCTCAAACTGGAGATGAACCATACTGCCTACCTGTGGCATACCAAACTCATGAATCACACATGGGCGCACACTAAGCTTATGAGTTTAATAGGTCACAATGGTTTTCTTAAATGGTGAATTTGAGTTCTAGTAAGCTTTTTTGTTGTGAGTCTGGATCAAAATTTCTAGTGTTTCTCTAGCATTGTAAGAACAATAAATGTATTTCTTCTATACTTTTTAAAAAAAGACAGCCCAGGGAAGTAAAACACCGTGGCACATAATGTGTAAAACGAACATACAATCTTTTTAAAATATCATATAAAACTGGGCTCCTTCCAGTCACAAAGTAAGAATTACTTGCAGAAATACTCTGGCTAACTGTTTTGAAAAAGAATACATTCTTCAAGCTCCTGTATAAAAATAAGTTACTCATTGAGAACTATCCATCCGTTTATGACGTTTATAGTTCCTTTTGCAATAATGGTGAATATCTTCTGACAATTGTACTTTCGCAAATCAACAGGAAAGCAATGTTTTATAAAATGAAATGTCAGAAGAAAACATATCTAGTAAACAGACTTGGAAAACATCAGTGTTGTTATTATGCTTCTCAGACTGGGTTTAAATTTGTTTACATCAACCTATGCTTCCAATATTTATGTTAGACCACTGCAGATTTGTGGTTGACCTACATATGCAAACAAAACATTTGCTGCATATTTGGGGAGGGGGGATTTGCATGACAGAAGATGATGAAAATATGCATAATTATAGATGACATTTTTCATTCCCGAATCCTGCTGCACCGAACTTTGGAACTGGCCATGCATGAAAGAGGCTTGCAATTCTAATGGGCAGATTTCCTGGCTATGCTACAAAGCTGAACCGTGAAGACCTTAAGCTTCTGTTTCTTCTTGAGAGACACAAATCTGCTATAATCATCTAACGAAGCAGACCCTGTACTTGCAGAGAACACATGACGCTGACTGAGGAGGACTGAAAGAACGACGCTGGGGTAGCCTGTTCCACATGTCACTTTTGAGTTCACATCATATGGCACCCTCAGAGACTCACTGAAAGATTTTGCTTGTGATATTTTCCTTGTTTTCTTCAAATCCTTGATACGGCAGAGAGTAACATCACACAATTTCAGCTAACAGTACCTTGCCTCCATATTTCACCACACAGCACCATTTATAGGATGTGGTTGCTGCTTCCAGGCTTAACTGGTTAAACAAAGATTTTACTTTATCACCTAGTGATCACAGAGAGTTATCTGATGTAGGAGTAACTGCAGGACAAAATATGGTTCTGAATAACCTTTTTCTACCATTTCATCCACCTTTATTTTGATAATTTACTTATACAAAAAAGTTAAGCAGATATTCTGATTTGTTCCCAATGTTTATGTTAAACTGAAGGTCCAGACCAATTCATTTAAATGAAGGTTGGGCATCTGCATTGTTTGGAATAGAGTTCTCTACCTTCCTTTGCTTCCAGATCTTCTTTTCCACTAGAGGAGAGGGCAGCTTCTGAGAACAGAGGGAAAAACACATACATAACCCTCTGACCTCACAGTAGCTTTGTAAGACAACATTTCATGGCCTTGGAGAACTCCCGACATGCTGTTCCCCTTAACTCTCTGTCTTAACTTTTGATCAGTGTTTTAAGATATCAAGAAAAGCCAACAAGCCTTGCTGTGTGGTAATGCTGTTTAATTTTGCTTCCCTTGAGTAAAGAAGTGACTGTGAAGGAAGTAGAACACATCTGAAATTTTAGAAATCCAAAAGCAACATACATTTTTTGCTTCCACTAGCAGAGCATGTTGTTCCTATAACAGCCTGTCCTCCCTTGCCTCCACATCAGCTCATCCTGCTCTGTAGAAGGAGGGGACAGAAGCTGGTTGTTAGCATTACGTACAGAAATAAGTCCGTTTGGTCTTAATCTATTAAATTTTACTGCAGTAACTGCTGATTCTCAGTAACTATAAATTGGGCATACTTCGCTTCATTCTGTTCCTTTATTAAATGTAAGCAGCATTTTTCTGTATTCAAGAGAATACACATCTGCTGAAGATTGGCAAGTGAATTCAGCTGCTTTATCTCACAAGGCTGTCCACTGGCACACTGAAAGTCTGCTACCATGAAAGTACATTGGAGATTTGCTGTAAAAATTGCAGCAGAACAAGTATTAATAATGCTAATAAAAATGGCATGACAAAACCACATCCACTAAGATAGTAAACTTGTAGAGATCTCTCAGATCTTAGGAGCATGATATGGATGTGATTTCCCATAAAGGAGGTTTTATCGGCTGTTACTGGATGTCGGTGTGGTTGTTCTTGCTATGCCACATCTTATTTATCATTTAAAATCTTTGCAGTTCTGCAGAGCAGAAATAAGTGCTTAAAATGGTTAGCAGAAGGGAGGAAAATTTCTTGGCATCAAAACCAAGTCTCCTGTGGAAAGTGTGCAGCGTCTCTGCAACTTCCCTATCTGAGTTGTGGAAGTGGGTTTTGGAAGAAACCTGACAGCATCGGATGGGAGCAACAGCTACCTTCCATGCAAATCAACCGAAGAAACAGTTAAAGGACACGCTATAAATACCCTCTACCTGATTTACATCTCATTCAAGGTCCCTTCAAATTAGGAAACTATAAACGAAGAGAGATTTCCATTTGGAGTGAATGTCGATGCAAAGATTCAAACGTGCATGTGTAAGAGAAAGAGAAGGAAAGAAACCTTGGTAGCTGTGCCTGAAAAAGAAAGCTGATACAAACCTGCTCTCCGCAAGAACACTTGAAGCTCTGAGCCAAGAAGCTGTCTTTGGTGCCTAACTCCCACCGTGTTCAGAGAAATGGGACTTTCTAAGTGTGCTTTGCACATCAAAGGAATAACTAGCTCAGTACCTCCATCTGATGCAAACACCCACTATGAAGTTTGGCTAACCACTCACGTCAAGAAAGGGTAATGCTTGTAAGGATTTGTTTATACCAAATCTGTGATGATATACGGTGTAACAGTTTAATTCCACATATTTGCCCAGTTTTATTATCCAGAAGGAAAGACAGCTTTTCTTACCTGCAGTGGAGTCAGAGAATTTTCTTTGCCCAACAAAGAAACAGAAAACTAATGGCTTTGTAAGTTCAGCAGCCTTCAGACTCAAATCTCAAACACAGATCCAAACCATTAACCTTAGAAGAGCTAAGCCCTATGAAGAGTTCATGGAAGTTAATGAACACGGAATATTAAACAACTCCATTCAATTGTGATATAACAGTCTGGCACTGCAAGCTTTATTAAATCACAATTGCCTTATTTTTTCCCAGGATTCCTGTGAAATGTTTCCATCCCCCTACCCAAAGGATTTTATAATCTGCAGGATACTGGAGAGCATCAGAACTGAAATAAAAAGCCCATTCTTGTTATTTCATCCTGTCTACCAGATTAAAAGATTTGACTCTCCCAAGCAAAGTCCACATGCTCCCACTCACATGGGAACGCTCTTGTGTCAATGGGAGGGAAATGAGGAGGAGCTTTCAGCTGCTCAGTACCGTGACAGGTTCGTGCATGCCTCAGTTAAAATGCAGTATTGCAGAATCAATGTAGAGACTCGCTAGCAGTGCCTGTGTTAGGCTTTCTTCTCTTACTGGGTGAGCTTCACTAGCGTTAGCATCAAAGGAAGCACAAGCACAGGCTGTGCCCAGATGACTGAGTGGCATCTCCTACTCTTAGGGCTTAGGAGAACCAAGGACTGCACTTTGCTCCATCCCTCCAAGGCCATTTCCACACAAAATCTAGGTTTTTCATTCTGGTCAACAGATATTTTTTTATATCAGTATTTCTACAAGATAAGTGCCATGGAAGATTCTAAGTAGGCAAAATCAACAGATAGCTAAACCAATGACTCTGCAAGTGAGATGTGTATCTAGGCTGATTTTGAGTTATGCTGAATGAAAGAGTGTGTGTGGATATTAAAAAGAAAGGAAATGTAACACTGAAACTTTGAAATAATAATTAAAAAAAAAAAAGCCTGTCTGGAAACAGAAAAACAGCACAGACGCTGACCACAGAACTCATCCCAGCACTACGTCCACAGTGCCAGAATGAGCTGCTAATACCACAAAGTACTGGAACATGTAGGCTCACAGTCAGTGAACCAACATTAATTTCTTGGACTTTTTCTCGCTCTCTTAATTGTAAGTTTCTGGATTTTTGGCTCCTGTCCATCTCCCTTCTGACTTACAAGTCTCCAGAGATGCCAAGAAACTCAAGATGATTACTCTCATGAGCTGGAGACAGGGAATAGTGCACTGTCTGCCTGTGGCCAAAATTTTCTCTCCTGCTAATGTTAAAGCCACACAAAAGGTGGTGTCCAGCAATGCCCAAGCATCCATCTGGGTGGATATTTGTATGAAAGTTATAACTGATCGCTCAGAAATTCATTCTGAGGAAGCCAAATGAAATCAGCTGGAGCAAATATAAGCCCCATCCCCTTGGGTTCTACGCAGTTGACATTTCTGATTGTTCCTGTAAATGACAGAGTGCGGCTGTACTAACAGCTGGAAGCCAAGTCCTGGGTCCTGCCACCAAGCCGTGCACGGCTCCGCACCCATCCGTACCTGTGCTGATGCCTGCTGAGATCCAGCTGCTCAGGCACGTCGGGCATCCCAGGGCGGCATCCGTGGGGGCTCTCCTGTGTGCTGGCAGAGCTGCACCACGAGACAAAGCTGGGAAGGAAAGAGCAGCCTAAGAGCACAGCAAAAGCCCCAAATCCCAGCAGTGTATTGAGTTGGTCAGTGGGCATCAACCATGCAGGCTTCGAGCAGAGGGCACGTGTTAATTGCTAACGAAGCTACGTCACGTTAAAATGGGACGTGTGTAATTGTTGTAGCCTACCGTTTGTGCACAAAAGTTGCTGCGAGAGCCCAGCTCGTTCTGCACAAAGTCTTTTTCAGAATTTCCAACGAAGGGCGTG
This sequence comes from Aythya fuligula, assembly GCF_009819795.1. Taxonomy (NCBI): domain Eukaryota; kingdom Metazoa; phylum Chordata; class Aves; order Anseriformes; family Anatidae; genus Aythya; species Aythya fuligula. The sequence goes on along the minus strand of NC_045577.1, from coordinate 2,121,804 downwards.
CAGCAGGTGCTGCCGAAATTATACAGCGTGACTTAAACTGTCAAAAAAAAAAAAAAAAAGGAAAAAAAAAGAAAAAAAAAGGCAAACAATTCAACCAGGACGGGCCTGCATCCTTAACCCTCGGTCTCGCAGCACAGCTCCCAGCACCTGGGGACCGCAGTGTGGGGACCGGCGGGGCTTTTAGGCACAGGGGGCGCGGGGCAGCCCCCCCCGGGGGGCACAAACCCACCCCGACAAAACCTCCAAACCCCAAGCGGCTCCTTGCGGCCTCCCCTTCCCCGAGCCGCCCGGGGCTCGCCCCGTACCCTCTCGGGGGGCGCCTCCACAGCGGCTACGGCCGGGGCGGGCCCCCCACACCCCCCAACCACCCCGGGCCGGGTCCGGTGCCGGCGGCCGCCGCCCCCCGCATCACATGAGGCAACTTCGGGCCAATGGCGCCGCGGCGGGGGCCGGGGCCCCGCTGGGTGCCCGCGGACGCTCATTCAAAACGCGGCCGGGCTCGGGGCTCCTCCACCGCCGCCTCCTTCCCCTCCTTCCCCTCCTCATGCCCCGGCCGCCGCCCGGAGCCGCCGCGCAGCCGGGGGGCGCCGCCACCACCTCCTCATCCTCCTCCTCCTCCTCCTCCAGCCGCGGGGCTCCGCGGCGCCGGGCGCCCCCCCCCCCCCGCCATGTCCCCCCCTTCTCCTCCTCCTCCTCCTCCTCCTCCCGCCGCGGCCTGAGGCGCCCTCCCCGCCCTCCCCGCCGCCGCCGCGATGCCGGTGAAGAACCGGTACAACCTGGTGGACGATGGCTGCGACTCCCGCGTCCCGCTGCACAACGAGGAGGCCTTCCAGCACGGCATCCACTTCCAGGCCAAGGTGAGCCGCGGCTCGGCACCGCTCCCCCCCCCTGCCGGAGCCCCCTCCCCACCCCAAGGGACACCCAAGGGACACCCGGAGGCTCCCCGGGGTCCCCCCCCCCCCCCTGTGGTGCTGGGCCCCGTTACCGAGCAGCCCCGGGGGGGGGGTCGAGGCCGGGGTCTCGCCGTGCTCCCCCCACCCCCCGGAGCATCCCTGAGGTGCCCCCAGCTGGGTGCTGGGCCTGAGGGAAGATGCTGATGAACTATGGAAGCTTTCTGCTTAAAATCACAAACAGGTTCTTTTATTTTTCCCATTTTTTTTTTAAGCTGTTTTGGTGCTTACGAGCCTGGTGTGCTTCATTTATGTGCTGAGGACCCCCCCTGAGAGGGGCAGGCGCTGGCTGCACGCATCCTGGCTCTGTCCCCTCGCTGCGCAGGGTCCTGCTCCTGCCACGACGAGGTGACAGCTCCCGATCCCTCAGAGAGCTGCAGGCTGCTACCTGCTGCTGAGGAACACCTCGTCCCTCACCCCCTTCCTCGTCCCACCTGAGCTGACCCCTGCTTGAGCAGCTAGACGTGGGAGGGCTCCGTTTAAACGCACGCAGTCGTGGGGTATCAAGGAAATAGGGATATCGTCAGAAACTTCACGCTGATCATGAAAGATGGTCTGGCACTGCACCACCGCCGAGTGAGCAACTCAGGGGAATTGGCATTCTGTGGGCAGCGCAGGGAATGGGTTTGTAATTCGCCTGGCAAGAGGAACTGCGTTTTGCTGGAGCAACTCTGGGGCTTTCTTCCCCTCTTCGCAGGTGGCCTAGCACAGATTAGAAATGGAATTCACGCCTGCTGTCTCCTGAGCTGGAAAGAAGGGGAATGTATTCAAATAAAGCTTTGGAACGTGGATTTTGTGCGGTCTGGTTTTCCTGCTAAGAGAGCTGCAAGATGTAAATGGGATGTGAGGATGAATCTGAACAGACAGTTGATCACATTTTAAAAACCTCTCTTCCTTGGGGAAGAAAAACAATTAATCTTTGTTTCTTTTTTTAAATTAACAGTTGCTACCCCACAAACTGTGCCGAGAACAAAAATCCGTGTTTTTAAAAGATGTGAACAGGCTGTACCTTTAACTGAGTGCAATGGGCTTCGTAAGAGCGACAGCTTTAGGCACCCAGAGCTATTCAGAGAGCGGGTGGCTGCTGAAAGGCGTGTGGGTCTGAGATGGGGTGTGCATTACCTTAGTAACGTGCTGGCTCCGTTCTGTTCTCGCCTGCCTCTCCCAATGAGGACACTGACTGTGGGCACACCACTCAGCTGCAGCTCAGCGTGACAAGGCTGCAGCAAGCAGCCAGGTGTCTTACACCAGGCGATCTCCCTGGCCACTCAGTCTCTAATCTCCGCATACCAAACCGTATTGCTTGCCCTGTAATCTTCGGGGACAAATGTCACAAGGTCAGAAACGGGAGCTGCATGTGGAAAGGTGGCTGTGTGCACAGGAGCATGAGTGCCTCAGCTCTTCCAAAGCAGGGAGTTTGGGAGGATCTCGCGTGGCTCTGCTGTCACCAGTTCTCTTCCTGCCCCACCTGGGAATTCACCTTTGGCAGAGTGGCCTGTTCCTGTGCAGCTCTGCACAGACAAAAGCCCATTGGGAGTAGCCATGACCACACTGGCGGCCACCTCAGAGAACAAGATGCTTGCAAACAAACAGGCACAGCCCTTGAGAGACACTGACATGCCCTTGCAGTGAGGGCAGAGGGAAATCCTGGCTCCTCTCTCCCTTCCCTGCTGCCCTCCAGCTCTCTGGCTGGAGTGGTTTGGCTCTCCTGCGGTTTACCAAAGGACACGCCTGAAGTTGCTGCTCTCAAAAATGCCATTTTGCAAAGGCATTTACAGAAACATCAGAAAGAACAGATGACCTTTCAGATTGCTTGCGGTATTTATTTCAAGGCAGATAAAAGACCAGTAAATACCGAGCCAGGAGAACTCATCTCTGAAAAGCTCCATTATGCAAAAGTTTTCAGGATAAAACCCCTTGCAAGCTGCAAGTGTTATAGCAGAGAAATTAACACTGAACTGTGTCAGTAACAGTGACAGCTCTGCAGCTGCTCTCAAGGAACTATTTGGTCTCTGTTCATAGCTGTTATCACATTAAGTGTTTGCAGGGTTCTCCTGACTAGGTGCCTCCTTTTTCCTCCCCCTGTCACAGGGGAACAAACTCCAAAAAAAAACAACAACTTGGAGCCAAACACGACTCATGAACCAAGCGCTCAAGATGGGGACTAAGCTTTGTCACCTGCCCTCTGTCCTGACAGACCCCCCCGGGAAAATGCCAGTGCCAAGCTCCTTGCTCAAGCCCCTGCTGTCGGATGAGGACACTTCTCCCCGCACCACTCAGCCTTGTGCTCAGGCAGCATCTCCCTGCCCTCTCCAGCACGCCCTGGACAAGTGAAGCCTCTCCTCAGCACAGCACTGACACAGCACGAGAGAACAGGCTGCCAGCTCGCAGAGAGCTGTAGGTTGGGGGCCTGGCAGCCACCCCCTGCCTCACCTTTCAGCCCCAGAGCAAGGGGTGCTGCTGCCCTGCTAGGACTTGATGCTCAGGCACAAATCCTGGGTGCCACGGGAAGCTGCTGTGACATCGGTGTGGGCTCACCCAGCAGCTTGGTTGGGATTGCAGCTCCCGTAAGCTTAGTTAGGAGCAGCTGGTACAGGACACAGCTTGGAGCGTGTTTATGGGACTGCAGACAGGTGAACACATCCAGCCAAGCAGCAGCAGTGTCCAGGGGGAAGATGGTCCCAACTGAGAAGCTAGCCCAGATCTGTGAGCCCATTCCAGCAGGGCTGGTTACCGCACATCCTGGTAATTCACGTGCTTTTAGGTCCGAGTCCTTTAAAAGATGTGGAGAGGAACAACAAAAGGTGGATGATCCCATTTTCAGACCCACGGGACTGTGATTTGATTCATGCAGATGTTGCTGTGCAAAGCATGGGCAAAGGCACAGCCAGAACCTGAATCCGGTCAGACTCACACCCAAAGTTAGGAGTTAACATCTCCCTACCTTCGATAACACTATCCACAACGCGCATCCCTACCATGCCCTGGGTTAAGACTATCTAACCACGCAGGGACTGACTTGATGAGAGATGCTGTTTGTTCTGAAGATGCCTACACCATAAACTCGTGCATTGCTTCTCAAACTCTCTCTCTGTTCTGTCTTTCAGTACATCGGTAGCTTGGATGTGCCCAGGCCCAGCAGTCGCGTGGAGATTGTGGCAGCCATGAGAAGGATTCGGGTAAGTTCAAAAGAGCTGAGTCTCGGGTGAAGTAAAAGGTTACCTTCACTGGAGTGATGTGCGCTGTTCTGCATTTTCCTCCATTTCCCCCTTCCTATCTGGAGCTCAAATCTCAATCAGGATTGTAACTCGCTTCTCTAGAAACTCCCAAGGCACGTTAGGATAGACCTGTCCCCCTGTTCTTTGCAGAATGATCACTTAGCAGAGCTCAGGCATGAAACCCTAGCCTCTGCCGAGGAGGTATGGAGATTCTCCTTGAACCTAAGAGATTTATTTAGCCTGTTTTTTTTTTGTACAAAAAGCAAAATGAACACAATCTGCTTCACAAAAGCACTCAAATTCACTGACAGTTCTAGGTACATTATGTTATTATACGCTGAAGTATCAGTGACCTGGCAGATGTTATGGATGTAAATCCCATTAGACAAGACTTTGTGGATTCTGCTGCTCACAGAATAACTCGCTGTTTTTTCCCTGTCCTCCAATACAGTTTCCCAGTTCCTCTCTCTCATCATCACGTCTGCACTCTTCCTGTAGCCCTTTACTTTTCAGAACAGCCTGTGAATGGTCACCAGATTCAGCAGTGATAAGCTTTGTGGCTAGCTTACATCTGCTTCATGTTCAAGTGCACCTACCCCAGAAGGCAGTGCAGCCGTTGTGCCTTGTATTGTGCGGGTCTTAACTCTGAGGTTGTTTCTTTGGCTCACATCAGCTGAAGCAGGTTTGAGAATCTTCCATTTAGAGCTTTGAAGGGATTATCCTATTCTCCACCCTTCCCCCCGCAGTGTTTAACCATCTATTTTTCATTTAGAGTACTGCTTTTTAAACTTAGCCTGCGACTGACTGGTGGCTGATGTATTCATCTCCAGCCGGGCTCAGAAATGACATTCTGTGCCTGCTCAGGCTCTTAGCACAGCTCCTGCTCAGAACACGGTGCAGTCACAATCTAAATTGCCCGGTTATTTATGGAGCAGGTGAACACCAACAGGAAGCAAAGGTGCGGAGTACTGGGCCAGTTCAGATACTGGTGCAGCTATTAATGCTCTGAATCGATTTTTTGGCATTTTGACAATGCACAGCAAAAGCGGCTTCTTATAATCTTTGAGCAGGTAACACCATTGCAAGAAAAAGGTAATATTTTAAACCCAGTTTCCAGAAAGTGTTATGTTCTGTTTTCACACCTGCTATTGCCCCAGTGGCACCGTGTCTAGCTCTGAGTTGTGGCAATGCCATAACACGGTCAGGTGCTATGTGAGGCATGTAACAAACCACTCTGCATTTCTGGATGCCACCAATTAATCCGATCGCACGATATTTTTAAAGTGGGCACCCTGTATTCTATACTGGATTTTTAATCTTGGGAGCCCTTTCCAAAAAGGGAGGGCTTCCCTTTTCATGCGCGTATTGTACAGCAGGATCTCATTCAGACGCTTCCTGGCTGCTGAGCGGAAGATGCTCCTCTATTGAAGATAGTTAATTGGCACTGATCCTTAATTAGAGCATAAAGAATGAACTGGGAGGTCTTTGAAGAGCGTTCTAGTGCATGGAGTACACAACCTAGGAACTGAGGGAAGATGGGGGTTATTTATGTAGCATTCATTTGCATGCAGCGGCCTTGTCTATACTAGACTCTTTTCCCATGGGCTCTCAGCAAAACCAGTTACAACTGGGAGGAAACACTGGGAGAAGCTATTGGGGGAAACCAGTATTTTGCTACCACCTTATTGTGAGCGGTAGCGCCTGTTTGCGCTGCGAGAGTGAGCAGGGTCCTGCGGCCCTGCCAGGCCTTGGCGAGGGCACGTTCTGCTGCAGCTTTCATCCTTTGTGCGCCCCAGTGTTCAGCTGGAATTCTCTGCTGGAGCGGAAGAGAAGAGACGCGCACGGTACAAGCCCCAGCACAACATTGCTGGTGCTGCCCTGCGACACCACGGGAGGAGGCAGCACTGGGGCAGGCAGGGCTGGGAGCCAGCTGAGCACGGGGGCAGCCCCTGGCACAGCCCGGCTGTTATTTGTGGCTTCTGCTGCTCCGAGAGGGTAGCAGGGAGGAGGGTGAGGAGTTAGAGTGCCTCTCTTTAGGGAGTCACCACCAAACTCCACAGAGCTGGTTACTCTAGTTACTCATTAGTAAACTAACACAAGCTCTGAAACTGCCTTCCTACTCCTAGGCCTGATTCTGGTCTCCACTCTGTGATTAAAAGCACTTGCCCCAGGGAAAAAACAAGAGCTACCTCACGCTGAAAGTTGTCTGTACAGTGTGGGAAGAGAGAGAAGGTGGTAAGAGAAGCAGCAACTGGAGTTGCTAAGTCTACTCCTTGGCACCTTGCTGGCCTGTGTTTTGTACCGGGCTCTTTTGCCAGTTGCATATGAATTATGCCAGGGAGCCTAGGAGGAGTTCAGTGGCATTCTCCCCGCATCAGCAGAGCTGTCTGCTTGCAGAGTTCAGGACACGCAGCGTGCTGTGGGACGCTACTCCCAGAGAGCCTCAAATGACAAGCTTTAGGAGTAGCCTGCTGCAATCCTGATCAGTTCTTTTGCAGAAGGGATTTGAGATGCACTCTCATAGTAAAGCTTAAATCCGTATTTCTTACTGAATGGATGCTTGTGGATTGCTAGCAATACTCCATTAGTCACAGATTAGATTCCCATTTCATAACAGGCTGGAAAACCTTGTCTCGTCATGTTCTGTGCTTCCACTGAAGGGAATGCAAATGCAAGAGGTAGAACAGGGAAGTTGCTGTTCTTCGCTCCCCATTATGCAGAGCTAGACAACTTTAAGTTTGCTAATCCTCCCCGTGGCTTATTAGCTGCATACAGCTGCCATGTTATTATATGATTCTTTGAGTTCAAACTAATCCCTCTACCTCCTCCAAGACCTGGCAGGGGACGTGATGAAATTGGTTTGCTACTTGAATGAGCGCACTGTGCTCTGACAGGCACAGCAAGTTCCAGGTGCTGGTGAGGAGAGTCCAGCTCCCTGCGAGCACCCCGCGCTGCCAGGCACTACCACCAGCTGCTGCCCGAGGCCATGCAGCTCCGGGTGTCTGGCAGCACCCACTCGGCTCCTGCCCTCGGAGTCAGCACGCCAGCCCTGGCTTTCTGCTCGAGTGGATTCATCTGCAGATACTGAGCCTGCTCATCACTCTAGGAATTTATCTACAACACAAGATTTTTCTTCCTACAGCAGTCAAGTGGCAGCTAATATGAAGAAAGTGAAGTCCTTCTCAAGGGCCCAAATAGCACCGTGATTCAGTGGGGTCACCCTCTCCCTAGACACGCTACTCCTGGCTGCCTTTTAGAGGACAATTAAACAGACAAGTCGTCCCTTTAGCCAGGTGAAGGCTCTCACTGGTTAGGAGGAGATGTTGTTGAGCCCAGGCAACAACAAAACTACACCAGCAGCAGGAAGGCTTTGCTGGCAATGCCTGTGGGTATGGCCCTGGGGGTACAGACGAGCTTTAACATTGCAGCATCCCTTGCATCCTTTCCCCAGCTTCCAGAGCTAACACTGACCAGAGGGAAGTCAGCTGTGACCTGCCTGGAGCAGCGCTACCCTCAGTGAGCCCTGCAGACAGCCCAGCAGCCCTGGTGAAGTGCTGCTATTTTGAGAGGCGAGTTTCCAAGGACACTGTAGGAACAGTGCCCAAGCCCATCACCCCTACAGACAACCTCCTGCCAGCAGTTCCCCAAGTCGCTCCATTTAATTACCTTTAAGGCAGAGAATCAGGCTCTCTGGAATTCGCACTTACTATGGAGCCTGGATGTTTCAGGCCTGTTTGGGACCTGAGCAGGTATTAACACTCGGAAAGCAGCCAGATGTTGGATTGCTAGCTCACTTTAATCATTTCATTAGGGGACTGGCTACTGGTGCTGGGCCCATCCAAGCACCAGGACGAACTAACAGGAGGGAGGCATCTCCAGACTAACATGTTTCTGCTGTTAACCTCCATATTTCTTAGACTTAATTTAACTGAGAAGGCTTTTCTCCAGAGATTAGTGTGCAACAAAAGCAGAGACATTTATAAATCTTGACACAGGACACATCAGAAATGCTGAGTTCTCCTTGGCGTGAGAACCAGCTTCTCACTCCAGCCTCCCCCTTATCCTGATAGATTTTGTTTTTGTTTTTTTTTTGCTGCATTCATGTTCTTAAGCAGAGGCTCAGCGAATTGCAGTTTCAGTGTAGTATTCTAGTGAGGAAGTTCAATCCAGCCACACAATAAATCATATTGACTGCCAAACATCAACTGGTAGTGTTGAAGTGTGACCTGACATCAGTTTAAATCCAGATGAGAGGAAGTCAGAGTCCCTCAGTGCACCCTGGTGAAGCAGAGGAGGCAGGGACAGCTCTGCACAACCTGCCTCTGCTGCAGCCCTGCAGCTCCCACCTGATGGCTAGGCAGGCTTCGTAGGGCAGCCTACGCTGAGAGCCATGCTGGGCTGTAAGTGGCAAGGGCTCAGGAGCAAACCTGGGTGTCATTTGTCTGCTCGTGCTACAGGAGAGGAACCAGGCAGACAGATGGCGGAGGGCAGGGTGGCTGCCTTCAGTCATTTCAGTTTAATTTATCACTGTGTGGTGGGACTCCAGAAATAGAGATGTTTAACAGACTTGACAATGAGATTCTTCTAGAACACAGTTCCCCCAGTTTTCCTAGGCAGACACCCTTCCTACTACAGGAGAGAAGTTTGCCAAGATTATTGCTGCGTAGATTTCTCTGAAAGGTTCTTCCTATCAGCCCTTCTTTACTCACTATGCACGGAGCTAAGCTTTCCTACCAGTTTTGCATTAAGCTGAGCTGGAGCTGCATTCAGTACTTTAAAAAAAGGAAAAAAAAAAAAAAAAGCTGAACTCGTAGCTTGTGGGTTTCTCTGTTAGTCTTTGCAGCCTCTCCCACTTTAATGAAGTGGTTGGCTCTGCTGCAGCTGAAGGACAGGCTCAAGCGTGGAAGTTCCCCTGTGCAGCGATGGAGCACTTGCCCTGGTATGGACCTCTGTAGCTGCATGCCAGGCTCTGTTGGTTTTGGATGGGAGTTTGTTCTGCTGCAGTTCCTGGAGGGCTTTCCCTTTCAGCCTCTTTGGAAGAACATCCAAGCACTCAGCTAATGACAGCCCTGAGCTGTGAAAGAAAACTATGCCAATGTCTTAAAATATTTCAGCAGTCCTCAAACTGCTGGTGTGGACCTTTAATTCTCAGGATGCCACGCACCTTCCTTTCGTTTACAGGATGGTACAGAAGAAACAGGTGACAGTTCTTACATGGTTAGGGTATAAAACACCAGCATCTCACGTGTTTGCTCCAAACTGCTAGCACAGCCTGAGCCAGCTAAGGACACCGCTGATAGTACAGTGTGGGGAATATGTTCCACGTCTGGGTGGGCAGCCAAGTCCCTTTTACTAGATGCCGTAAGAGAGCTGGCAGGAGAGGAGGGCCACCTCGGTTCACCCGAGGCCTTTACATAAATATTGTCATCACATAGTGGCATTCACTGATGAACAGCACTGTAGAAGACGGTCCCATGCTGTGAGCATGGGTCCAATCCACATTTATATTGACAAGCATACAGGCAGGCGTCAGGCCTTACAGAAAGATGAGAGGAGTACTTCAGATAAACAAGTTTCCTAAGCCTGTACATTTCTCTTCCTCCCCTGTACAAAAAGGACAATATATGCTACCCCAAAGCATGCTCCAAAAGAGCAGATCTTTTTCTAGGATGCCTTCCCTTCTCCAGAGAACCTCACAGGGACTGCACACACATTAGATCAAGCCTCTAGCCTGCAGAGCTCAGTGGTTGTAGGTGTCCCAGTCTACACGAGCATGTTCAAACTTGCTCTCATACCTTTTGCAGAAAGTCTGCAGTCAGTTTTGGCTGTTCTACACAGCAGAGACAGTACATGATCAGGCTACAGCCAGTCCTCAGCAGAGGCTGCAAGTCTACCTCAAAAATTTAACTGGAGAACTGACACTGGAGACTTCACTTGGAGAGAGATTTACAAGAGATCATGGCAAGCGTTTGTCCTCTGCCTACTCTCTGGATCTTTCTGTACTTCCATATCCCTGTCCAGCAGCCCGCACACCTTTGCCTGCATTGCCACCTGTTACCTGCTTTAATTAGGGGGGTACCATTCGACACAAGAAGGCGATACACAGAGAACAGTCTCAGCCAAGCAAGTTAAGAAAGCTGGGAACAGCACAAGGGCATCGAGAGCAGATGCCAAGCAAGGCATCCTCACCACGTGGCTCTCCTCCCTGGGGAACACAGCAGGGCCATCCCATTACCCACAGGAGGGCTCAGCCCCGGGGTCATTCCAGGTACTCCCAGGGTCCCATCCCCAACAGGCATCTGATGCAATTTAAGGTTTCTATCACACAAGATTAAGCTAATTGGTTTTACCTTTCTAGGCCCTGGCAAAATAGAGCAAGTGTTTTCAGGATGGTAATTAAGCGTTAATTGCAGCTAAGTTTAGCCCTAATGCTTCATTAGTTTGTTTTCCTCTATCTGTTACAGCTGAAGCAGAGTCTCCTGTGTGGGGATCGGGGGGGCTTCCAGAGAGCCCCACTCCGAGGCACCCACCGAGCCACCCCTGCGCCTTCCAGCAGGAGGAAAGCTGTGGAGGCACTGGGATTGGGAAGCCCTAATCCCCATACCAGCTGTGCAGGCACTGGTACACCCAGACACACGTGCTAGCCTGCTTTTGTGGCACAGAGGATTTGGCATCCCTTCCTAGGGCTCCTTCACCAGAGCCATCACCCCATTGGGCTCTTGGCCCACACCAGAGGAGGGCTCAACACACACCCAGCTGGCACTGGAGCTGCTGATAGCAGCACCCTGCTCTGCTAAGAACCATTTTACTGTTCACCACCTGCAACACTGGGCTCCCCAGCACCCGTGCTGGTCTCACAGAAGATAACAGACCCGAGGGACGTGCCCCAGGAAGGCCACGGCCGCATCGCAGGCCTAACCTTCTTGTGGCAAGGGTGCTATAGAGGGTCAGCAGTAGGGCCTCTACCAGGGCAGAGCTGCATCTCCTCACCTGGCCCCTGCCTTGTCTCCACTGAAGTCTCCTGAGCCCTGGGCAGACCTTTATAGGCTCCCGGGCCCAGCATGCCCTTAGGGGCCCAGCACCTCCCCTGCCATGGGGGCACCGGGGCCTTGGAGGCCCTGTGGAGCTGCCTGTGTACTCCAGCCCGTGGTCACCTCAGCAGGCTCAGGCACATTTCATACATACGCATCTTTACTAGCCATACAGAAACATTAATTTTTATAAACTGAAGAATTAGCTTTAAAAAATGCAGAAGCTGCTTTCCTAGACCTGTCTGCCATGTCTTGGACTGGCCCAAGCTTTTTCCATCTAATTTCTGTTCCTCACGTTATCATAATGCAAAGGGAAGAAGCTTTTAAAGAGTTGTTTTTGCAGTGGCATCGTGCGTGGTGTTTCTAAGCAGCATAGTGTGGCTGCGGTAGAGAACTGACTACACTGCTTGTGCATCTTGAGTGGGAGGAGAGGAATAAACACCTTTGAGATGGAACCCATCCGTCTGCTGGCTGCTTGGGGATGTCTCACTGTGCCACAGGCTTAGAACCTCCTGCAGGTTTCTACCATGCTTGTCTCCATCCCAAAATCATCTCTGGACTGCTTGCCACAGAATAATAAGCTGTCTTCAGCCACTTCTGAGCTGAAATTATTTGGAACTGGTTTAGCTGTGACTATGTGCCACTGTAACAGAAGTCATTTTAGAGCTTTTTTTCTGTACCCTCATGCTATGACCTAGATTTCCAGAGGGGACTGGTTATTGTAGATGCTTCAGGTCTTATACCCTGTTCAGATAATGTGCTATGTTTGATTGATAACAGATGGATGGAGGGACCACTCAGTGAAATGTGCCATCTCTAAGCAACAGCGACCTTTCAGCGCCTTTCTGAGAGAGCTGAAAACTGGATGGCTTCTCCGGTGAGGGGGTGGAACTAGACAGGCATATTCATATTGTTTTGCATAAGTCATGATGGATTGAAGTTTAGCTGAAGGCTAATAAAATCAGCAGTTAGATAAAAGCTAAATTAAAATGTTAGTACTAAATAGAACAAGACAGAGCTCTTTGTGTGATGTTAGATCTTGGCATTGAGGCAGGTACCTTTTAATTGTAAAATAAAGTGGCTTTAACAGTATGATCATTATTTTACAGAAGCTTTTGAGTTCACTAGCTAAAATATCGGCATATGAGATCTCTGCAAAGCTTTTATCTAGTTTGAAATAAAGTAGGATTTTTTTCAGCAATTATATCACTGGTTGTAGAGTGTTACAGAGATGAAATATAATGGCTTTCAAATTACATTCTGGTGTAGAGCAATCAGCCATGACTCAAAGCTGCTTCTTTATTGGTGTCTGAAAAAATGTAATTGAGATGGCAACCAGAGTGGCTGCAAGCACATTGGATTAGCTCGTTAATGAGGAGGTGCCTAAATCTGAGTGACAACTGTGTGAGCAAGGGCACATAAACCGGGGTTGGCTGTGGCACGGAGTGCCTCCACTGTGCTGGTGGATTGGAGAGACCCTCCACGTGTGTCTAAGGAGCATACTCCTTGATTTCTGACAAAATGGTGTAACCTAGTGCTATGACTGCAACCTTACTGGTTCTTAGGCTGTCTCCATGGGAGAAAGGCTAGACCTGGTGCCTTTGTAGATGCTGTACTGATTGTTGTCTAGCACGACAGTCCTCTGTACTTTATGGATCCCTGTTCTGAGGAGAGGGAGCCCTGGGAGACCATGACCACAAAGCAAAGTCAAGCCTAGCAAAATAAGATTTGCAAACAAGAGCTTGGTTCTGCACTTGCTTTCTCCATTTTTCTTTAGCTCTGTACTAAATGAGGCCCGAAGGCAAACAGAATCCATACTGCTTAACATAATACAGTGACAAGTTACTTCATGTTTTCACTAAATAACTCCATGATAAATCTACAGAATAAAAACCTTGAACAAGTCCCTGGAGGGAGGAATACTTTGATGAGGGAACAGGGATTTTTAATAGGCATCATGCAAAGGTTTTCTTTTTTTCCTGCAGCAATGATTAGACGTTCTCCAAATGGCCTTTCCATGGGCCAGATGGGTTGTTTGGACTAATTGGCAACCGCCTGTTTTCAGGACACCTGAGTCAGTTCCCCCTTCCTCCATCCTTCTGTCACTGCTGCTGCTGGTCATGCGTTACCGCCACGCGCTGGGGCTGCTGGAGAGGAGGATGTGGCCTCTTGCCTTGCAGAGAGCATCACAGCCCTGAATCGCAGCCACCTGCATGGTCAAGTCTGGCATACCCCCAGGTACCCCAACAAACCCCCTGAGCTCCAGAGGTTTCTTCTAAAAACAGCTTATTTTTGTGACAGGTGGAAGAGCAGTGAGATGTTAAGATGATGTAGCGTGGTGGGAGGACTGGGCACTTACAGCAGGCTCCAGGAGGGTGCTTACTGTTCAGGCACATGGGTGCTCTAGTAGAAGTGGCCCAAATGCTGGTGTCTGCCATCAATACCTGCTACCTCACCGAGAGCTGCTGGGGGTCTGCACCATGCCCAAGCGGGCTGCCACAGGCAGCTGTCTGCAGGCTGCACAGCTCCATGCTTACTGCCTGGTTTCATCCTTTAAGGGCTTTCAAGTATTGATTTCTGAGGAATCAGTGGGACCCCATAAATGCACCAACCCCCTCTCCTGTTAGGGAGCAGGAAACGTGGCACTGGGACATTGGCTTTGAGTAGGGCACTTGTGTCCTGCACCTACCGCAAAATCAGCTGCTAAGGTTCAGTGATCCCAAGGCACCGTGGGCTGGTTCAGTCCTGCTGCGGCCTCCTGTGGTTAATGATTACAAGGACTAAACTTCCAGACCTGGAACATTGGGTTCTTCCCCTGTTTTTGTTTTTGCCTCAGGCAATGCCAGTCTCCACTCCACTTTCCCTGCATCCAAGCCCAGGCCGCTTGCCTTGGCCAGGTGCTCAGCTGTGATGCTCTGGTGCAGCTTTGGTGATAAATACTGATGCCACAAAACTCTCCTTATCCATACTTCCTGCTATCTAAACTTGGGCTATGTTCCTCATCATGATTCACTAACCTCATTAGCTCCCCTGAGGCTAAAAGAGTCCTTGAACTGTTTAATATTCTTGGGTTTGTAAATGACACAATTAGCACTGATTTTTTTTCTCTCACCTAGTAACAGCCTTGTTTCCAAATTGGAGAATAAGATTTTACAGACAGCTTGAGAACTCAGAGACCTTCCTTTAGATTTGGGGATTGCCACAGAGAAAGGTCACCACAGTCTGCTGGCGATTTTATTAGTGTTCAGTAATTTTTAACAAAGGACCACGTAGTGAGAAGCGGGTGCCAGCTGTGCTGTGCCTGGCTCTGCTCGGTGCCTTCGCATCAGGGCAGTGTTTGGATGTGACTGACCCCTGCCCACAGGCAGCCTGGCAGCAGAGGTGCGTGCTCCCTTCCCCGTTAGCTGTTGTTGCATTACAGAAATGCTCCTGGGCAAGTTTCTAAACCCATTTACATTCCCTGTGTGTTGTTCAGAACGACCATGATTCCTTCTAAAATCAATGGTGATTGCATGCTCTAGAAAATCCCTTACAAGCCACATCTGAGCATTAGACCTGCCTGCTGGTTTTACCAAGGAGGCAAACTGCTTCAGCTGGGAGCCCTGCACACTGGTCTTTGCTAACAGACATTGCAGGCAGGGCTGCGGTGGCCCTACAGCAACTGACACCCTCCAAGCTCCATGGCCTGTTCTGGCTGCACTGCTGGTGCCCGCAGATGTAGACCCATCCTTTTTGTGCAGCTCTTGGAGGCCAACAATAACCCCAGGCTTTCTGTAAGAAATGTTTCCTCAAGTGGAACTGCTGGAGATTGATAGTATTAACAGCTACACGGGGAAAGTCTCCTCGCCTGGGAATAAAGCAGATTATTTCAGACCCTGACTGTCTCAGACCAGGACGTAGCAAGGCTGTTCATGAAAGTAGCTGGCACTGGGAAATGGAGCAGTTCATCTGCACCCGGGGCTTGAGCTAGCAAAGGGCTTTCTGCCCTGAAAGAGAAGGGAGCCTGATTGCACCTAGCAAATGAGGCATGAAACCTGGTCGGCACCGAGCAGCACACTAAGCAGCTCGGCATCCCTCACATTCTCATTCTGGTCTAGTTTGTAATCGAGTGCTGTTCCTGAATGCAAATGGAGCTCAGGTCTTCACTCTAGCTTAAATTCTGCTTGCTCATAGCTGGAGATGCACGACCAGCTTCCTACCTCTGCTGCAGCTACACAAAGGAAATGTTAATTTCTCAAGGTGGTGGCTAAGGGAAGCCACAAGGCACAGGGCTGGAGGACAGCACCCAAAACACGTTTGGTGCATGATAGCACGTTAGAAGCCAGGAGATGGTCCCTCCCTGCAGCATTTGTCAGAAGCAGGTGTTAGTCATGCAGATGTAGCTGCTCCAGCTTTTCTCAGGAGCAAACTAGATTCTTCCTAGGAACATCTCCCCTGCTGCCTCTGATCTCCCTCCCCAGGACTCACACATTTCACTGGTGTTGCCACGTGAGCAAGCGTGTCAGGCTCACGGGAAGGAGTGGGAAGGGACTGAGTGTACAACGGGACTTCAGAGGGAGCAGCAGAAATCCTCAGTTGCTCCCTGCTCGTGGATTTGTATGAGCAGCATCTCACGGCCTGGCCCTGCTGGCCTGGTGCTGTGGAACTGTCACTAGCAGGGGACAAGCTGTAACCAGAACAACCAAATGAAATAGAAAATGAGCATCCTTGTTTTGCATACGAGAAACCAATGCACAAAATATTGCTACCTTCCCACGGCCACATAGGGGGTCTGAGGCTTTTTCATGGAGCTCTGAGCCTGCTGCAGAGTCCTGGCTCCTGCTCGTCTTCTGAGCTTTGTTGTTGTTTGAGCATTTATGAACAAGGTTTAAAAAAAAAAAAAAAAAAAAAATCAGTATCTTAACTTCTCTTGTCCTACATACCAGACTGGAGGGCAACTAGGATACAAAATAGCGTGTACAAGAACAGGAGACCTTCTCTGCCAGAGCCTCAGCAGTGATTTTTATAGGGAAATACAGAATTACTTGAAGGTGCCTCGGTGCATAATTGCAGTGTCACTTGTAAGGGTTATTTCAGGTGAATTTGACTTGCTTCTGATGAACCAAGCACTCCTTATCTGCAATAATTTAGCAGTTTTGGGGTAGGAGCTATGCTCACGTACACTCAGTGCCTGGTACATGAGATTCCTTTGGGGTAGGGTCCCAAGACACCACTTCAATTACTGAAACTAATTAATAACCCAAGCTTAAGAGCAGGGAAGAGCATTAGCTCCAAGCAGCTGCTGAAGGACAGCGTGGCACAATGACAGCTGTACCTGTGCACTGCACACAGCAGGTGCTCCCCCCAGGGTGAAGGCACATCGTGGGGCTCAGCATGGCCAGGAAGGCAGCAGTCAGGCTGCCCTCCTGGTTTTCAGTGCAAATTCACTGACAGAGCTTCATGGCTGGCTCCCCCAGCTCTCCCTCCAGCCTCCCCTTGCAGATGGGCAGCACTGTGGACAGAAAAGGTAATTTGTTTTTTCCTGTAAGTGAATAGAGGTAGGGAGGGGAAAAAAGACCCAGCTTCCCTGTGAAGCGGGGCTGGCCCACGCTGGCAAGAGAAGGGCAGAATGGCTGTGTGTGGGAAAGCTCCCTATTAAACCTGGGGACAGCGGGGGGCTCCTGGAAGTGACAGTCACACAATGGTGCTTTTGTCAGAGAGGCACCAAAGGCCAGATGATGTCACCTTGCACTGGGCTGTGAGGCTGCTTGTGTGCCTCAGGATGGAGCTCAGCAGCATCACATATCTTTTTAACAGGGAGGAGGCAATGAAAAGGCTGCTTTTATCCCACCCTTTTTAAAAAGCAGACGAAGCAGCTTTGTCCCAGAACAGCTTGGCTGTTGTCAGAGGTAGAAACCCCCAGCTAAAGAGCTGCTGCCTGTACCCCACCAGCTCCCATCACCTGCAGAAGCTGTAGCCTCCCCCATGGGTGCAGCTTGGGGCGCTCTTTGCTCCACATCCTTTTGTGCTGGCTCAGAGGAACATCTAAACTCTGGCCACATTCTTCGCTTTGCCACCTCACCTTTTCATGGAAAGACCAGGCTGGCCTTAAAGGCTTCCTGGAGCTCCAGCAGCTGGAGACCTCCCGTGATAAGGTCTGTCAAAGACGGGGAGAAAAGGGATGAAGAGGAAGGCCTAAACTAACATGCCCATCTGAATGCTTTGCAGAACCTCAGGAAGCAGGATTCCCTCAGAACTCAAAGGAGATGCATGAAAGGCAGTGCTTTTCTTTGCCTTGCCCGACCAACTTCAGCCGCAGGCAGCATCCTCACAGCCCGTGCACCATTTCTCTCCAAGCTCATCTGCCCTATAGGTAGGCACTCAGAGAGCATGGCTGAAGATACCCTGCAGCACAGCCTCTTGCCAGCTTGGGACAGGGTCCTGAGCTGCTCTGGTGGTTACTGGGTGGGCTGTGGGGATTGCAGCCCCACAGGGGATCGCAGGTCTGCGCATGCTGTGCAGTGGGGATGTGTAATCCTTACCATGAGTGGGTGCTGGAAACTCCTGATTTCAGCTCTGCTGTGCCTCGACTTGCCCAGTGAGCTCCTGGTGAGTCGTCCTGCCTCAGTTTCCCATGCTGGGGCTCTGGTTAACATCTGCCCATCCCAGGGAGAAGCTACAGTTCAAGATTCTTGTCTGCAGAAGGACCTGAGTGGAAAACTGTGTTCAGGAGGAGGTCTTCAGATTAGTCAGCTCACAGTATGGCTGCTTTTGAATATTTATGAAAGCAGAAAACTGTCAGACATTTCTCCAAGCTGTACAGCTCCTTACCTGAAAGGAAGGGTTTTCTTAAAAGCAGTGCTTGCTTGCCTCAGTTTTTCCACAGAACCTCACTCTACCAGGGTGAGGGACAAAAGCCTGGGATAACAAAAGCAGGGTGTCTGCGAGGGGATGCAGCACAAGCTCCTTGAGCTGAAACCACCACACAGCATTGCTTTTTAATAACTAGAGCCTGAAAATTGTTGCAGAGAGGCAGCACCCAGAGAGCCTGGATCCACAGACTGCTCTCTGCAGCTTCCAAAACATCAGCGGGGGGGCAGTACGTGGTACAGCTTCCTACAAGTGATTGTTTGCTAGATGCTAAGCAGTTTTGTGGCTTCACTCTCATAAACCACCCCAGAGACTGACTACAAAGGAAAACCAGGAGTTTGCATGAGGCAGCCAGGCCAGGCATGCCCAGCATTCCTGGTGGTGCCTCGTCCATAGACCTTGGTCCCCTAAAGAGCATCCTAAAAAGAGACAGAAAATGCCTGTGTCTCTGCAGAGAGCTGAAACATGTCCAGAGCCAAAATTAAGAGGAGCTAGGCCAAGCTCACATGCCCCTTGCCATTTACAGGCAACTTTCAAGAAGTTTCTTTTCGAGCTGCAGCTGTGAACTAAGCCAGGACCAGGGCTGAAGTGCCCTCCTGCTGCCAGAGGGCTTGGCAGGTACACGGCCACAAAGACCTGCAGATTAGACCTATTCATACACTGCTGACAGTGCCAAATCAGAAAGTCCAGAAATGCAAATATTATCCTAGCTTAACTCAGGTTTTTATTTCATCCCTCTCCCAAACTGCAGCACAGCTTGGGTCTGGTTGCAGCAAGAGCCTGGCCACTAGCAAGAGGTTTGGACAACAGGGACTTCACCATCCTGGGCCCATCCCATAATACCTGAGCGAGGTGAGCAGAGCAGGCCTGGGGTAGCAGCCAGGAGTCCAGATCATCAGGCAGGTCCATGCTGATGAGACTGGAGAGAGGCCAAGCTGGGACATCAGCAGGTCCATAGCAGTCATGGCTGGGCTCAGCTGGAGACCAACGCTCCCACACCACAGCTCAGGAAAGGTTTCAAAGGCCCAGAGCCGAGCTTAAATGCAGCCCATGTGCCCGGTGTATGGGGGTGTGGTGGAGGCCCCAGGTGAAGCTGGTCAGGACCGTTAAGGCCTGCAGAGGCCTCGGGGCCCTGGCACTGGGTGCGTGTTGTCCAGCTGGAAACCAGCAGCTTAATTCTGCACCCTGCGGTCAGGGCAGAAAGCTGCAGAGCTGTTGGCATTGCACGTTTCTGCAGATAAATGCAAAGCTGTGCCTGTGCGCACTTGGTGTCGCTGTGAAGTTGTCAAAATGAGAATAACCCGAGGTGTCAGCACAGCCCACCAAGAGAGAGCCCCAGCATGGAGCTGGGCTTGGTGGGAGGCCGTGAAGGACAAGGGCTGTCCTCCAGCTAGATCCAAGTGCTGGGGTTCAGTTATCCTGGAGTCCGTCCCCTGGCCCTGTACGAGCCTGCCAGTACTTCTGCTTCCACCTCCCATCTCAAATTGCCTTTGCCTGCCTGCTGGACCCAGCCAGTGCCAGGAAGCAGATGGTTTCGCATACCTTGGCTGAGATGTGTTGAAGAAATGTTGAGCTCTAGACTGGATTTTCCCATTAATACTTTGAACACAGGTGTTTGACAAGTTGTCTCCAGCTCCAGCACCTGAGCAGAACCACCACGCGTGGGGCA
The DNA here is from genome assembly GCF_009819795.1 of Aythya fuligula. NCBI lineage: Eukaryota > Metazoa > Chordata > Aves > Anseriformes > Anatidae > Aythya > Aythya fuligula. Next base: position 2,102,087 of record NC_045577.1, on the reverse strand, counting down.
CTGGCTCCGGGCAGCCCGCAGCAGCCCCATAAATCAGTCCTTGGGGCCTGGCCTGGCCCCTGGGTTCCTCGCCAGCACTGATCAAAGCCCAGGCTGCAAGTTTCTGCAGCTCAGGCTGCGGTTGGGGCTGTCGGCACCGCGGGGTGGTTGCACACAGACTGACCACGGGCTGGAGGTGTAGGGGGAGACCTGGTGAAGGAGCGTGGAGCTCCCCAGGGACCCTGTGCCCACTGCCTGCATCTCCCAGGGCATTGTGCAGAGCTGATGGGCAGGAAAACACCCACGTACTGAGTCTTTCTGTGTGCTTTGGAGACCAGGCCAGAGCATGGAAAGACCTTCTGGGTGCATGAGCCTGCAGACACCATCCTTCCCCCCGGCACCACTGCACAAGCCCCAGTCCTCCCCGGTTCCCCAGGCAGCACAGCCGGAGTGCCGACGAGGGCAATGTAAATCCTGTGTGACAGCAGTGACCCCGCGTCCTCGCTGGGGCTGCTCCTGGCACCCCCCAGGTCACCGCTCGGGGACGGCCTGCAAAGAGCTTGCTGGGGGGGGAAAGAGCTAATTTAAATGAGAAAAAAAAAAAAGACTTTGGGTCCGTTGCCAGCATTCTCCTTGCCTATTGTACTCCCTGCTCGGGTTCTGCTTTCCCCTGGGCAGCTTTATGTTTCCAAGGCCCATAAATTCTCGTTTTTCCACTGGGCAGGAGGTGTGCTCCTGGGCTGCGCCGCTTCCTGCCGGGTTTTGTGTCCGTGTTGCCCAGTTACTGCGGCGCAGCCCCGGGCTATGCCCAGCCCCATTCAGACCAGCTGTGGCCCCCGGCCCCAGCAGTGTGGAGGATTCGGGGCAGGAGCTTGCTTTCCAGGAGGAGAAAAGGGAAGGCTGAGAGCCCGTGGCTTCCAGACAGAGGCTGTGGGGCTCAGGGGTGACCTGAGAGGGTGTCCTCCCCAAGGGGCTGTCACCTGGAGGTGTGCTGCAGCTGGGGATGTGGTGACTTGCCAGGGGATTTGAGGCTGGGCTGCAGCCGGTGGCCCGAAGGCTGTGGGAACTGACAATGTTTGTTTGTCAGATCCAAAGCGCCCGTAATCTGCCCTTGCTGAGAGCAAAGCCCACGGGGTTTCTGTGGCATCATTTCCAAGCAGCAGCCCTCCAAGCATCAATAATTCAAACAGAAGTTGAGATAACACCGTGTCCCCATTCCGTGCGGGCCGGTTTGGTCGGAAATTAATAACATTCCTGAAGCAGAAATACTTGGATTCTCTGTGGTACTGACTCCTAGCACGGCACCCAGGCGGCACCAGAGGTTGCAGACTGTGGCCGGGGGGAGAGGCCTCACCCCCGGGTCCTGCCATGGGCCTGTTGCTGTGCGGGGCCACCAGGAGCCTTCTGTAGGGCTGAGCAGATCTCTTCCCCTCATTGCCGTGCCTCCGGTGTCCGTCAGCTGGGGCCGGGGCTGCGCCTCGCCGCAGGGTTCTTTAGGGACACAGAAATCCCAAGGCTGCTGTGCCAGGAGTGGGGCTGGACAGCTGCAGGAAGAAACAGGCCATCCCCAAGCCTGTGGAATCATCCTTCGGGCATGCAAACAAAGCACTTACCCACTTAACTCCTGTCTCAGGAACCCAGAGAGCCTCTGCCTCGCCTTCCCATACTCACCGCTGCAAACCATGGCACCGAGCGGGTGCTGGCTCCCGCAGCTCCCCGGGGTCCGGCCCTCCTGCTCTTTGTTAATGAGGAAGGTGCATTTTTTGGAAACAGAGCCTGCCTCCAGGACTTGCAAACACTCTATTTTATGACATTTTTCATTTGCATAATGAAGGCCCTGATACCTTCGGTAATTAATCACATTAAGAATTGCTTCCTTGAATAACTCTATTCATGCAAGTTGTTCTTAGTGCTGGAAACTGCGTATGATTTCAGATGTGCATTAGCCCATCTCTTTCATCAGCAGATGGAAGCGGGTAACTGCATGTGTAATTTATATCTGCTTGGGTGGAATTATCAGATGAAATATGCATTACACAGCGCCATTAACATTTCTAGTCATACAGTCTTTAGCTCTTGGGTAAGTTAATATTACATGCCAACAGTGTGGGGGGACCGTGTGAGAGGCAAGGACCTGAACACAGGGATTTGAAAACAAAAATGGAAAGTATTCCAGGTCAGACGCATCAGAAATAGAATTAATGAAGCTGCTAAATTAGGTGAGATGCAGTGCCCTTTTTTGACCCGCATTTTTTATAAAACGTCCCCTCCTCTCTCCATAGCCAATAAAACCGCCAGGTTTGCCCACTGGATCTCCGCTTAGGGGCAGCTCCCGACTCCTTAACATCCAGAAAGATCCCCCAGAGGATAGCACAAGCAGCAGGGAAAAACTTGAATCTCAGATGGCAGATTCGGGGGTCTCACCCTTCAAGAAGGATTTCAGGGCCCTGTGGATCTGAATCATTTTTAGGCCAAGCTCTGACCCTCTGGCTCAACATCAGCCCACAGGAGGAACAAGGGCAGGGCCGGGCAGCTCACAGAAGCCCTCTGGCTGCCTGCGGGGCTGATGTCCCCTGTGGGTCCCCTCCAGAGCCCGTCCCAAGGTCAGGCTGTGCAGGACCTGGGGCTGAAGGAGGCTCCCCCTTCACTTCTGGCAGTGCCCAGCCGTGCACTGCCGCTGCTCCCGGTCGTTTGCTTTCTGGCCAAGACAGAAAGAAAAAAAAAAATCTCTCTGCAAAACCCAGACTTGGACTTTGCTTAAAGCCTCTGAGTAAAGAGCCTTGTTTGAATGTAATTGCACCCCTGTTGCTACAAGGGGAAAATACACTGCATTGCTCTCTCTTTCTTGGAAAGCTCGGCTAGTATTTTCCCAGCCATTTGTGTACAAAGAAAGATAAATAGCTCTTTAGCGGGCAGAACAATCTCTCCGTTTTTTTGTTGTTTTTTTTTTTTCTTTTTTCTTTTTGACATCCATGCCAGCACATGAGGCGCAGCAGCTTGGCGGAGCTGAGAGCAGGGAGGGTGCAGCCTGGCGGAGCTGGGAGCAGCAGCAGGGCCAGGGCTGAGGCTGGGGTGTGTGCTGTCCATGAGCTCCTGCAGGCTGCCCAAAATCCAAGGGATGCTCCTGCCACCTTGCCCGTCGCTTTCACTCCTCCCTCCATATACATGTTCATCAGATTTAGCTCCAGCTTCACACGCTGTGGTGCTATAGATAGATTTTTAAAGAGCTCGTCTCAGAGTAATAATTCATGGGGAGATCAAAGGGCTATGGTTTAATCAGGGGTCTGTCTGATACCAGCAACCTTGCAGAGTGCTAAGAATTCAATGAGCATCATCAAAGGGCTGATAAGCACGAAAAGCCATCCAATTTTCTGCCCGTAAGGCTGGTGGGGCTTACAGGGGTGCTGAGGAGCTGGACAGACTCCTGGCTGCTGTGCCGACAGAGCCACGCACACTCCAACATCAGGCTCTGATGGAGCTGCCTGGACTCCCCTAATGACTGAGCTGCTGCCTGCAGCTCCACTGACTCCACGAAGAGATAAGATTGCTAATTACATGTCTAATTACACAGCATAGGTAAGCTTCAGTCTGCGCTCTGCCTCTTGGCATCCCCTTGTCCTCCACGTACCAGAATCACGTCCTCTGCAGGGATTCTCCGGAGCAAGGGGTCAGAAGCCATCCTGGGGGCTCACTGCTGCCGTGTACGTGGCCCCCCAGCCCTGCCACAGCACGGTTATGTTTTTAGGTTATCAAAATGGGGATTTGGGATTTGTTCCCTCTGTTTTACAGGTATGGTAACTGTACATCGAGTTAATCCAAAGGATTTCTTTTTTTAATAGATGCATGGGGTCTGTCTGTATGGCTGCGCTGACAGTAATGGCTCTGTGCTGGTTTAGATAAACCGAGGGTCTGGCCCAGGAAAGCTGGGTTTCAGATAGGGACTGCCAAAAAAATACGGGGTATCAAAATGCTGTGTTTGGAAGCCAAAAACGGTGCCTAAAATGGGGCCGGCAGGGATCAGCATGGTTAACACAGGTCTCCAGAGTGGAAAAGGCTCTGCCGTGCTTCTTAGCTATCATCACAAGCAACATTTAAAAGCCAGCAGTTTAATTTTTAACACAAATGGAGGCGAGTTCAAACTGCAGACACCTGCAGATAAGGAGTTGGTTTTTTCTCTAGAGATACGGAGCGCAGCGAGGTTAATGTGATTATGTCAATGACTGAGATATAATTGCGTTACCGCCACCCATCTGGCCCTCCCTGCGACTCGTAAATGATTTTATATTCCCCGTGCACTGCAGCGCTGAGGCACAAGGGCACTGGAGATGCCAGAAATCGCTGCTTGGTGCCTGCTGCAAGAGCCACCCCCCGGCACGCCACTGGTGCAGGTCCTGCTGGACCGTGCAAGGTGTTTCAAACATCAGCACGTCAGGAAATTCCTTGTGGGTCTGGATTAACACCCCCTGGGCTGCTGGGCTCTGGTGCAGCCACAAAGCCCCTCCTTGCCACCAGCACCCTCACCCCTGGGTGTCCTGCGCTGGGCTCCCCCAGGACGCTGCTCAATGAGCTGGGTTCCCACCACAGGCTGGGACAGCGTGGCTCCTGGTGTGGTCCAGAGGATGGAGCACTGCTTGTCCCCTCCCGAGGGGCACTCCTGACACGGGCAGGATCCCACTGGCACCCCAGCTCCAGCACCGGGTCCCTCCAACAAGGATTTTCTCAGCAGCATAAGCAAGGACCGCTTCCCTCGGCAGCTGGGATTAAAAACAAAAACATTTTCATGTGAGGCACTGACTAATGCAGCACAGTCCGGTCCTACCTCTCTCCTAACCCGCCTTTGTCTTCCCATCAGTATGAATTCAAAGCCAAGAACATTAAGAAGAAGAAGGTGAGCATCATCGTGTCCGTGGACGGCGTGAAGGTGATCCTGCGCAAGAAGCAGAAGGTGAGGCTTCTCCAGCCCAGCGTGCCCAGGACATTGGCCCTGACCATGGCAGAGCATTGCTGCTGCTCAGAGGAGTCAGACTTCTAACCAGAAGGGGCCTTTTCTCAAGAAACACCCAGAATTTTCACAAGGAAAAAAAAAACTCAATTTTTCACAAAAAAAAAGATAGCAAAATCTCACTGAAAAAAAAGAGTGGGAAAATTACACTGTGGGAGGAGGATTTTTTCTATCAGAAAATGTAAAGCTTTCAGGAAATGCAGTTTCTTTTCCTTGTTAATACCAGCAGGCTTCCTCCGCACTGCCTCGGCTGTGCACCGTCCCTGGGCTCACCCCCAAGGAGAGCCAGCAGCTGCCCCCGATGTCCCAAACTCCCTCTCAGAGCCTTGTTCCCCAAATGTGTTAATCTTCTGCATATTTGATGATATAAATTAATCTATAAATTAATCTTCGGAACAGTTTTCAGCCCTGGAGGCTATGATCAGATGACCAGATATGATAAATGATCAAAGAAATCTATTTTAATCCAAGATACCGACCAAGCAGCCACTGCTGACATGGTCACAGAATCATTTCAGCTGGAAAAGACCCCTAAGAAAATCCGGTCCAACCTTTAACCTGGCACTGCCCAGTCCTCCACCATTAAACCAGTCCAGCTGTAGCCCCGATCTTGGCTTGGGGACAAACGTGCCTTTTTCCTGGGTCCTGCCCGTCGGCGTGGTGGAGTTTCAGTGCCTGAAATCCACTCTAACCGTGTTTCTGCCCCATGTACAGCGCAAGGAGTGGACCTGGGACGAGAGCAAGATGGTGGTGATGCACGATCCCGTGTACAGGTACGTGCCGGGGGTGCACCCCAGATGCTTTTATCCAGCCCTGGGGGGTGCAGAGCTGTCCTCCTGCTTGTTCCACCTCCGGGAGGGCTGGCGCTCAAAGATCCATGAAAAATTAACAAGGCCGCAAAATTACTGCTGGCGGAGAATCTATTTCATGCATTTTTGGGATTGAGATGGACAGACTGAGCTGGCTTTGAAGCCTGCTCTGCGTTGAGCAGGGGTCAGACGGTGACCCGCAGAGATCCCTTCAGCCTGAATTGCTCTCTGATGCTAACACAGAGGACAGGCTTCCTGTGGTCCCCAGCAGAGCACGGCTCGCTGTGAGCCTCTGAAGAAGGCCCTGATGTTGGGGCATGAGCTCTTGGAGGGAATTAACCCATATGGGATGCACTGATTGCCATAGCACCTGCTCTGGGATCTCCGGGTACCTGAGAAGAGAAGTTCCACCCAGAGGCATCTCCTGCTGCTCTGTGCCTGGTGGTGACAGCACTCAGAACATCCTGCAGGGCTCTGTCCGGGGGCTTTTCCAACAGGTCTGTCTGGGGAAAGAGCTTCTTCTGCGTGTTTAATTCCCCCTGTGCCTACCCCCAGAATCTTCTACGTGTCTCACGACTCGCAAGACCTGAAAATATTCAGCTACATCGCGAGGGACGGCGCCAACAACTCCTTCAGGTGCAACGTCTTCAAATCCAAGAAGAAGGTAGGACGCTGCGTCCACCTCAGGCCCTGCACCCTATGCTGGGGGGGTGTTTGGGGCTGTGGGACCCTCCCCAGGGCTGACAGGGGGGGGGGGTCTCTGCCCCGCAGAGCCAGGCCATGCGCGTGGTGCGCACGGTGGGCCAGGCCTTCGAGGTGTGCCACAAGCTGAGCCTGCAGCACGCCCTGCAGAACGCCGACGGGCAGGCGGACGGGGCCAGCGACAAGTCGGCGGAGGAGCAGCCACCAGAAGGTGACGTCCAGCTCCCCGCGGGGTCTGGGAGGCAGGGATGTGTTGGGGTGGGGGGCTGTGCACGGTGACCTGTCCTCCTGGGCCAGCTCTGCTGACAGCGAGAGCTTCGTGGCCCATCTGGGGCCGTGGGGGATGCGGCTTTCCCACCTCCCCGTCCTGGGAACACGGAGGCTGAGCCTCCTTTTCCAGCAGGGTGGTGGCCTGGCACGCTGCCCTGCTCCTGCCCCACTGCAGCACACGGAGACTTGAAGCAAGGCTTGGCTGCTTGGCTCTTCTTCCTGGGCTGCTGGGGGGCTGGCGGCTGTGCCTGGTTCATTTTATCCGTCTCGTTTGAAGTGCACCAGATAAAGGGCTCCAAGAGCACAGATGTGGACGAGGTTGGCCTCGACTCCGATGGCATCTGCGTGTCTGAGAGGGGACCAGGAGAGCTGCCGGCTGCCAGGGGTGAGCTCAGCGTGCTGAAAGCTGGACAAGGCACCAAGGACAAGAACTGCCAGGTAAGAATCCTTGGGACCAGGCTGGGGACGCTGCCCCCACTGCAGAGCCAACCTTTCTGGTGTCCCGGGGCAGCTCAGCAGGCCCCTGTGCCCCATGCCATGAAGCAGCTGGGGCTCACAGGGCACACGGAGCCGGCCAGGGCTGTCACCACCATGGGTGAAGCACCCCAGTCTCCATGGGCAGACCCGTGGCAGGGCTGCCTGCTCAGCATCCAGCTGGTTTGTAGTTGGCTGTGCCACTTCCCCAACCCGTGAGAGTCCCCTGGTGCAGGGCAGAGCCCCGGGGGGTCCTGACTGAGTGCACCAAGAGCTATCACACAGCACTGGAAAGGGAAAACGAGGCAGGGACCCCAGCTTGAGCAGCTCCCTGTTAATGGGGAGACTACAAGGTGTCTCCAGCAAGGTGAGCGTTTCTGTGCCGTGCAGGTTGGTTTCTGGGCCCCAGGGCTGGTCTGCAGCGGTCGCTCATCTGTGCTCAGGCAGCGACCCCAGCTCCCTGCTTCCCCTGGGCAGCAGCATCCCTCGGAGCAGCCCGGCCTCTGCAGCAAAGGCACCGAGGGTGCGCTCGGTGCTGGCCATGGGCAGCCCGTAATGAATAGCTGCTCTGCAGAGCCGATCAGCGAGCGTTTCCTGGCTGCCTTAATGGCACCATTTCATTTCACACAATTGTATCGCTTGCAGAGCCTGGCTGCAAACAGCTGCGATGAAATGCACTCAATTGGATTTATTTCCTTGGCTCAGAAGGCTGGGCTTTGCTCTGCTTTCCCGTTTAGATGTGGATCTGCCCGCTGCTGCCCTGGTGCCCCTGCGCTGCCCAGGAGCAGGGACGTGGCCGTGGGGTCACCGTCCCTGCGCTGCGCTGCCCGGGGCTCTGCAGGGCCCACGCTGGGATGCTGGGGGTGCAGGGGGTGCACGGCACAGCGTGGGCACGAGGGGGGTTTCTGGCAGCGAGCAGTGCCCAGCCTGGGTCTGGGTGGCTGCAGGGGCAGCTCTGCCTCCCCAGGCAGTGCCGCAGGGCCCCAGCAAACTCCTGGGGAGCTTCTGTCTGGCAGCCCAAGCTAACCAACCCCCCTCACCGGGACTTTCTCCCCACTCCAGGACCCCGAGAGCTGCTCCCTGTGCCCAGCCGGCTCCCAGCAGCTGCTGAGCCCTGGCAGCCCCTGCTCCTCAGCCTCCATCACGCCGCTGGCCTCCCAGCACTGCCTCCAGCTCCTCCAGCAGCAGCTCCTCCAGCAGCAGCAGCAGACGCAGGTGGCGGTGGCTCAGGTACAAGTCCTGCATTCCCCGGGGACACCCCCAGCCCCTCTCCTCGCCCTGCGGGACCGGGACGGGACCGAGCGGCCGCTCCCCGCCCGTGGGGGCCCCGAGAACCGGCAGAGGGCGCCCAAGCCCCGCGCAGAGCCGGGGGGTGCCCGGGGAGCTGCTGGGGGGGACCCGGGGATGCTCCGGGGAGGGTCCTGGGGGAGCCGGGGATGCTCCGGAGGTACCCGGGGATGCTCCGGGGGTGCCCGGGGATGCTCCGGCCCCGCAGCCCCGTCCCTTCCCGCAGGTGCAGCTGCTGAAGGACCAGCTGGCAGCGGAGACGGCGGCGCGCATCGAGGCACAAGCCCGGGTGCGGCAGCTGCTGCTGACCAACCGCGACCTGCTGCAGCACGTCTCGCTGCTGGTGCGGCAGCTGAAGGCGCTGGAGAGCCGGGCACAGCGCCGGCAGCCGGGTGAGAGGGCGCGGGGACCGGGTGCTGCCTTGCTCCGGGGTCAGTCACAGCGCCTCGCTCACCCCGCGGCTCTCTCCGTGTCGCCGCAGTTGACCGCTCGCTGCAGAACCTGTCCCTGGCGCAGTCGCTGTCCCTCAACCTGAAGAACCACTACAGCCTGGACATCGCCCTGCCCTCCACCTCCACGCCCGCCAGCGTCCTGGGCAGCCCCGTGGGCCCCCGCTCGCTGTCGGCTCTGGGCGCTGGGGATTCCTACCTCAACCTGCTGGGCCTGGAGAGGGGCGGCCCCCGCTTCGGCAGCAAGGAGGGGGACGAGGGCCTGGCCGCCGCGCTGGAGGGGCAGGAGGGGCTCAGCAGGCGCGTGGAGGGCTCCGAGGTCAGCGAGGTGGCTCTGCTCAACGGGAGCGGCCGGCAGAAGGCAGAGGACGCGGACAGAGGGGACGAGGACAGGTGGGGACCCGCTGCTTCTGCTCCCACTGGCTGGAGCGGGATCACCGTGCTGCTTCCATCACTAATTGCAGCACTACACGAATTAGTGTGAAGAAAATTAGCTTGATCCCAGCCAAAAGCAGTACGACAGCACAGCGCCTGCAGCAGGGTGCTCACTGCTGCCCCAGGGGAGGGAGGGAGGGAGGTGCTCTTGATCCCGTGGCTCGAGGGTCTGTGTGCTGGCTGAGACCAGGAGGGCAGAGCCGGGTGTGGAATCCACCATGTCCACACCTGGGGACAGGGATGGGGGTCACTGTCTGTGCTGCTCTTATCCTCCTGGAGCGAGGTGGTCAGTGCCACGTCACTGCAGCACCCCAGTTCCAACACACACAGCAGCGGGTTGCACTGAACGCAAGAGGTGTCTGCCTTTTGGAGAGCCTGGGGCAGCCAGACTGAGCCATCCGAACAGGTAAGTAACTCCTTGCCCATCACCTCCTCTCTGCTCTCGCTTCCCAGGCGGCAGCAGCCCATTCCCAAGCTCAACCCGCCGCCACCCATCCTACGCAAGAGGTCCAGCAAGACCTCCCCGAGCCTGGAGGTGGAGGCCAAGCCCGAGAGCACTGCCCACGTCAGCCTTCCCAGCCCCAGCGTGTCCAGCCTCACCAACATCACTGCCAGCTCCCTCACCCTCATGGACACCGAGGCGAGGACTCCTGCTTGGAGCGCTGCCTCCAGCTCAGAGCCCGTCCCCTCCAGGACCTTCCAACGTGTTCTCAGCAAGGACAGGGCTGGGGAGAACGGGCACACGTCCCCACCAGCCGGCTGCCATGACCCCACAGCCAGTGAGGTCCTGGGCAAGGACTTGGCTGTGCTGGTGAGCCCCACGGACAGCATACTGCCCTTCTCTCCTGCGGACGACACCTGCCTACACATCAGCTTCTCGGAAGATGAGCTGCTGGAACCGGAGCTGGACGCTGCTGTGGGGCCCAGCAGAGTCCCCTCTTAGTTGGACCACGGCGTGTGGCGGCTGGCTGGAGGCAGTCCCAGCGGCTCCATCCACACCGCTGCACTGGGGTTGGGGGCCCTCGTGCCCCAGCTGGGCGGCAGGTCCCTGCTCTGTCCCTGCCCCCTGCACCAGCTCACACTGCCCTCCCGCTGTCCCCTGTCCTTGTCTGTCTGTCCTGCCTCTGGTCAGGGTGCCGCGTGGGTCCCTGCCTCTGGGGAGCTCTCACTGCTGCCGTCCGGCAGGGGCACAGACCACGCTCACTGCTACGTCCTTGCTGCTGGCTGTGGACAGCCCGGGGCCACCCCAAATTTCCTGCAGCAGGGGGGCCTCCTCCAGCCCCAGTGCAGTGGGGAGGCTGCAAACAGCACTGCTGGATGCCAGGGCACGCTGGATGCAGATGGCACTGGCTGGGCTCGCTCTGAGGCTGTTCCCAGCCAGCGGTCACCGCACGGTGCTCTGCTCGCTGTCACCCTGCCTGTCCCACCCCAAACATCCCCAGAGCCCCTGGGCTGGGGCACAGCAGGGCTGTAAATACTTGGACACGAGGCTCCTGCTGCTACCCCTGCCCATCAGAGCCCAGCCACCCTAACACCGTGTGCCACCCCAGCGGGTGCCTCACTGCCCCGACACCAGCCCTGTTCTGGGGATGCCACCACTGCCTCCCTCCAAAGGTGCCTTTTCCTGCTGCCCACGCGGGCTGGGGGCCCACAGGAGACCACCATGGGGCGATGGGGTGCAGGGGAGCCCGGGGAGCCCATTGCTGCAGTGGGTGCTGCCTGCACCTCAGGGTGGGGGCAGCAGCTGCTCCGTGGGAGAGCCTCACGTACCTCTGAGCAGCCAGGGGCTGAAGGCGGACGCTGCTACGTCGTGTTGGGGCGTTATGGTAGGGTTTGAGTTTGTTTGGGAAGTGTGAATGTCTGGGGATGAGTTTGTGTACTGAAGGTGTAAGGAAGAAACCCAGCCCCGGGGGAACATCCGAGGATGCTGGGTGCTGCCACGCATCCCCCAGCAGCACGGGGGCTGGGGCGGGTTTTGGGAGGGACCCCAGGAGGTGATCTTCATGTGGGTGCATGCGAGAGGGGTTTGGGAAGGTGCTAGAGGGTTGACATGAGGATGTGTCAGGAGATGGAGAATCGGAGCAGCTCTGCCTCAGTCCTGGTGCAGCAGGAGGGGGTGGTGGGACCCCAGGACCCCCCGGCTGTGCAGCACCGCGGGGCCCGGCGCTGGCTGGGAGCCACCAAGCAGGAGCTGACGGCAGAGGAGCTGTGTTCGGGCTGTGCGTTAGCGTGGTAGAGGCAGAGACCACTCCTTAGGAGCTAACCCACACTACGGTTTGGTAACTGACTTTTAAAGAAAATAAACGTCTCGGATTTGCAGAGCCAGTGCCGTGGTCCCTGTCCTGCTCGCGGGAAGCGTCTCGCCGCCCAGCCGTGTCGGTGCCCTGGGGTGCAGGATGAGGCTGTGGAGTTCTCCTGGTGCAATCAGATCCCAGCTGGATGCCAGGGCAGCCCCAAGCCTCCAGCCTGCTCCCCTGCCACGTGGGGAGCAGGTTTCTCCGGGACAGGGCCCATTTCCAGAGCAATCCCCACAAGCACAGGGCACCTGCACCCGATGCTGCCACCCACTGCAGCCCCCACACCCCTCGGGGCTCCCAACCAGGACAGGGCAGCCCCAGCTCCCTCTGCCCTTCCACACTCTGCTTTCTGCTCCCAAACTAAATCCTGGCCCCAAACCAAGCCCAGCCCAGGTGCACAGGGAGAGAGAGCCCCAAGAGAGGCAAAGCCCGGCCCTGTGGGGTGTGACCCAGGTGGGGACGGGGACCCCACAGCACTGTGCCCCCGGAGGGGCTGCAGCCAGCAGCAGAACGGGCACAGGGCGAAGGCATCCTCGGGGCTCGGCCGAGGGGCGGGATGGAAACGCAGCCTCCGCAGAGACATCTGCCTGGCGGGGCCGCGCGGGGAGGGGGCACGTCCAACCCCACGTTTTTATTATGCTTCCTTCATGGGAAGAAACTTTTTCCTTTGCTGTCTGGTAAGCTGCTAGCAATCATCAGGCAGGCAGGTGGTAAAGATTCATATCCATCAAACAATGCCATTTAGTTTGTAACCTGTGACTAAATCTGGTGTTAGCTTTAATTTCAGAGTCTGCTTTAGGGCTCGCTTGTTAATCTCTATGCAAAGCAGATGAAATGAATATGCAGCATTTTGGATGTAATTGTACGGCTTCAATTCAGCACTATAATTTTCCAAACAGGATCTTGCAATCAAGCTTCTATTCATTAGTGTATAAACAATTTAGTTTCTCAGCTCTCCAGTATGCCAATCATTTCAATGGAGTGAGCATCTCTGACAAAAAGAGGAGGAAAGTTTCCTTTGTGTAACAGAGGTAAAAGTTGCTCCATACTTCAGGCAATTCCCACCCGGCAGACCCAGGCCATTTCTGCCGAGGCGGCCGCATCCCAGTGCCCCACGGCACCGGCACCAAACGCTGCCTGGGGGCAACATCTCCCAGCCAGCACAACCCTGAGCACCGCTGGTTCTGCCGGCGAGACCCCAGAAGGTGAGCAGGGACCCTGTAGGATCCCTCCTCCCGGGAAGGTGAGGCTGCACAGCACCTCCTGCATCCCTGGGCTGCTGCTGGACATCGTGGTGCTCTCCCCGTGGCTCTGCTCAGGGCTCTGCTCCCCCACCGACGTGCCCAGGACGTGGCCGTGTCCCTGTCCCTCGAAGGAGAGGTGGGACCGGCCCCGAGGCTCCACAAAGGGAAGCACCGTCGGCAGAGACGCTTCGCGCGGTCTCGGTTTCCAAATGAATATCGACAGCGCTAATTACAGGCCGCCATGCAGACAGCTTATTAGCTTGTCACAAAAAGACGGTATTGAACTCAAAGCCCGCGGTATTCACGGAGCGCAGCAAGACGCTCCCCAGACAGCACAGCGAACCAGGCAGGCGAACAACCTCCAGCAAAACTAATTACTTCCTGATTGTCTACGGCCACCCACTGGGTATAATAGTATAGACTAAATTTGGCATATACATAACTAAGCACTCGGCACCAATTTGGCGTACAATAATCATCCTCTGTGTTGCATAATTAAAATCTGATCACTCGGAATAATTATTTCATATTCCCGGCACTGGGTGAGGACTGCACGGTGCGGCGCGGTGGGGGCGCGGGAGCCTGGCGGGCAGGGATGGGACGGTGGCGACATGGTCCTACAGACGCTGCCCGCTCCCATGGCACGGGTGCCACAGAGCCACCTTCATGCTGCCCCTGTCTGGAGCCTGCTCGGGGCAGGTCCGTCCCCGTGTCCCCACAGCCGTGCATGGCGCTGACCTCCTGCAAGCCGGCTGCTGACCCCCCCGCCTGCCCGGCCGGGACACTCGCCGCCTGGCCCTATTGTCATCGCGCGTCTGCTAAAGGCGTTTGGAAAGACAGGGCAATAAAAAATAAAATAAAACGGAACGTGTGTGTCTAATCCATTAACTTCCTCTCGCGGGCTCCCCGGGGACCCGGTGAGGAGGAGAAAGAATACGTGGATATTGCACGCGCCCTGGCATTTTGTCCCCAGGCCAGCCCCACCGCTGGCCGCTGCCACGGCTTGCGCCATCCCGGGCTCATAAATCAGCGCGGGCGACAGCGTTTCACAGCTCGCTTCCCAGCCAGGATATTGCCATTCCTGCTGATTACACGGCCAGCGCGCGGGGGAAGCTGCATCTCCCACTTCCAGGAAGGGAGGCTCCGCAAGGAAAACGCATTGATAAAAAGAAGAACGAAATCAGCTTTGTTCACGTTGCGAATCTCCTATTGTTCCTGCTGCGACCGTCGGCCGTTGCTGGAGAAAGTATTTCCTCAGCGATAAATCTCCTGGGCTCCTCAGCAGCCCTCGCCTTGGCACCAGACCCTCCTTGGGTTGTTTTGCAAGAAAAAAGCAGCTTTCACCGCTACGCCAGCCCGGCATAAGAGCCCTCGGTCGCAGGACCAACCCAGCACCAATTTCTCAGCCAATTTTGGTAATTTTGCTCATTGGCCAAAAGCAGGCAAAGTGGCATCGTGCCCCTGGGAGGGGTGTTGGGCAAATCAAGGTGTGAGCTCAGCCCCAAGCCCCTCATTTTGGGGGATGAGGGCCATTCCCAGTGCAGGGGGTCCAGGGCCATCCCAGGGGTCTCCTGCCCGTGTCTGCAGACAGCACTGCATCAGGGACCACTGGTCCCCAGTACCTCCCTGGCCCCTGCCCTCGGAGCACGCTATGGCCGGCACCGCACACGTGCTCCTGGGCAGCACGTAGCAGCCGGCGCGGGCCGGGGAACGCGAGTCTGACCGGGGCCACGCTAATCCCAGCGCCGAAACGCAGAGCTGGCTCCGGCCAAGTGCTTGAAATACGGGAGTCAGGCTGACAGTTGTACAAGAAAAATAGATCAAGTTTCCAAGAAAATACAGGCGAGCTGATCTGATTTTCATCAGCATCTTCAGCTGCCTTTCGGGAAGCCCCAGCCCTCTCCTCATTCCTGGTCTCCGCTTTACAAACCACTTAATTCCTTGTTGCTTTGGAAACCCTCACAAAGACCCTCTGCATCCCCCAAAATAACGAGCAACAGATGCTGCTTTGACCTCAGCAACTTCCTGGAAACATACATTTGTCAAAATAAAAATAAAAAGATTAATGTGAGGAAGGCTCTTAAATTATAAGGAAATAGCAGACACGAGAGCCCAGGCGTGCACGCCTGCCATTTGTAACGGCAGCGGAGCACTCGGACAGGCGGAGGAGCCCGGGGCTGGCCACGGGGGGCCGGGGAGATCCCCACATCCTTCGGGGTCCCCACACCCCTGCTGCCCCCCAAAGCCAGGAGCAGCCACAGGCACTGGGGCTGTCGGTGTGGGGGCACCCACAGGCTCTGTCAGCACCACAGGTCCCAACCGAGAGATAACTCACAGCCTTGCTTCAGCTTGGGCTAGCAAAGCAGTTTGAGGGTAGATACTGAAATTTACACTTTCAGCATGAAACAAAAGCATGGAGTTGTTTATGTTGGAAAAGCCCCTTAAGATCATCCAGTCCGACCACCAACCTAGCTCTGCCAAGTCCACCTCTAAGCCATGTCCCTCAGTGCCACAGCCGCACAGCCCTTAAATGCCTGCACCACCTCCCTGGGCAGCCCGTTCCAGTGTTTGACCACCATCTCCGTGAGGAAATTCTTCCTGATGTCCAACCCAAACCTCCCCTGGTACAACCTGAGGCCATTTCTTCGCATCCTGTCACTTATCACCCAAGGACAAGACCAGCACCCTCCTCGCGCAGCCTCCTTTCAGGCAGGTGCAGAGAGCACAGACACCTCCCCTCAGCCTCCCCTGCTCCAGCTCCCTCAGCCGCTCCTCATCTCATTTCCCAGACCCTTCACCAGCTCCACTGCTCCTCTCTGACCACAGCCAGCAGCTCACTGAGGAGCCCAAAACCAAGCACAGAGCTCCAGGTGGGACCTCACTACCACAGAGTACAGAGGGGCAAGCATCATGTTCCCAAGCAGCCCCTTCCCACACAAGGTTTAGGGTCGGTTCCACCCCACACACTCCCCAGTGTGCCATTTCTCAGCTTATCTAGGGTTTCTGCTTTCTTTTACAGAGTTTTTAAAGCACTTTGCTCGTGCTGCAGTGGCAGCGAGATGTGCAAGAAGCTGTCAGCCAGGACCTTTTCAGGTCAAGGTGCTGAAGACCAGAGGGTTTCACCTCCTCCCTCTGGTTGCAGCCACCCAGCAGGTCCTAGGGCTGGCACAGTAGCACTGCTGAGGGCACGAATGCCCTGGGGGCTCCTTGCTGTCAGGGCTCGTGACAGCTTCAGGATAAGTGACACGATGTGAGGTGACACGACATGGCGCCCACAGCACTTATAAGGCCTGAGGGCAGGCAGGGGCAGCTCTGCAGGCTCCACCTGTATGGAGCCTCTTTCCCCTCCCAGCTTTATAGGATCAGGCAGCAATGAGCTGCGGGGAAGGGCTGCTGCTGGGCCTGGCGTGAGGTGGGGCTGGGTGGCTCTGGGGGTTTGGTGCACCTGTGTGCAGGCCCCATCCCCATCCCGCTCCCAGCTTTGTGCTGCTGTGTGGCCCCATGGGACCGAGGCACATCGCTCCCTCGGGGTGATTCCTGCCAGGCAGGGGTGCCCAGATCTTGCTGGGGGTGCTGGGGACGCGGCGGTGCCATGGGGTGGGCTCAGCCTGGCGGCTCTGCACCAGCACCGCGGGGTGCCGGGGTGCCGCTGCGCCGCGAATGCAAATCCTGACCCGGGCTGGGCCGGGGGCTCTGCCTTCCCCAGCACCCGCGTAATGCCTCTGGTAGCCATGGCAACCGCCATATACATTTACATATTCTTCCCGTTAATCACAGGGACATCCAAGCAACTGTCTTTGCTGGGGGTTGTTTCCATCCCTCTGAATGAGGGCTGGAGCCTCACCCACCCCACGCAAATGAATCTACCACGTCCCCACTTCTAGCCTTCTAGCCCCATTTGCCTACCTGAGGAAGGAAAAGAAATGACAGAACCCAGGAGGTGCTTTCGCGTTGTGTCCTGCAGCCTCTTCCCTGCAGCTTTCGGGGCCGTGGTGGTGGGGCTGGGCCCTGAGCGCCTGGGCAGGGTGCTGGAGCCTGCGCCAGGGTGGAGAGGAAGGGGCCACTCGGGGAGCCTCAAAAACATTTTTCCATGGCATTAACGAGAGCCAGGAGCTTCCTGGTGAGCCCACTGGTGCCAGCAGGTGCGTGCGGGCGCTGCCAGCTCCCAGCACTGGTGCCAGAGGCCTCCTGTGCCAAGGGATAATGAGAGCTGTCCTGCGGCTCAGCGCAGCCGGCCCGGCTGGCTCCCGTCATGTCAGTACAGCACTGCCTCAGCCCCAGCTCCTTTTGCGCTCAGAGTTTCTCACCCAGAAGGTTTCGCCACGTTTTTCCCTTGTGGGGTACAGCTGGCAGCACCTCAGCACTGCCAGGGGAGCTGGGAAGGGACTCCGTTTACTGAGGTACAGGGAGGAGGAAAACCATTAGAGCGAGCCTTTCTGATTAATTGTACCCTTAAAGGGAGCATTGCATGGAGCTGTGTCCTCAGCCATGAACAGAGAAGGATCCTGCAGTGTGGAGCAGGGAGCAGCATGCTGAGAGCTGCAGGGACACTGTCCCTGTGCTGCCTGCTCCTGCTGAAGCCTCACGCTGCTCCTGGGGGCCTGCAGGGCCCTACACCCCCAGGGGGGCATCGCAGCATCGGTGCCAGCAGGACAGCCCCGGGCACGTCGTCTTTGCGTGCGTGGAGCAGCCCGGCCCCGGCCCCAGGCTGCCAGTATTGCAGACCCACCGGTTTCCTCTGCACTTTCCACCGAACCAACCCGCAGAAAGTTTTATAAACTTGAGGAAACGCGAGTCAAAGCAGAAGGAGCCCGAAGCTGAGCCAAAGCGTGACCTCAGCAACCTCCCCTCTTTGTCCAGCCCGGGACCTCGTTATTATCTGTCAGCATTTGCTGAGTCTCCTCCTTCGGGGCCACACCAGACCCTTCCGGAGGCGCAGGGCCTCGCCGCAGCCCGTGCTCCTGATGCCTGCGTTATCTCTGCCGCTTCCAGCTCCGCTTCCCCCGCCGGCGGGGCGATGCCTGCTGGGGCTGGCAGCACCGGGGGCTGCGTGGGTGGGGGTCACCCCTCTGCACTGCCGGGCTGGCGGCAGGACACCAGGACGAGAGAACAGATTCCTTGCCGTGCCTCTTGGAGGGGACATGGGGACAGCGTTGATCCCAGTGCGATGCTCCCAGCCTGGCCGGAGGAGGCAGCGAGCCCCAGCAGAGCAGGGGCTGGGAGACAGCAGAGTGCAATTTGGTGTCTGAAGTATTGAGCTTGCCCGTCTGACATGAGGGCAGTGACAGGCAGGGAGTGTTTGGTGCAAAGGAAGGAAATGGAAGAATTAAATCCACAGAACTTCCCTGCTTTTGTTCTCCCTCCCACCCCCGCTCGCCTCCTTGGCCGCTTGCTCTTCTCGCTGGATGTGTACGGCTTGATACTACCCAACCAAGCTGGAAACGGGGTCTATCAGCTGAAAGCAATTTACTTTGAAATCCAGCTGCCAGATTTTCCTTCATTTGTTTACTTTTAAATGCTTTTTTAAAAGCCAAAGTACACAAGGCAGCCAAATTGCTGACATGTGTGCCGGGCCGGTACCCCGCAAACGCTGCATTCTTTCATGTCCTCCTGGGCTCAAATCCACTCATGTTTATTTAAAATACATAGAACACTTCAGCACTATTAAGGGCCATGTTTTATAGTAAATGGAAAAAGATTTCCTCGCAGGCCAAGGGGAGAGGGAAAGAATCACTTCAATTCAGTTTTGTTCTGCAGCACTTTGCCTACCACACGACAGCCCAGCCACCCACAGCTCACCAGCGGGCGGCTCGGCACAGCACCAGCACCTGGTAGCGGTGCACCGCGGGAGCTGCTCATCCTCCGTGGTGGCTGCCACCTGGCAGCACCGGGGACACGGGGCTCCGGCAGTGCCCAGGCTCAGGCCTCTCGCCCCAGGGATGTGCAGGGCAGCTGGACTGTGGTGGTTGAAGCAAGCCCTGAGATGGGGTTTGCAGTCACCAAGGTTTTCTGCTGCTTCTGAGTCTCTTGGGTGTCCTGCTGCCATCTCCATGCACCCGCTGCCAGCTCAGCCCAGGCCCCTCTCGTCACCTTCCCATGGCTGCTCACTCCCCTTGCTCCATCCCCACTGCGCCTCACCCCATGGCAGCAGGCACAGGGCAGCGCTTCTCCCCCAGGCACCCAGTGCCACTTCCAGATCCCTGTGCAGACGTCAGAAGGTGGCACAGGGAAATTTAGGGCCCGATTTGGAAAAACAGCTCTGACGGAAGCAGCACCACATCACCCCTACAAGCTGAGGGTGCCCACAGCCATGGCATGAGGGCAGCCCTTGCAGGCTGCAGGAGCGGGTAGGGAGGATGGAGACATGAAGGTGGGCAGGTGTGGGTCTGCAGGAGCTCAGAGGTGGAGCGGGCAGAGAATGAGACACGGCAGGTTTACTACAACACATCTGATCAAAAATATGATAGAGATGCTGGCACAGAGAGCAAATATTTTAATGGCAATAACAGGTAAATGGGCTATACATGGAAGTAGATAATCAAAATTAAGAATTATTAAGTGTTTTGATAATGTGGGCATTTTGGGAGGAAAGGAACATGGAAGAGGTATTTTCTAAGGGTGCCTTTCCTTAAACCATCCCTCTGTGGTTGAGATGGCCTGAACTCTACAGGGTAATGTAAGGATGCGCATCAGAAAGCGAAAATGTCAACAAGCAGCAGATAAATCCTCCAGGCTGTTGTCACTACTCAAGCTTAAAGAAAGGCAGAGAAACAACAAACATAGAAAGAAGCAAGGAAATGACTTACATTTTTAATTGAATGATCTGCTACCACCAACAGAGATGGACAGTGGAGTTGTGAAAACCTGTTAGCACGCCTCTGGCAGATCTCCTTCCTAAAAGAAACCGCTAGTGACGTAGCCAGAATTGGTCTGTTTTGTTTCGTAGCAAAGAAAGTACAAGAAAGCAGAAACCTCCACTTATTAACTGTTAATCATTTAGACTGCAGCACCTTCAGAGTTTTACTGTAATTAGCCAGACTAGTAAATCTTCAAAAGGATTCCTCCAGTGGAATTCCCAGACTCTGATTATGTCATGCCCTTAACACGAAATCCCACAACTGGTTTCACTCATGGTTAGGAGAAACAAAGGCTCTAAGCGAGTGATGATGGGGAGCAGAGCAGGGTTTGCAAGGACAAGTGCTGAGCACTGCGTGCTGGTGCTGCCTGCGCGCTGGGGATGTCTACTGCAGCCAGCTCCGCCGCTCCTTGGGTCCCTGCACAGGTTTCCCCACTGCATCTCCCACTGCTGCCAGCACGGGCAGCATCTGCAGGGGAACGGGGGCTGACTGCTGCGGGGCTGAGTGGCCGGGGCAGGGCTGGGCACAGCTCCTTCTGCTTGCTCTGGTGAAGGAGGGCAGCGAGCGGTGGGCCTGTGGCTGCCCTGACAGTACAAAGCTTTGCCCCAGACCCCTTGGAAGCATTTTACAAGGGCAGGGATGGTGAACAAGTGAAGGGCGGTGTGTCGGTGGAAGCACCCCAGGGCCCAGAGGGAAGCAGCACATCCTAAGGCCACACGAGGAGGCGGTGGCAGGCAGCAGGGGGAAGCTGGGCGGCCTGTCCCCTGGCACAGGGCTCTGCCCTGCATATCACACCGCTCCCAGATCGCTCTGTTCTTTCCCCTCCACAACGTGCTGGTGTAAAAGGCAGAAAAAACACAAGAGCTTGTAACAATAAAGAGTACAATAACTGATAGTAAAGACTCCGGCAGCTGTAGGGAGCCAAAAGCTTCTTGGAGGGGGTTGGATGGAAGCTGAGTTTCCCTCCCTGCTTGTATTGTATTTCTTTCCTCTGCCAAAATGTGCTTCCTGAGTCTTGGGCAGAGCTCTCTGCTGCTGACCCTCACCTTCCTCTGTTTAGCCTGGAGCGCAGGCTTGCCACGAGCGCCTGAGGCCGTGCCTGGGGACAGGCAGAGCCTCCCGCTGCGTGCACATGGCCGGGGTCAGGCCTGCTGTCAGCGGCTTCCTGCAAACCGCAGCCAAGTCGGGCCACACCTGACCGCGTCCCTCGGGAGCTGCCGGGCAGGGACCCGGCACGGGAGCCTGTGGAGAGTGGCGGGGGAATGGCTGCAGCCGCTGTGGCTGGCGCTGATGGGGCTGCACGGGCTGCGTCCAGTCCTTCTCCCGCAGACAAAGATGGGTCAGGCTCGCTCCGCACAGCTGGGAATGGGAGGCAGCGCGAACAAAGCGGAGGTCAGACGGTGCTCGAACCAAAGGGGTAATTCTGACTCCATTAAAATGCTAGCTCCCGTTTGCGTGGAAGCAGAAGGCTGCGCTACTGCTCATAAAGGACTAAACCACCCTCGGGGTGACTCATAGCCCTTAACAGAGCTGCCACGCTGATTTTACAAATATTAGAGCAATGCCTCGAAGTCAGTGTTTTATACGTTTTAACCTATCAACTTGGGAGCAGACCCGTAGCTCTTTCAGAAAGCTCCCCTTCCCCTGTATTTTATTTCCCTTCTCAGTGCCAGAATCGGAGCCAAAGCCGAGCTTAACAAAGCAACAGGCATGGCCATTCTTCCCAGCCCTCATTTCCCCTGGTGAGATGGGAGAAATTAATTTAAACCCTATCAAAACAGCAAAAGCTGTTCACTATTTTGTGCAGCAGAACACAGCGTGAACAAAATACTCGCTTGAACCATCCGCATTTGCCAGCCCAGGCAAGAGCACAAGAACACGCAGGTTGGAATCCTTTTGTTTGGGCATCTGCAGTAGGCAAACGCAGACAAACGTGATCTAAGCTATTCCCCAAGCAGTGAGGGCAGCAGCAACGAGATGCTTGGGATGCAGGCAAGACAGAGGAGCCTTTACCTTATCCAATGCTCTTATTTCTTTTCTCTGAGCCCTCACTCCTGGATGCAGTCAGATACAGCAAAGCTCCTCACTGCCACCAGCTCCTGCTTGTGCCCTAGCCCCGCGATAGCCTGGAGCGGCACGCGACCAGCTGAGCAGGCTCAGAGCTCAGAGGCAAAGCAGCACCGCTGCTGTCAACCCCAGATACCACACACAGGAGGAACCTGCACCAGTGCACACGTTAGCCTTGCCAACGCTTTTGCAATGTGTGTAAGGGAGTGGAAAAACTTGCCTTTGAAGCAGGAAAAAAAAAAAAAAAAATGGAAAAAAAGGGAATAACCCCTGCACTGCCAAGCAAAGGGATGCTGACGTGCCTCTGGTACTCAGGAACCACCCCCGGCACGGCAGCTGGTTGCTGGGCTGATTTACTGCCTTAACAGCCAAAATAACACTGCAGGCTTTTTGCTTCCACTTTGCTGGGCTGTATTTTCTCAGCTCGTCTTGCCAAGGCACTACTCGGACCACTCTCAGCCACACAGGAGGTGTCTCACAGCAGTTACATCGAGACCCCACCCAGAAGGGCTCATGCAAAAGCACAGCCATAAAATTATTAACAGGAGGGCAAGGTTACATTATTAAGACCATTTGCTAAGGTCACATCCATTCCTCATAGAATAAAGAGAAATAATGGGTTTTTACACGAAGTTAAATATTGCAATTAACCTGCTTCCTGTGTTTGCCTGTCACCCACTGCTAACACTGGCCCAGCAGTTCAGGGCTGAGCACCATCCTGCGCTCTGCAGTGCCACAGACGCCTCTTCTCTGGATTCAGAGAAGCAAATGGAAATTGCACTGGGATTTCCCAACAACCTCCATCTACTTTAGCTGTCTTAACTTCCTGAACTCACATCAAATGTAATTGAGGTGATCAGAACTTTTCAACCAATTTTTCTTCCTCTTTTCACTTAAGAGTTTTTTTCCACCCGTAGAAAAAAATAAGTTGAGACAATGTTCAAGTGAGGCTCGTAGCAAAGAGAAATCTTTAATCAATTATCAAGTTTCTATTAGCAATACTGAATTAGCCTTAGGACTTGCATGATGGCAAAATCTTCATCACAAATGCCCAAGACCAGCTTAAAGCAGCCACAAGAGGGAGTCTCAAATCTCTTATTAATATCCAGATGGATTCTAGTTTCAAAATACTTCTAGTACAAAGTGCACAGCAAGCTTTCAAAAGGGTTTTACAAAGTCATCTCCAACTCCAAATCGTTCTCTCTGGATTCGCAAAGTATCCTTGTTCTGAAGGTAAAGGTTCTTGAAGGGTTTTCGTTACTTATGAATGGGCAAAAAAAAATCCATCTCATTTATTGTAGCTCCATTCTAGAACCATATTGCAATTGAAGGCAGGGAAGAATTTGTGAATGGCTTTGTCTGAGCAAATCTCAGTTTATGCATGCTCAGAAGGCTAGTTGCACCTAAACTGACTTTTTTTTTTTTTTTTACAGGAGTGATAATGGCATGCAACAGATTTATGAAACTGTTCGGAGAGCTGAATAAAATCAGTTCCTTTCCACCACTTCCTCAGATGAACAATTTGGTGGCTGTAAGCAGAGCGGGCGTTGCTGTCGGGCTTCTGGTCTTTCTGGCTAGCGGTACACCTTCTCCAGTCCTTTTGCCTTGCGAGCTAAGCAGAACCACTTGAGATCAGAGCTTATCAAACTGCCAGGTATCATGGAGGGGGCCATTCCCCGTGGAACAATGCTGTCACGCTAGTGCCACCCAGTAACAGCTGGGCTAGAAATGTATGCACTCCTCCCTTACTAAGATTAGAAATTGCAGTATGATTTTTCTCTTGCCATCCATAATCTGACCGGGAGCAGGTACTGCCTAATCCAGCCTATGGTGCAGGGCAAGCTAGCATGACATTGGCTTGAAATTTTGTTAATTTCACATGTGATTAGAAGCTCTGGCAGAGCTTAGAGACGACAACATAACAAATAACACTTCTCACATTGCCAGTAAAATATCTGTGTTGGATCTGTGTGCGTCTGCTCTCCATCTGCCAAAAAAATGTCAGGATACATTCCTCAAAAATAGTTTTATGGTCTTTACTCAATCTTGACATTCACTTGTTCTAAAGTTTCCAAAAAAACATTACAGCTCCAAAGGGGGATCTGTGCTTGAGTAAAGCCACACAATTTTGAACAGAAATAGCTACATACAGGCACTGTCCAAAGCACCAAGAAACAGAACTTTGGCAAGACTTTTTTGCAGATTCAGCCAAGAGATGGAGACAAGAAGTAATTATCTCAAAGAAGTTAATGAAAGAAGTGCTCATAGTACAGCTGAGTTCTACTTGACTTTATGATCACTTCATTGTCCCCCTCTGCTGCTCTCTTTTGTTCATTCACCTTCCCACCCCTGCACGAAACTCACGTGGGAACCTAAGCAAGCAGTTAATTCTGACTTTTAAACATAATCAATGCATCATTATAGGATCAACAACCTCCAGTCCAAGAGGTAGTAGATTCAGCTGTCATGAAAGATGAACAATCTTAAACCTTTGAGACTGCAGCATAAGTCACCTTTTTTTTTTTTCCTCCTTACAGTACTAGCCAATTTAAGGTTGGGTTTTGTAAGAGGCTGTTTAAAAAATGTCATCCCCTCACATTTATGAATGTCATTCTGTTCAGCATGAATTTAATTGAAAATACTTTTTAATTATGATTAGGGACTGACTATGGGAATGCCTATGCCTGTTTATTCAAAAGCAGATGTTCAGCACTGCAGTATTTCATACATTATGCTGACAATAGCTATCAACAATACGTAGTATCTAAAAAGCCTTTTGGAAGGTTTGCCTAAGTGTTAGAATGGGTCAGCACAGAGATCAGATGTGATACATGTTAACATCCCCCTAAAACTGGTTCCTCTGCTTGGCCAAACTTCATTTTCACTCACTCAGCTGAATGTAATTAGACCTCAAGCTTTCAATCTCTAGAGAAGAGGTTATCTTTCTTCAGAAATACATTGCTGCTCTGAAATGCTGGCAGTCATCTGGAAGGAGAAACTGTGAAGGTTTAGACAAGGAGGCGCTAAGACTGCATGATACGGGCATTAAAATGCAAACATGTATGCCATAGCACCTGCTTGCTGAGTTTCAGTCAACATACCCAAACAGAAGTAGCAAGAACCCATCAGCCACACAGTACATGAGCTATTTTTAGATAAAGGTTATACAATTTTCCCTCTAGCTCCATGGATCAGAAACATATGCTGCAGCTACAGACCCATTACAACTTAATCCTACCCCAAACAAGGGGATGGTAAATCTTCAGATCCTGATTTCACTGCTAGTCTATTCGAGGAACAAAATACTATTTGAGCCTGCTATGGTTCAGACTACACCATCTGGTCTAGAGCAAGCTGAACTGCACATGGCTTTGTGAAAACAAGTTCATTTGTTTCTTCTGACCTTTGTAATAAGGTTCTTGCTATTAAAGGGGAAGAGCAGAGGAAAGACTAGATCCATGAAACATGCAACTTCTGGATATTGCAAACTAGCTGGAGGCGGCAGCCTTACTCCTCCCTCAGAAAGAATCACGGTGAGACTACAGGAAGGATCTGCCCCAAGCCCCTCACATCAGGCCATTAAAAACCAACGGAAGCAGCTAACCTATCTGCGGGAGATCTAAGTAGTTGGCCACTAGAATAAGGATCTGTATATCAGAAACAGCACTGACCGCATATCTATCCAAAACCACCAAGACTAAGGTCTTGCTCCAAGACAGGTTTTAAGTAAAAATCTATACAGAAGCAGTATCTTGGAAAAAATGCAGCATGATTAGTTGTAAGATTGTAAGGGAAGACGTGAATGACTTATTTGTGCTTAAAGCTTGCTTGATGCAAGTGACAGGGGTCTCAATAAGCAAATAAAGCCACACACCATCTTGATTGTTTAAAGCAGTGGCCAAAGACTCAGGCTGTATTCATATGCCTCTCAGACAGGCCTGGCAGCCACCGTTAGGAAACTGATGTCACTGTGTTCAGATGGTCCCAAAGGCCATAGGACTGCAGAGACCATAGCACAGAACAGGAAGATACTCATACAAAATAGTCACTTAAAAATATGTTTAAAGAAATCCACTAAGCCATGTAACTTTTTTGTTTGTTTTTTCTTTTTAATCATTACATTTAAAGTTATACCCAACGTATATTGAACAATTTACATTTGAGAGCAACGTATCTTTGCATTTTAATTACAGGATAGTTTGCCCACTTTACCAGGACCAGAAAAATAGCCTACTGCCATATGGAGAAGGCTTCAGCTCTCCTTCAATGGGTGGATTTGGTTCTGGTCTAGGCCTAGAATGATAGACATTCTCAGGGATAGGTCGGTCCGTCTTCACTTTTGTGACCTGGAAAGAAAAAGAAAGGAATGATACAACTCCTTACAGCATTTAACAGAAAAGCTAGATTAAGTCAGAATTTAATGGAGGTACCACCAAACCACACTAGGGATACATCATTGATCTGATAAGAGCTCCTATCTGCAAAGTACTTTAAATAAACAGAGAGGAGGGGCATTTTATTCATAGCTACATTGTAATTCCTCCTCAGCCTCACTCCTGAAGAAAAAGTCTCTGCATAAGAAGAAGCAACAAGACTAGCTAGAATTGTGTGAGAAAAGTGCAGGTCCTCCATGAAAGCAATGCATTCACTCCCAACCCTACAGAATGCTAGAAGAGTCCTGCACTTAGTAAAATCCACAATTTTCCAGTGTTGAGTTCATACATCACCTTCTAGGTGTGGAAAGTTTGAGACCCGGTCCGGAAAAATGCACATAGGGAAAGAAGAACCTGGCTATCCAACCCAAAAGATAGGAAGTTACCTTAGAGAGATCTCCCAGATCAGGTCTCACCCAACCCAACTTCTCTAGTACACAGTTATCAAACACTGCCTGCTGCTTTCGGCATCGACGAAGCTCCTGCAAGTTGGTATAGTCAATGCACGTCCAGTATTCAGTAAATGGCTCTGCACAGTGCGTCTTAATCTTCCTGCAAGACAACACAGAAAGAAAACGTTCAGCAACCGTTGTAGTTTTAATGTTTTCTCTTATTCATTCAAGCCTCAACTTGTGCTAAAATGTTTTTTGTAGTTGTTCTCAAGAACACTTAAAAACTTCAGAAGTCAGTATTTAAAGCACCATTAAACAGAACTTTGTACCAACAGCACTGCAGTTTGTAGCACTGTAGCTACAAGTAGGGATAATGATAACTTCACCAGTACATGGAAGGTGTTCTTCCTACATAGACGTACACAGCTCCCCCACATCAGGTGTTTGCTTTGCTAGGTAACATATTGAAGCGTGTATAACATGCGCTACTTCCAAATTAGTTGGAAATCTTAAATTCGAGAAGACACACTTAGGACAGAGGTTTTTGATTACTGGCTGGCTGCTACGCTGGAAGAGGACAAACTTTGAGCTAATTAACACAGCCCTTTACCAGCAGCCCAAGATCCCAACACATGCCATGCCCTATGTTTTTGTCACAAGACATCGATTTCAAACCTAAGTTTCTCTAACAGCATGCATACAAAACCCAGGACAGATGAAATAAAACTTAGGCTGGTTTCCTAGATCCCATAACACAGCTGCAAGGTGCAGAAACAGCAAGCCTATGACCCCTGAGGGCCTTCCTCTGTTAACCTGAGGAATCCCTGGAGCCACTCACCCTGCAGCTGAGCCCACGGAGCTCTGAGGGAAAGCACAACCCGAGATTTAACCATGCAAATAATAAGATAACAGCACAACCTTTTCTCCGGCGACTGCGCCCCTCCTCAAGGGCACCGGCCGTGCCTCCAGGAGCCGGGCAGCGGCAGCGAGACCCCGGGAGGGGGCTGCGGGGCGGCTCACCTGAAGAAGTCGAGGGCGCACTGGTTGACCTGGCGGCCCTCGCGCAGGCAGCGCCGCGGGTCCTTCTCCTCCCAGCGGCACAGCATGAACTCCTTGTTGGGCCGGTCGCACTGCGAGCCGTAGTGGTGGGCCGCGGCCTTCAGCACGGCCGAGCTGACTCTCACCTGCAGCGGGGCGGAGCAGAGCGGCAATGGAGGCCGGGCGGGGGCCGGGGGGCCGCCCCGCGGGGCCGCTCACTCACCTCAGGCACCTCCAGCTCCTCCAGCGAGGGCAGCCCCGTGCCGCCCGCCATGGCGGCGCCGTCTCCTTGAGCTCCCCTCAGCGCCCGGCCGGCACTGCGCATGCGCGGCCGCCTGAGGGGAGGGAGGGCGCGTGCGCGGGAGGCTCGGCGCGGGGCCGCCCCAGCGGTGTTGCCATGGCGACAACGGAGGCGCCGCCATGGAGGTGACGGGCGGGCGCTACTGCGGAGAGACCGTGCGCGGCAGGTGGGGGCGGTGGGGCCAGGAGGAGGGGGTGCTGCCGGGGGGCTCTCCTCGCTGACAGCCCCGTGTGCCGCCGCAGGATGGAAGGACGGGGCTCCTACACGCTGCCCACCGGCACCGAGTACCGGGGCGAGCTGAAGGACGGGATGTTTCACGGCGAGGGCGTGCTGCTCTTCCCCGGCGGCGGCAGATACCAGGCGGTGTGGCACCGCGGGGTGCCCGCTGAGGTACCGGGATCCCAGAGGCTGGGGGGCGGCTGTGGGGCGCTGGCGCTCGTCCCGTGTCCCCCACGGTTGTTCTGTCCCCCCCAGTTTGTTCTGTCCCCCCCCAGTCTCCTGCCGTGACCCCCAGCTTGTGTTGGCAGGGGAAATACACTTTCGCAGATGGGCTCGAGTACAAGGACGAGAAGTGGCATTACTGCGACGGCTACGACAGGAGGTTCTACACAGAAATCTGCTCCGGCCTCAAGCCCGCAGGTACCAAACCCCGGCTGTGGTCCTGAGCAAGGAGCTGAGCTGAGGGCTCTGCTCCAGGAGCATCTGTTCCTCTAGACGAGCACCGTGCAGCCGCAGCGTGTGGTTGATTTCGGCCTTACCAGTGCCTCGCCATACCCCAACGAATGGATTCCACCTTCCCCTACATTAAACACATGCTTTCAGTACAGGCATGTTGAACAGAAGCAGTTAACACCCAAGCACCAAACACCAAATAAAGTTTGAACGCACCTACCCTGCATAGCTTTTTAGCAGGAACCACCATGAACGCGTGTGTCTGGTCTGTATTTCCACAAAAGACTTTTAGAACTGTATTTGCCCATAGTAAAAACACGAAAAGATCTCTAAGGAACAAGTGAGTGAAACATGTAGCATAATACATAAAATACCCTTTATAAATAGAATATTTTAGGGATGACACGTAGGAGTTCTGCGAGGCCAGCAAGACTCTCCTGGCCCCATTCTGTAGTTTGGAGTCATATTTGTAATGTTGGCATAGTGGTCTGAGTCACAGGACTTTGAGGAAATCAAAATGATATATTTTTACCCCATAAATTTTCTGCATAATTCCTCCATTTTCATTTTCTACATCTGCAAAATTGAAAAAAATGTTTTATAAAATTTGTTGTAAACCAATTATATTGTTTGTATAGCAAATGCTATGGAGATGTAACATTTGTTATTTATCTAGACAAAGGCATGAATACAGAAAAAAAAAAAAAAAAAACACAAAACAAAGCAAATCCTTTGTTGTTGTTGTTTTTAATTCAGGCATTTCTCAGCTTACAAATCTAGATCCTCCTAGAAAAATCCCAGCAGGATGTTACGACTGTGGTGATGGATTCTATAACCCTGAAACGAGAATTGTCGTTGACTACAAACTGAGGTTTCTGAGAAACGCAGGTATGATTAACTTCTGTAAGGTAAATTTCAGTAAGTGTATTTGTCATATCTTCTAGGATGTATGATTAAAACTGAAGTTTTTTTTAAAGTCCATGATTGCGTCCTGTTATCACTGAGCTAAAGTATTTCTTAGGTTTTAATTTTATCAGCTATTTATGTTTCCTCAGAGTTGTACAAATTATATTTTGCAAAATCACAGTGAAGTAATACCTAAAGTTTATTACCATTGAATATCTTAATATCAGGAAAATCAATCCCTTCCATTACAATCTCAAGCAAAGGGACTGTACACTAAGATGTACATCATTGATCCTGAAAATGAATAAACTCTGTTGCGATCAGCAAAGAGGTTAAGTATGTGCTTATCGTTAAATGTTAGAACAGTCCACTTTATTTAAATGGGTCTTTGGGCTATGTTTAAATGCCTTGCTGAATAGGAAACTTTCTTGGCACCTTCTAGAGCTGTGTGTGTTTTGAGTAGAATCTGGCAAATATTAGGTCTTGTGGATCAGTCCCCAAATTAACAAACCTTGAGGAAAATTGAGAAATTTTTCAAATGAAATACACACAGAAGATCCCTAAATGGTTGACACTGGGATAACTCAAAAATGTAATATGACCTGAAGCAAATGCTTTGTGTTCTGTTTATTTAACCTATCACCCTTTTTTAACTGCAATTACTATTTTTTTTAATGAAAATGCTTTTCAAAGCAACCACCCACTTTTTTTTTTTTTTTTTTTTTTTATTCCCCAAACATCTAAATTGGAAGACATGGTATTTCTAGAAGACAGAACGTTTCAGTTTCAGTGTGCCGCAGTTTAACCGTTTTGTTTCTTGGAAACTATTTTTCAGCAAATTTACTATTTGTTGAAAAAAAATCTGCTCAGCTCTACTTTCAAGAGCTTTTGTAAGTATGCACTGTGATATTGGAGGAGGGAAGTGAAGGAGGGGGCTTAAATGAATTGGAGATACCATCTGCTATAAAATATACCCTATGATACATGGCCTGTTTTATAAACGTTGAATAAAAACTGATCTAGATTATTACAAATGGCATTGATCCAAAGTACTGGAATGCAGTGGGCCTACTGATGAGGAAGATAAGCAACATGCTTTCCAAAAACACAGGAACCTACACAGATTAGTACAGGAGGGAACGCCTTGGAATTCAATTTATTGTTTTTTAATCTGTTCTTTGAACTCATTGTCCTTGATGACATTTATCTCAAACTCTACAAATTATATCAATCAATATTCACCGACCAGACCAGCACAGCATGCAGTCCGACAGAGTTGTTGGGGGATGTGCTTTGTGTGACTGTTCCATTGAGAACCGTGTACACACAGTTAAACTTGTTGATGTGAGCGTGAAGAAGGAATGTGTCATGTAGGCCAGACCCTTCCTCTTAAGAACATGAACACAATTGAAAAACCCGGCACTTGTTCAACATCAGAGGAACTCTTTCTGCCCCAGGAGAGATGATTCAGGGCACAAGGCCACTGCAGTTTAAAAAAAAAAAATTAAAAACCCCAGCTGTAAGCAGAAGAAACTGAGGAAGAGGCTGGAATGACAGGGAACAGATCCAGAATTACTCCATTATAGGTTGGGCAGGAAGGAGCAGGAAAACCTCCAGGCTTCCAGCCAAGTCTTGAAAGCATCAAAAGCAGATGGTAGGAAGCATTCAGGAAGTTCTTACAACAGCTTGACAGGTTTACCAAAATGACACTATCTTCCTCAGGTCTGAAAGCAGGCTTTAAGAATACTCCAGTTCTCACCTTTCACCCTGGCCCTATTATGAAGCAATTGCTGATTGTTTCTTGGCTGTTGGGGAAACAGGGCAAGGAAGCATACTGCCTTGGCACTGGCTTTCCTGCCAAATTGGCAGCATCCAGGTATCATTCCAGAAGAGAAACAAATAGACTCCATTTGAAATTACTGAGTTTGCTTCCACCGCTTCTTTGTCAGGATGAGTGTTTGTAGAGTACCGTAGAGACTCCTGTTAGATTTGGCAAGCTTTGCATTTCACTAGCATGGAGGTCTGATCCTCATTTACTTAAAGCTCTTACAGTTAAAGCAGTGCAAAGGCCCATCATGAAAATATAATCAGGTCCAGGGAACGAAATGACAGCAACAGTTTTGTTATACTTTTTATCTAGCAAAGTTTTCCAAATTCTCATTGCAATCTTGCAGTTATTACTCCATCCCTAAACCTCCGTTTCCTTGGGGATGCTCAAATTTCTCTTGATTCCTCATGTGTTCCTCAATCTTTTCTTTTTTTTCCTCTTGTATTGTGAAGTACACAAAATTGGACACATAAATAAGAATAGGAATACTCATTTGTAAGAAGATACGTTGTTTATTTTGAGTAGGCTCTGGGACTAGCCTCCTGTTTCACTCTGAGTATTCCCCCCTAAAAAAAATTGGACTCCTGGCATCTTTGTGAACGAGTTTGGTCAATAGAAAGATGGGAAGATTTCCCATTTTTCCAGTGAAAAGTAGGAAATATATGACGTTATGTTTAATGCAAAGCAGGGAGGTACAAGAAGAGAAATGATTCAGATTTTAGGGCCCACAAATATTGGAGAGGCCCATAACTTTCAAAGAGAAAATACTGTCAGAAACAGAAATCCTGTTCTCCTGAGGAAAGGATGATAGGAGATTGCCTGAGTCACCTTTCTCCTGATGAAAAGCAAAGATACTTCTGATGAAAACTGATGTTTCTCCTGCACCTACCCTGATGCTGGGTTAAATAGTATACATCATACTACAAAGAGCAAGAGCATGATAATATTTGTGCTTCTATTTTCATGTTCCATTTTTAGGCTTAATTAGTATGAATATGGTGCATAGGGTAGCTTTCTATACTGCAGCCAGTATTACCTGAAATATGTTCATCTCTTCATATAAGATCAAGAACAGGAAGACCCAGAATCTGACTTTACACTTTAAACTCAGTAAGGTATCTGAATTAATATACGTGTAACTAAGAGCAGGATTAGGCCCAGAAAACCAAGGAAAAGTGCCTATTAGGAGGAGTGGTTTTGGTATTGCTGCAGTCCCAAGCCAGCCAGCAATCAGCTTAGGATTTCTACAAGCCTGAAAGTCTCATAAAAAGCAGCAGGGAAAGTCCTGCTGCTTCAGGAATCATTATAACCTGGAAAGGTCAAGACTCAAGAATATAATTTTATTCTAGTTTTAAGAAGACTGGTTTTAGGACATCCAAGGTTCCTTGGTTTTGAGGCTGACCCAACTCCACAGGCAAGTTTGAGAACACATTTTAATTCTAAGTCCTAGTAATCATGGCCTTAGAGTTTCCTCACGTTGTTACCTTGGCATGAAGGTTCTCATGCTTGGTCTGAAAGAATTTAGAAGCAATTTTTTTTTGAAAGTCAGCAGAGATCTATTCATCCATTTCAGGCTTATCCAAGTATGTAAATCCATGAGATGAATCTACATTTAGACTTTTTTTTTTGTCTTAAAGCTCAGCAGTGACTTGCACCAAGTGCTTTCTGAGAAAAGTAGACTTTGACTTGTCTGAAAAATGTAGTTCAGAAACAGAGCCATAACCACTCAATAATTACACAGGGTAATATTTCTGTACCTACCCTCATGTACCCCAAATACATGCAGATGTTTGCGTGCTCTTTCTCATAAACTACTGGAGAATTGGGTGTGGGATGAGGACCTGGCAATTTTTCAGGCCTGGAGTATTTCTGGAGAAAAGACAGCAAGTTTAACTTATAGTTGACTGTGGTGCAGGGAAGAAAAAAAAAAAAAAGAAAAAAAAAAAAAGATTGACTGCAGTTAGGGATCATGCACTGAGCTTTATTCCCTGTTCTTCTTTGAAATTGCCCATTCTGATGATGGAGGGAGTGGATGAACAGTCTGATTCCAGGCTAGTCCCTAGTCATTGCCTAAGAATGTAAGAGTTGTTTTGGCAGATGCCCTTAGCAGTGGAGAGGAAAGCCTCAGCAATACACATACACAGGGAATATAGTATTTTTGTTCGAATGAATTTAGCTTCCCATAGATTTAAATGTCTACTTATAACACAGGACCATTTAATCTTTTGTACATTTGTTTCTTTTTTATTTGACTTAAGATACTGAATTTAGATGAGGTTTAGTTCCTACATATTGAAACTCTTAAAAGCTCTTCAAATAATTGTTCTTTGGATACTTGTTAAGCTAAAGAAATCAGTTTTGATCGGCAGTAAAAGTTCATGCTATTTTAAGTGCAATGCTATAGCTATTTTCTGTTGTATATTTAATCATTTTGAATTATATGTCATGTAAAAGATTTTAGCTCTGGGGCATTTGCCAGATGGCTGATTCTGCATTTCACACAACAAAAGAAATAATGTTTGTGTAAAGCTCTTAAAAATAGTTGGTAATCAGTATATTCTACAACGAATAGGATCCAGACCTGTTTGAAAAAAAAAAAAAAAAAAAAAAAAAAAAACAGCTTTTGCAGAAATTAATTTAGAGAATTTGGTCTCTACCTCTGGGCTCTGAACAAAACAAATTGTGTCTATTGTTTGCTGATTTTTTAACATTTGACAAGTTAACTGAATTGTAAATTTCATGTATTTTTATGTTAAATGCCATTTATTGCTCTCCATTGATCTTTTTCTCTTTACTTTGGCTAGCAAACTTATTTCTGAAAAAGGGGTTTAGTAAAATAGAGAGCCAATACTACTCTCCATTTACACCAGTCGAGCATGTGAAAGTCAGAAGCCTTTTGCTTTTCTTCCAACAGCTGAAGCTCTTGTCCTTCTCATGTTCTCCTCTGACTACTGCTGACCCATCTTTCTGGCCTG
The DNA here is from genome assembly GCF_009819795.1 of Aythya fuligula. Classification (NCBI taxonomy): domain Eukaryota; kingdom Metazoa; phylum Chordata; class Aves; order Anseriformes; family Anatidae; genus Aythya; species Aythya fuligula. Next base: position 2,067,670 of record NC_045577.1, on the reverse strand, counting down.
TTTTATAGAAATTCCTCCAAAACACCTTTGCAATAAGTATTTTGTCTCTCTGCCACTGCACTCAGCTTGTTTTCTTTACCCTCTAGGCTCTACACAAGTCCACACAAATTCACCGTTTGGTCTTGTCTCCTCCATCCCCCATAAATTTTTTTGCCCTTGCAGTTAGTCCTAGGATAGCTGTTCTGCCAACATTCCTATAAAACTGCAGTTTTCTGGTACTTGCTTTCCAGACTCATTGCTTCTGTGATAGTAAGAAAACTTGAAAAATATTACACCACAAGGAAGGTTAGAAATTTTATCATAACACTTTCATCTGGATCTCCAAGTGTCTCTTGCCTATTTCCTACTTTTTTTTTTTTTTTTTAGATAGGTGGCTTTTGGCCTGATGTGAGAGCTTTGGACATAAATAATCCACAGTGCTCAACAAATAAATTAGTTGAGGACCCAAATGTTAGGAGGCAGAGAGGCAGAACATCAGCACATATCGTTCTGGAGATGGCTGAATGGGTACAACAAGAGAATGAATGTTGGAGAGAAGATGGCAGAAGGAAATTGAGTCTGCTTAAAGAGAAGATTCCAGACTCCTAAGAGAAGTAGCTTCATATCTTTTATTATTCTACCCTGAACACCTTTTTTAACGTTGGACTGATTCTCCTACCTTTTGTCTGCTCTTTTCCTTTCTTTTTATATAGACGTGTTAAGATTAGGCACATTTTGAATGCCATTGCAAAATGCATACTTACGTCTTTCTCTGTATCAATGTCTATTCAGGTGACAGGCATAGTTGGAGCCCCCTCGTTTGTGTAACCAAGAAAATATTTTTATATTAAATCTGGTTTTTGTGTTTTAATATAAAATATCTTCCATTCAGGAAAATAGATTATGAAACAACATGATTTATATTCAACACTATAACCAGCAATGATAATATTAATATATGCATCATGATACAAGTCATTACAGGAATTTCAGTAGCTATAGGTTTTGCAAGTATGTTGTTCCTTGTGGTTTCCTGGTCTTAAAATACTTATCGTTTTGAAAACTGTGAAAATCTCAGTTCCAAATAGTGGCATGCCAAGAAAAACAACTTTGTTTGTGTGCTAGCCATCCCATTGTGAATCCATTAGACAGGTTATACACAGTTCTTATAGGCGCTTATAGTCAGCTATACAGTTCATGTGCAAACAAGTTTTACAAGACATGGAAAGTTCATTTTTGGGCCATTTTGGAATTACAGTAATTAAATGTAAATGGAAGGGTGAGAATTTGTGGGTGGAAGCAAAGGTTAATTGAAAACATGTTTTCCATTTTCTTGCCAGCCTTGATGTTGGTGAGGTCAGGCACAGTAAGGAAAGTGGTGCTAGGGACCCAGAGGGGCAGTGGAAATGAAAGGGGTGTGCCAGGCAGAATCCATGGCTGAGATGCTATCACATATGATTGTAATTGTGCAGTGGAAGAACATGATAAACTGCACTGCGGGTGATGGGAGGAGTCAGGCATGTGAAAGAATTAACTGATATTGTTGTTTACAATGTTCTGTGTGTGCTTGGCCCTCTACAAACAGAGAGGAAACTCAGCTCTAGTTCAAGGATTGTCTACTGTAAACACCCGCTCTGACAAACCGTGTTCATGGAAAGCTGCTCTGACACACGGCCGTGCCTGCACAGCTACGGGGGTGTTGTGAGCCTCCAGTTGTCCTGATAGAAGGACGTTTCAGGGCTCAGCTACTTCCCTCCTGGCTCACATGGCTTTGAACAGCAGCAAGAGAGAACAAAAGGATGATGCACACTCGTGCCTGGTCCCAGCTCACCACTGGGCAGAGGAAGGAGCCAAGGATCTGAATTTTGGAGTGCAGCTGGGGTAGCACATCGAGCCTCCAGTGTAGATAAAGCCTTTAAGACACCAGAACCACATACAGCTGCAAAGTGCAGTATGAAGACCTAACACAGTCAGACCAGAAGGCTTTTAAGGTGAACAGTGTAGCTTCTCCTCTGGGTGAGCCACTAAATGTTCTAGGTTCAATGCAGTGCATCCTCCTGTGCACCTCTGGGTGGCTTCCTGAGGAAGCACTAGGTAGAGGGCAAATCCTGAAGCCTGCAAGATAAGAGTGCTCCTTGCTCGCAGTCTGCATCACGGCATACACCTAAGCATGAAGAGTCCCAAGAAATCTCTCACAGCTGAGGTTTCCAGAAGCAATACAGAAATGCGATAGCTAGGAGAAAATCATTCTAAACTTTGCAATATGCATTTAATATAGGAAGACTAAATGCACCTAAATTACAGTGTATTTTCAAGCCATCCTTTGGAAGCACCCTGAAGCAAGCCCACCCTGAATTTTCAGCTGTTTCTAATCCCCCTTGAGAGAGAAAATGGAGTGTGTAGTTGGGGAAGTCTCTTCTGCCACTATTAGCTGAACATTGGAAATTAGACAAATGGTTTCATTTTGCAGAAATGTTGAGCTCAAATCCACTGTTTTGAGGGGGATGCAGTTTGAGCCTACCTTGGAATATACCTAGCAGCATTTCTGACAGGCACTGCTTGAATTTTGCTGCTATTTGCAGCTTCCCCTAAAGCCACTCAGAACAAGGAAGAAACTTGCAAAGAAGTAGTTAAGAAGAATTAATACAAAAACGGCTACTTACAGAAACACAGTAGGACCAACAGGCTTAACGGGGTCTTAGTTGCCTAAAAATTCTCTGTCCCAACTGACCTGTAAGCAGTGTCTAATAGCAGAGCACTAGGATTTCCACCCCAGGGCAATCATCCACTGGGGAAAGACGGTGTTCTGGGGATGCGTTGTGCAGGTGGCTACCAGGGTTGGCCCCATATGCTTTGGGCCTGCTTATGAAAACAGCTTGAATTAATTATATAAATTAAAGAGGAGCTGTCTCAGTTTGGGCTGGCTGAGGATGTGGCTCACAATATTCAAAATGTATCTTGTGGGTTGTAGAAAAACTGATTTTTTTTGATTGAGGCATAAGGAAATAATTCACAAGAATCAATCAATGCTTACGTGTATTCTAACAGCTCATCCATTAAGATCTAACTCAGTCTCTCTCTCTTTGAAGATCTCAGTTGTATGTCATGATAATGATTGTTACATTTCACTAACTTTTGAATAAATAATTTGTTAATGTTTACTAACTGAAAAGGGAGACACCAGACTGCAATAAAATTTTCAGCCAAAGCTGTTTTCTTTACCTTCAAACGTAAACATTAGTCCTGTTTCAGCAAAGTCTGTTCCATGACTGTATATTCTACTGAGGAAAATCTAAAAAAAAAATGGATAAACTTGTAAAGATAAATATGCTGACACAAAATTCAGTGCACAACGTGAAGAACCCCATACTACCTAATTGTGCACAGGGTGATAATTTACCACTGATTAAAGAGTTTGTATTTTTTTCAAATCTTTTTTAAAGGGAAAATTACTTCTGAAGGTGAAGATGTGCTTAGACAATCATATTAACATATTCAAACAATCGCAATTTGCAAAATAGTAATTACAACTCACTATCTGGTAGCATTAATCAAACTTCAAGGTTTAATTCCATTTTAAATATTGATGAAATGTGATTCTCCAATCTAACCCTGGTGTTGCAGGGTTATGGAAGCAGCCAGTGACAGAAAAAGAGGAACGTGTAGTTAACAAGCAGCTGCCACAAAGAAGGATCGGCATCTGTGATTTAAATTGTTAGCTGCACAGTCAGGTAGAGTGTAAAAAGGGTAGTCAAGAGGCTGTTAAGTCCATTGCTGCCAATTACTAACAATCAGGGAGGAGCTTTAAGACTTGTTCAGTACAATAAACCCAGTTTGTCTTGTTTCAGGGGTTACTACTGAAGAGGTTGCAGCTGCACTGATTCAAATAGCCCTAAAACTACAGTAATTATCAACCAGTCTTCTTTAGTGTAGCAAAAGTATGTTTTACCATAGCTTAACTCTTTACATTCTAATATTTCTCTGCCTCTTCTCACATAGCTAGCCCTGGAGCCATTCTGATGTCTGGTTTTGTGGTTCTTCTAGCTATGCTGGATCAAAGCTTTCATTTCCCCTTACCTAGACCAAGGAGCGGTTGTGCAGTGTGCTTGGGTTGGATGGCATCTCTGGGATTCGCTTTAGATTATTTTTTGAATATGAAGTCATTACATCTATTATTCATTTTCTTGTATAAAGTTGAAACTCATATAGCTCATTCAGTTTTTGCAGCTGATTAAACTATATGCAAGTTAGGCAGTGTTTATGAACATGAATTTAATTTGCCTGGGCTCAGATTCCTACATGTACCGAGATGTTTTGAGACTGATTTGTGAAGGCTAAAATCCCTATCACAATCAGCCTTGTGTGCTTTCCTAGGAGATCATGAAAATATCGAGTGCAGAAGGAAACAACCTAGGCAAAGCAAGGATGTGGTGGAAATCCATAATACAAAGCCAAAAGTAGGATCTGCCTTTCTTAGTGCCTATAGCCCTGATGCTGTTGTGTGACCACAACAGATTTCTCACTAGGAAGGTGAACTGATTAGTACTTGGTGAGCCAATTATATCATTACCCAAATATGAGCTAGATAGTGCTGACGTGTAGCATGTGGAGGGTTTTTTTATTCCTTCACTGTGATGGAAATAGGCAAAGTTTCATTTCCTTGTGATTATTACAAGCTCAGATAAACTATTTTTCTTAGTCAGGGAGATCCCAGCTAAAACCGCAGAGATACCCGGACTGGACAACGTCTGTCACAGCCTGGGCTCACGTGATCGCATCATTACAGAGCCGGAACACCTAGTGCATAGAACAAAAGCCAGCACATTGATTATGGCTTTGATGTTGTTTTTAAGAAAGCTTAAGGACCACATTTGCATTCCTGCTGCAGCCCTCAATGGAATCTCTGCCTGTGTAAGGATTGTGTGGTCTGTAAGCAAGACTCACTGCTTATCTTTTTAATTTTCTTTTTAGGTTATTTCCCAGCATTTATTTTCTCCCAGTTTATGCCTGAATAAGAAATGTGCCATAAATGGGGTGTTTTGTTACAGACCTTTCAATTCAAAGTAAATAACACAGAGTGAAAGAGGTATCATGTCCGCGACAGAAAGACCAGTACTTAGGTACTCTATCAAAATGATTCAGTCACTAAAGCAAACCTACAGCCTGGGCTGTTGGAACAACGGCAGTCCAGGGGTGTTTTCTACCCCATGCACAGTCACTGGGGCACGAGCAGACACATTGACTAGAGACCAGTGGCTGCAGGCAAAGACCAGACTGGGAAAGTGGCTTCTAGGAAAATCCTCCTGAAATTCACAGAGCTTTCTGACTACTGTTTGTCAAGGGTGTCAGACAAGTGCTGCCATTTAGACAAGAGGTGAATGCTTTGGCACAGACCTCACTCTAGCAGGCTTTTACTAGAATGCCAATAGAGCTCCTTGTGAGCAGCACCTTATGAGAAGGGAAGACCTGCACTCAGCTCACTTAACAGAAAGGAGAAATAGGGAAGGGCAGCATTAAGGAAAAAAAATAAATAAAGAGACAAAGCTGACTTGATTCAAAACCCACTGGAGTCACTGAGATTTAGGCACATACCTGAACACTCTTGTACATCAGAACTAGTTTGTCACATACCCTTCTGCAACCATTCACTTCTGAGATGAGCACAGCTGCACTCCCAGGACCTTCCTACCTTTACATTCAAAATGCTACCATGTCACTTTAGCTGAAAGGTACAACCCCCCATTCAAAAGGTTTCCAGGAAAATTTGACTCCTTACAAGCAGCATTCTTCTTTCTTGATCTGTTTTGACCTAACTGAGCAGGGCTCTCAGCTGTGCAAGGTGGGACCATGAGCTATGCCAAGTGGTGTTCACAGCACCACAATCACAGCTCCCTCTGCTCCATCTTTCTTGTAACCATCTGGGCTTTCAGGTAATAAAGGCTGCTACAAAAGCTTACAGTTTAGGAGGAAGCAAGTGAGAAGCACATGCCACAAGCAGATAATGTGAATTTCTTAAGAGAGTGGTAAACACAAGAAGCAGCTCTAATATATTTCATTTATACAAAAATAAATACAGGTATTGTTTTAAGCAATACCTTGATTTTTCCCAAGGCTTTTTGAAGTTTGTTTTTTCCTGGTCTACTAGACAGATCACTTTTCCCCTAAGCAAGTGAAAAAAAAAAAAAAGTCTGCAGAACAGTTTTTGAAGACAAGACTGTTTAAGTCCCTGGAATAAAGAAGCCACAACTTATATTTGCCACGTTATTTTTTTGTAATCATACACACAATTTCTATTCAAACTTTGCTGGACAGTTGTTTTTTCCTACATTATCTTTGTGTTGTGTTTTTTTTCTTTTCACACTGTTATTCTCTGAGAATATGACAGACATGAATACTAACAAGGGACACAGAAGATGATCTATAACACGCCCATCAGTATTATATCAACTTATTGATACCGATCATAATGTACATTTCAAAAACAGCACCGAAAGAAAAACTGGAAGAGAATAACTTAGGCTTTGACTGTAGATTTTTCATTACCTTCACTTTTCATAACCTGACAAGCAATGCAGACATAGTATTCAAAAATGTGTAACTTCACTTCTGATATTTTCAACAGATTTCCTGTAAATGGTCATAAAAACTCCAAAAAGAGCATAAATTTCAGTTCTGCCCATGTTAATCCTATCAAATAGCTGAGTACTCAGAATCATTGCCATGTATTCAGTGTCTCCTGCCTTGACACATTCCAGCACAACAGCACAAAATCTTTTCAAGAAACAAAAATGTGTTCTAAGAGATGCCAATGGCTAAGAATGGATATTTTTTTCCTCAAAGGAAAAATTGTTTGAGCTGGACCCTGGTAATGCAAAAAGCAGGTGTGAAATGGTGATATTTGGCCTTCTCTTTCTCTCCCTTTTAGATGATGATGAGCATGAGTGGATCATTCGGACCTGCTGGAAAGCTGAGGATGAAACAACTGGGCATAAACCTAAACAATGAAAATTGGTTTTGCTAGACAATAATAATCTAAAGCAGGTAGTCTGATTCACAATAAGTCTAATTTGTCCACACAGATTTATATCACCCCTTCCCTCTACAGGAATATAATCTTTTCGTCATCTTTGTCAGCATAAACAAAAATGGAAATAATCATTTAATCAGTCATGCTGAGAAAAAGCCATGGAAAAAGAGCAGACTGTACTCACAGTAATATTCCTGAGAGGTGTGTAGTGTGGTATATATACACGTTATTAAGCTTGAAAACAATTTGTTAAAAAGAGTGCCTCAGATTCAGTGTTGAAGTCATTCAAATCCATCTTAATCAACATTATTTTCCCAGATTTTAGTTAGCTGTCCTGGTGAATTCCTTTCCTCTCTTTTTGCTCAGTACTTTGATATTGATTGATCATTGTAATAATGTACACCAGAGGTATTCTTTAATGACTGGTTTGCTAACTAGGAAATTATATCCATTTACTACGAACGTTTGTTGAACTCTCCTGAAGCCAGAGTTTAACAAAATAATAAAAGAGGAAAACTGGGTGGGTTGCTGCTTGATTAGTAAGCCAGAAAGTATTTAAAAATAAAATAAAATGGAATTACATCATTTTCTGGATGTAAGTGCCAGCACTTCTACTTGCATTAACTTTATTTATTACACAAATAAGACATTTACAAAGCACAACATTAAAAGTATGTAACAAAACAGACATTGGTTTTACAAAAAAGTGCTTACAATTTAGTTTTAATTTTTAAAATAAATATTAGTCTTGACTGTCCATTCATTTAGAGAATTTTTTAACCATTGTAGCCAAGACATGCATAATTGCAACATGCTACAACAAAATGATTGGCTGATGAAATAAAACCGATGTGTCTATAGTTGGCATCCTACAGATATATCACTGATAGTAGTGCAGGATTGATTCCCACTCCCCCGTCCCAACTAGTAAGTTGTGTAAGCACCTTTAGCTAGGGCATTGGGGTTAACCAGCGTGAGCCAAAAGAAAAAAAAAAAAAAAAAAGCAATAAAATTGTAAACCATTCCACTTTCAGACCCTCACTATATTTAGTTACCTTATTAAAATCGAGTGAAAAGCCTTTCACTGCCTATCTTCACCAGATTTTGTCTGCAAAAGTTTTTGTAAATAGCAACTGGAAAAGTTTAATACATGGAGTCTGCATTGCTGCACCAGGACTTATTTGGCAATTACTGAATAAACGAAGAAAATGAGAATGAGTTTTACTTTTTCTTTTCTTTTCTCTTTTTTTTTTTTTTTTTTTTTAAATCTACAGACAGGAGATGAATGCAAATGACCTGAGATAAGGTTTGGTTCAGTGGCAACAGTCAGTGTGAAATATATTGTGAAACAACGTATTGAATAAATTAGAGAATTTCTTACATTCTTGGTAGAGTTGAGTATTTTCCATACACATAATTAGCTCTAAAACTGCACAAGCTGAATTGCTTCCAGTTTTTGCAAACAATTTGGGCTTAATATGAACAGAGCCTGATTTCTGAATTAGCAAAGCTGCTCCTGGCTACTTACGGGGGGAGCTGCCCTCGGGCAGGGTCTGTGCAGTGCAGGTCGCTGTGAGCACAGCGCGGCCGGGGAGAGACCTCCGCGTTACCCTGCGCTTCGCATGCTGGTCCCGTCCGTGGTATCAGCTACAAAAACTTTGACATACAGTACATTTCACAAGTGGTTCTCTTGGTCAGTGACTAAGCTGATATTTAGCAGATACATAGTTAATAGCCTCCCTTTCACTGCACTGCTGAGACAGAAGATAAATGCAACAGACCGTTTTCTCCCTCAACAAAACAGTTGTGGAAATCTCAAGTACTGGGGGATGTCAGGTCAAGTTACAGCCTGAGGTCTCTCCTTCAGCCTTAAATTGGACAGCTACCCATTAGTTTATAGCACTAAGTCCACAACTAAACAATCATTCCAATGCGCGAGCACAAACGGAGAAGAAAGTGGGGCCCTGGTGACCCCACCGACCACCCCCAGCATCTGAAGGCCGTTTCACGCGGACACAGCACGCCACGTACACCCCGCAGCCACCCATGCCGGGAAGCAGCACTCACAGCCAACAAAAGGTCTGCCAGTCCTTTCGCTCATCGCTACAGACAGGGAGAAAAGTGGCAGGAACGGGAGCAGCTTGTGACCGTTCCTGCCCCACGGAGACACTTTGGAGCGGTGGTTGCTGCCAGGCCACGCGTGCGGGAGTCCCTTGTGGTGGGTGACACGCTGGAAGTGGTTATTGGTGCGTCAGGAGGTGACAATAATACTTTACGGACCTAATTTCCTCCCTCCTTCCAAATGCTGTTTTAAAATGGAGGTAGAGCTGCTAGCTGCAGTTAGACAGAATACTGGCCTCACTGTCCGAATACTACCATCACTCTCCCTGCTTTACATACATACACACACAGAGGTTTGTATGTATTTGTTCCAACACATACCAGCGTGTGCTTGCATTTGGTTATTCCTCAAATCAAGAGATCTCGGTGGCCACCTCAGCAGATATCCATATCTCCTCACACAAGTCCCTGAGCAGCCCATGGTGACCGTGCAGGGCCACCAGCGCCCAGCAGGCCCGGCCCGGTGCCACCCACCCAGCTCAGCCACCAAGGGCTGCTGGAGATGGATCTCCCCGAGAGAAAAACACGTGTATCTGCAGCTTGAACCGAAAACAAGTTATGCAACTGATGGATTCCTGTCGTCTGTCCCGCAGGCACCGCTCAGTCACGTCACGCACTAACTGTGGCTCATGGTAGGCTTTCACATTCTTGGAAATGCCGCGCAGACACCGAGCAGCAAGACAGACCCATGAGCTCATGTGAAGAGAGGTTTTGTTATCGGCCTGCTCATGGCTTGGTGCAAGCTGAGAAGGGCTGGCAAACGCTAGCTGTTTACTTTTGTTCTTACTGTCAATGAAGTATCATTTCAGAGGCTTTTTCCTGATTTGGGGCCAGAGGGCCGAGTACTTCCTTTGTTGTTGCAGTGAGACTGCCTCTGAGGGTGAGCCCCGCATCACCCGCTCCTCTGCAAGCAGCCGGCTGGGGCTGCGCCTCCATCCCAGCCATGGCAGAAGCAACAGTCGTGCTTCAGGAAGGGGGAACAAGGCAAGGGCAGAGGTAATCGGGCGCTGCCAGACAAAGGAATACGCCGTCACCTTGCTGCCACTCAGCCAGGACCACTCCTGCCTGCCTTACCGCCGGCTGCACCTCCCTGACTGCTCCCGGGTTCCTCCCCTGCCGCCCTCAGCGAGCACTGGGCACGGCACTGGGTCCCTCTCCTGGGGCCCGTACCAGGGCAAGACTTTTCTACTCATTTACAATCAGCTTCCTTTAGGGATTCCCCAGGCCCAGTGTATGGAGTGCCTAAGTTTTGTGTAGGTACACTTTGAAATCACCCATTTGTGATCCAACATGACTCCACGGAAATAAAGTAGCTTGTTAATAAAAAATGAGACTAATAATAAAAACAATGAAAGATTTGGCAGATGGCTATGAGAGGAGAGAGATATTCAGTGCTCTGAGAACAAGTCAGCAATCAAAACCTTCAGAGTGCTAAACCTGGCTCTGCCACCAACCCCCACCACTCCTTTCGGTTCAGGACATCTCCGTTTCCCCTCCTACAAAATGAGGAGGGGAAACACTAAGGTTTACTTACCTTACAGAGTGATCAAAGGACATGTGATTCTAAAGCACTTTGAGGAGGAAGGAAAACTGCCTATTTCCAGCTGGCATCATGTTTTCCACTTAGTGGAGCCACAGCTACCTGCGGCTTTGGCTCAGGAGTCCTGTGTGTATATTGAGTTGCTGAGCCAAAGAGCCCATTTCGGATTTCACACATGCAAGTGTAAATAAGGAGGGACGTCCGGGAACCAACACTGCTTCACTGGTGCAAAAAGAGAATCAGGCCAAACCACGTAAATTCCTCCTTTCTTTATATTCATAGGTGATCATCGAACCCCCTGTGACTCAGCGTGAACTGATCTGTTCATATTCCCGTGACTGGGGAGCAGGATTTGTAAGCACAGCAGAGTCACTAATTTTGGCTGTGTCTGGCATTGCCTTGGAGAGACTCACTGTCATTCTACAAGTCCACAAGAAACAAGTGAAAAATGTAACTCTGCACTCGACACACACATACACAGAGTGTTGCTGGAGAAATAATAGTGGATGTTAGATGCTGGTCAATGGGAACAACTGAGAGTGCTGGATCTGAGTTTCTCCTGCATGACTGAGAACAGTTGCCTCGGGCTGGACGCTGTTTCAGCGACTGAGGGGCAGTGGTGCTGGTAGCGCCGTGGGCAGATGAGGAAGAGCTCGCGCAGTCAGTACTGAAAGAGGATGACCTAGTGGGAGAAACGTGAACCAAGCATTAGCCACTTCCACAGACAAATGGCCCTCACCATGGAAATGGGCTCTCGGGGAACAGCCAGGCAGCACACACACCCAGCCAAAAGAGAGGGCAGCGACTTCCCCGTGGGACAAACTCCTTCTGGAGCCACTCTTGCCCCTGAACTCCACAGACCAGAGCTCACAGAGAAGGCAGCACACAGCATAACAAGCGGGAGGTAAAGGGAGCACAGCAGTGCACCCCTAAGGGAGTCACCAGCTCCCTGTTAGCCTGCAGAACTGCACTGCACGGCTCAGGGCAGCCTGTAGGTATCTTGTTTGCTCTCTGAGCAAATCTCACAGTCTATGAGGAAAAAGATGCTGCTTTAGGTTTCCAGAACTGAGCACAGCAGGAATTGTTTGGAAAAGGAACTGGTCTGGGGGGCAGCCCCATGTCCTGAGAACCCAGCCCTGCAACATCCACAAGTAATTGCACTGAAGTCACAGGAACCAGTTGCTGCTGGGGACTTTCTTTGAAGGACAGCGTCAGGACAGAGTAATATTTTCTGAAAACTCTCCAGTTTTCTGTGTAGATATCAAGATAAAATGCTATCATTTTGACCAAAAAAGTAACTTTGCTGTGTCCCTGCTTGCATGTATTGAAGCAGAGCTCAATAATCTCTGGTTGCTGCACTGAATAGAGAAAGATTTGGAAAGAGATGCTGAAAGCTTCTAAAAGTAAAGATGAAAGCTACAACAGTAAGAGTTGCCAAAGGCTCAGTATAGTATTTCCTCAAAATGAAGTCACTTAAATTGGGATCCTAAATAAAATCCTGAGCCTAGGCATGTATACATCATTTCAGGAGCCTTGTCCCAAAAATGAGCTCTATGTTAGAATGGGCAGATACTGAAGTACTGAAAAGAAAAAAAATCTATACGCAATATTGTTTCTTAGCCAGGCATTGTGAAATAACATTCCTATTTAAGATATGATGATGGCCAGTTGTTATTCTTTAAGCAATACTGGAATCCCCAAGAAATGAATCCTTCTTATTAGCTCATGGAGAGCTGGAAGTCAGAATGTGGCGCGGGTCCTGCCCGCGCAGTCACTAGCAGACCAAGCGTGCTGACAGCAGGGCAGCAGAGCAGGGAAAGAAGCGAGTGACCACAGGGAAGGGAGAAACCAGAAACACAGGAGCTAAGGCAGGGGGAGGTTGGAGACTTGAGTGGCTCCAGGCATAGCATCCCACCCAGCACATCACAAGGAGGGGAACTTAGTGCAGAACAAATCGGTGCCATGTACCAACAGCTGGTACATCAGTCTAGGGCCACCAGAATGAAGCAAACACCATGAGCAGCTGGCAGCTGCTATAGATCACAGCGAAGCAACCCTGCTGGCACGAGCAGGCAGTGGCAACGACATTACACAAGCAGCAGTTTGGCCCCAAAGCCTGAAACAAAGAGTACAATTACCTTCTCACCCCTATTAGATAGTGGTCCTTCCATGTCTGCTTTGAGGTGCACTGGTGGAGCAGTGTAGGGAAGTCTACAGTGCACTTGTCCACACTGTACCTGACCTGTGGATGAGAAGAGGCTTCAGCCCCGTTACTGCCAACAACACGAGCCCTGCGAGCGGCACGGCCGGGCTCCTGGCAGGGAGCACCCGGGGACATGCATTGAGGAGCCATGTCTGGTGCAGGCGAGGGTGGGGAGAAATCTCACAGGTTGCACAGAGCCCAGAGACTCCATCCTGGTGACCCTTCCCACCCCAACAACACTGCCCTACTCGCAAACAGTCCATCAGCAACCAGCAGTTATTAGGAAAAGCTCCTCTGACCTTGCGCAGGAGCACACCAGCTCCACAGGATGCACCCACGCTGCTCTCCACGACAAAGGGAACCCAAGGAAGGCCGAGGGCCCTAAAGCCAAGCCAAGGCAGGGACCTTTGTGGGACCAAACTGCTCAGCCCCTCCCCGGCCCCGCACTCACTCTCTATGTATCCGTGCAGCGTCACCATCCGGGCCCGCTCCGGGCTGCTGAAGGGCGAGTAGTGGATGTCCTCGGGGAGCGAGGAGGGGATGCGGGACGGGGGGGCCCCCGAGGGCGGCACCGTGTGCTGGGGCGTGTGTTTTTTATGGCGGGCTCTGCAGTTTTGAAACCAAACCTGAAAGGAAAGCAGCAGACACTACGTGAAGAGGGAATTGGGCTGAGCTGCGGTCGCTCACAAAGACCCTGTGAGAGCTGCCTCCGCGGGGTATTTACAAAAAGGCATCGCATTTGGAGATCTCCACGCTGAAACACCTTGTTAGCGTCCGCTGCCTCCCACTGCTTTTTTTCTGTGCTCGCTGGAGGAAGACTTTTGTCTCCAGAAAGCACAGACAATAGCATGCCTGAAGTGGCACCATTACGGTTAATTTGGCGTGGTCAGAACCGACACCATTCTTCAGTAAGGCAATGAAAACTTTCGTGCTTGGCGCAGGAGTCGCTGGGTGAAATGCCACGACCGGGCTGTGCAGGAGCTCTCGCTAAATATCACACCGCTCCCTTCCGCGCTGACAGCACATCCGCAGCGAGCTGCGTCTGCAACCGTAGGAATGACGAAAACAATTCAATCTCTTGTGGTTATTGTGTCCAGAAACCACATCAGCAGCACAATGAAGCTGAGAAATGAAGGTATGACAGGAGACAGCCCTACTGCATCCACCAGCAGGCAGGAGCCTTCTGACTGTATCTCACTGCTCCTAATTAAAGGAATAGTTAGGGGGTTACACCCTAGAACTAAAACATACAGAGAGGCTTTTTCCATGCTAATGTGGTGTTTTCTTTCTTATGCTTTAATTTCTGAAGGATAATTGGGAGTAGAAACCTTCCACAAGTCACAGCGAAGATCAGCGCCCTGAGGCCACGCACACTGGACCATGCGAAGGAAACAGTCACAAGCGTTTGACAAATTGTTTCCTGCTCGAAGCACCTTTAAAAAATACCCACATAAAAAACAGCCCAGCGTGCAGACCAGTTGATCTTTCTCTAAATGAAGAGTCTCAATAACCGAGGCTCGAGCCAGATTTTCACGCGCTAGAAATTTAAATGCATCTTTGGCAAAACAATTCCTGGATGAAAGCTCCAAGTTTATTTTAATCACTCGTGCTCTCATTGTATGCAGAAAGTGTCAGCAGCATGCCGAAGTGAGGAGCATGAATGTGGCCGAGGGCACAGCTGGGGTGGCTGCAGGAGTGGCAGAGGTACTGTTTTCCTCCCAGCCCCTCTGTCACGGCTCTCCCATCCCTCACACACGGCACAGGGACAGGGACGTTGCTGCCCTCTTTTCTGCTGAAACTTCCCAACACCAATGGTGCAGCCTTGCAGGACCAGCACCTTGCTGCTGGGGAAGCACCGGTCCTGCCTGCGCCCAGGTCAGTGACAGAGTGCTGCAGCCAGTGTGTTAGGGGCAGCTCCCTACCCCATAATTTGTTTGGATTGGCCAGGGCTGTATTTTTTTTTTCATTGCATTAAAAAGAGAAAAAAAATACTGAAAATCAAAGAGTGAGAAAGGGCAAGGGTGGTGCTGGCATTGTGAAACAATGCACCCAAAAGAGAGCACAAAGCTGCTGGATGCAGCAAGCCCGGCAGCCAGCAAGGGGCTAGGGGGATGTTCATCCCATTTAGAACCAGTGTTCCCATCACAGGGTCACCAGTGTCCCCCTCTGCCCCCTTCTCCATCCACCATGGGGGTGCTGGTGCCCGCACCTCACCTGTACCCCACGTCCCACACGCTCGCCCCACGGCTGCCCCTACCTGAATGACTCTCCGACTCAGCCCCGTCATGTCTGCGAGTTTCTGAAGCGTTTGTGCGTCGGGGTTGTTGTCCTGAGCAAACTGTGCCTGCATGACCTGGCGGGCGGCGAGCAGAGGGGTGAGGATGAGGCCGGGCACCGCGGGCCCCCCCAGCCCCCGGCCCAGCCCCGCTACCTGCAGCTGCTCGGCGGTGAAGGAGGTGCGCGCCCTCTTGGCCGGCTTCGGCTGGCTGTCCTGCTCCGAGGGCACGGCCCCCTCCAGCGTGATCCCGTTGCCTGTGGAGAGAAGCCCAGAGTGCTGCAGTCAGTGCTGGGGGAGCTGAATAACAGCCGTGCACCTCCCAGCACACACACATGCAGTGTCCTCCCTGCCCTGCCCTGCCTGGGGACATCGCGGCACGGGGCAGTGGCACCGACCCAGAGAGGGACCACTGAGTCTCTCTGTCCCCAAGTGGTAATGCTGCCCCTGATGTGTTTGGAAAAAACAGCAGTTTTGTGGAAGAGGTGGGGAATGAGGGATGGGGAAAGGACAGAGGGAAGATGGACGTTGTGGTGTATAAGGGAAGGCACTGACGTCCTCGGCTTGTGGCACCACCAGGCTGCGTCCCCCCATGAGCAGCTCAGAAGAGGACCCTGCGTGCTGCTGAGCACACCGACACCCACGCTGTGCCCTGTGGCCCTGTCTCCACTGCTACACTGCCTCCATCACCCATCCCATTCACTCAGGGTGTGATTGAATGGGCTCCTTGCTCTTCCCCTGACCATGTCCAGGGCCCCACGGCAGCGGTGCCGGTGACCTTGCTCCGCATGCTGCCACCACCCCAAGCCACACAGCAGGAGGACACACTGGGACAGGGACTGTCCCCCACTGCCCAAACAGGGCCTCGGGGCGAGCCTGGCCCCCCTCACACAGCCACGGAGACAGTGGGGGGACAGCCAGGGCCAGGGCCCCCACCCTGCTCTGGGGACCCCACCGGAGCCCGCGTCCTGCCCGGAGGAGTGATGGATGAGGGAGGGTGCCTGCGCAGGGCTGG
Source organism: Aythya fuligula (assembly GCF_009819795.1). Lineage (NCBI taxonomy): Eukaryota > Metazoa > Chordata > Aves > Anseriformes > Anatidae > Aythya > Aythya fuligula. Next base: position 2,051,510 of record NC_045577.1, on the reverse strand, counting down.
CGCTCGCCCCGCTCCCAGGATGTGCCTGCACACCACGACGTTTGCTCTGCAAGCTGGACCGGGCTGTGATTGTCTTGGCTTGAGTTGAAGGACTTTCTCATATAGTTTGACTTGTTCTTTTAGGATGATGAATGGGACTCTGACTTCAGCAACATCTGTTTATTTTTCTTGTGTGTAAAACCTCATGTGCTGAAGAAATTGCTGGGTAATTACTGGAGGGGGAAAAAAAAGTGTGGCCCTCTAACTCTGCAGCAACACTGCTCTCCAGAGCCTCCCCATCCCCTCCTGCAGCCAAGGGGCACTGCGCTCGAAGCCGGGCACCTGCCCGAGGACACTCGCCCTGTGCCCCAGCTCCGCAGGGCTCCCCAGCACTGGCAGGGACCCCCCTGCAGTGCAAACCAAGCCCCCAGCCGGGACCAGGGCACTGCAGGGCCCTGGAGCCAGACCCGGCCACGGTCACAGCCTGGCCCCATGCTCCCCCCGGACCCGCAGCCTCTCCCCACCACCCCCCGTGCCCGGCCTCAGCCCCGCGCCCCCACAGCCAGCCGACCACCGGCCCCGCGGCCGGGACCCTCCCAGCCCGACAGGGCACGCTGTTTCCATTCTCTTACTCAAAGGCTGTAAACAGAAACACTGATTATTTTCGTGTCAGGTTGTTAATAGCTTCCACATGCTGCACGGGCTGGGACGCGGCGTTTGCCTCCCCATGCCCATGAAGCACTAGCGAGGGGCAGCACGGGCAGGAGCCGTGCTCCCAGGCAGGCAATGCCCCAGCACAGCCCCACGGGGTCCCTGGGCATTTCTCTCAGCATTCCCATGGCCGCAGAGCATCTCCATGGGCAGCCTCTCAGTGCCCAACATAATAAAAGCAAGCAGCCCTGCCACAACCCTCACTCATCTCCTCACCACAGACATAAGCACGGGAGGGAGCCGGAGGCGGTTGCAGCCCGAGCATGTGGGGCAGGACCTGGCCAGGCTCCCTCCTGGCCCAGCCCGGTGGTAACGTGGCACGATGTGGCCTCGCAAATCTTACAAAGCCGTTTCTCTCCTCCAAGCACCCTCTGGGCCAGCACTGGGGCCAGGCCGCACTGGAGGAACCGCAGCGCTGCGTGACCTGGTGGCACCAGCCCAGCGCCGTGAGAGTGGGACTTGGGTGGGACCAGGAGGCCATTGGTGACGTGCCACAGCAGGGACAGCAGCACACAGCTCTGAGAAACCCATCCCAGGGCCGGTGGAAAAAGACAGGAACAGTCTATCTGCCTGCCAGGTTCCCCACCTTCTAGGTTTATGACTCACGGCCTCAAAATCCCTGCGGTTTTCTGACTCGCCGCACGTGACAGCAAGACCAGGCGGTGCGGTGGGAGCTGGACCAGGGGCTGTGCCCAGCATTGCCCTCAGCACACGGCTCTGCCACCAGCAGCGCCAGCCCATCACACCCGCGTGCACCCCAGGGCAGCAGCAGCCTCTGGGCAGGCACCGTCCCGCTCTCCACATGCCCCCAGCAGCAGCGGGACCGGCCCCGACACCTCACCACGGCAGCGATGTCCCCGCGCCGAGGGCTGCACCGCGGCTCCGTACCGTTTTCCGCCGCTCGCTTGAGGTTCTCTATCATGGTGTCGTAGTGGATCCGGCACAGCACCTTCTCCTCCACCAAGCCGAACTCCTCGCCGGTGGAGAGCTGCCGCTTGCAGGAGAAGCAGGCGAAGCAGGCGAGGTGGTAGGCGTTGCCCCGCGCCCGCCGCACCCAGTCGCTGGCGTAGATCTGCCTGCCGCAGCGGGCGCACTTGGTACCAAACCGGCTGCGGGAGGAGAGGAGACAGGGTGAGGGCGGGCAGCCCCCGCCGCCCCATCGCCCACCCCAACCAGCCCCAACCCCACAAAGCCCACGCGGGGAAGGGGCTGCGGGGAAACCGTCCCCCCGGGGGCTACCGCGGGCAGGGGGCCCAGCACGGCCCCGCAGCACCAGGCGCGGCCGCGGGGCTGAGCCGTGCGAGCGAGCGCTGAGGTCACGCAGTGCAATGAATCAGCCTCCAAGTTCGTGGGCTTTTTATTTTGATAACAGGCAGTGTGACACTCAGATGGAAATTTTGTTAGAGCCGTTTTTTCCCCTATTGCAATAAATCAAAACATGTGTTTTCTCCTCACACACACAGACGTATGCATCTGCTTTTTCCTCCTACGAGGAGGTCTCCTCGCGGCGAGAAGATGATGATCGCGCTCGAGTTATTTATGCTAGGAAGTATTTCAGTGAAATGAAAAGGTAACGAGGCCGCCGCATCCCCACACACCGGGGGGGCCGTGCCTCGGCGCACGCTTCTGAGTGCCCCGCTGCCGGCAGCTCCACCAGGCCACCGCTCCTGCACCGAGCCCAGGCGGTGCCACCACAGCACGGGCACGGCCTCCACTAACGCGGGTGGGTTTTCACATTGTAGTTTTACTAAAACCGTTTAAAAAAAAATACACGCAATGAGCAGTAAGCAGCAGGGAGAGAGCAGCGTCTCCTCCAGCTCCGCAGGGCTGGTGCTGGCCCCGACGCAGCCCTGCTCGCAGTCACCACGTCACGGGGCTCGCACCCGGCCCCGCGCTCCTCGTCCCCATCCCTGCCGGGAAGCAGCAGCCGCTGCCATCCGCTGCCCGAACAGCCTGAGCATTTCCTGCATTGCAGGCAGGGAACACGGAGGGGACTGCACCAAGGGCACCTCTTGCTGCAGCGCCTCGAGGCTGCAGAGCTGGGCAGGTGGCAGCGACCGCAACCGCTCCGGGCACCCTGAGACAGCCCCAGGTGGGAGCACGCCGCAGCCTCGTGCGCCACGGCTGAGCCGTCCCTGAGCTGCCACCCCTCCGTGACCCTGGGGAGATGCTACAAGACCATCCTGTACCGAGTTGCTAACTGCAAGACTGTTTGGGAGGAAGAGAAAGGTTTAAATTTTTCAGCCTGACCATAGCTGACCAAAAAAAAAATAAAAAACGAAACCCAACCAACAAAAAAAAAGGCTGCTTTAGAGAGGACATTTCTGTGCTGAAATTATACAGAGACTTAGCTAAGAGACTTCGCTAATTTACTTCAGATGGGAACATTGTAAACTGACTTTGTGCCAGCTCGTTTATATAAACGCACAAACAAAAGAACTGTATTAATTTTTTATTTAGAAGTAAAGATTGTTCCTGTAAGTCGAATTACTTTGAACAATGTGCTATATAAACAGTCGTATTTGCTGAACGCTATCAAACGAGGGGGCAGGCTTAAACGAACTAATAGCACGTGGTAATCGCCTCTCCCCGGTTCAATCGCTCCCTGCTCCGGAGCAGGCCAAGCTGCGCGCTGGGACGGGCACGGCCCGGGAAGATCACCCCACGCAGGCTGGGATCCACGGGGACACCCGGGTGGCTCAGACCTGCAGCACGGTGTCCCCGTGGCCAGGCAGGGTCCCTGGCCAGTGGCAGTTCCTGGCAGAGGCCACTCTGCTCGCCCCACGGAGACCCCATGGTCCCGCAGGGGGACACGGGCACGGGGCCGTGCAGGAGGCAGCGCCGGCGGCCACCGATGCTGCGCCCGCAGCTCTCACGCCAGTGCCTGCTTCCAGCACTGGCTGCAGCTGGGGGGTTTTGATGGAAACCAAACCAAGCCAGGGCCGTGCATAGGCACCCGCTGTCACCCAGCAGGGGCTGTCACCACAGGGACATCACCACCCGTGGGGAGAGAAACCGCCCTGACCCATCGCTATGGGAAATAGTATTTCAAAAATAAATCTGACTTCAATTCGCTGAGCCTGTTCCTGCCACGGGCAGCGAGAGCCCAGGGAGCCCCGAGCACGCGGCAGCTGAGGGGCACCAAGTGAGGGGCTTCTGGGGTCCTGCTGCCCGCATGGCACAGAGGGGACAAGGATGGAGCCATGCTGCAGCAGGAGACACAGAGCTGAAGGCTTTCCCCAAGCCCAGGTGGTTTCTCTGATGGCGAAGCTCAGCTCCGCAGCCTGGCCCACGCACCACAGCTCGGGCCAGGGCATCGCCAACACCGGCTGGATCCACAGCTCTGGCCCCGCATGCGGTTTGTGGTGGGTGAGCAGATGCTGCCAGCTCTCCGCACCCCCACCGGGAGATAGAAAGCAGCAGTGACATTACCGGGAGGGACTCATCCCAGAAAGACCCGTCCTGCCTCCTCCGGGGAGAGCAGAGGCAGGAGGGTGCCTGGTACGTGCAGGCTCACGGGCACCCGGGTGCCGCAGCTCCCCGAGCCCTGGCACCCCCATGCTTGTGGGGTTGGAGTGAGGGCCACTGACAGCTCCACACGTCCCCATCTCCCTGGGTGTGCTCTGTAGGAAGCTCCTAACACAGCCCCTAGAAGCAGCTGTGGCTGCGGCTTCCAGGATCTGTGCTGAACCACGCAGAGGAGCAGCAGCGCGCTGCCGAAGCGAGCCTGCCTGCGCGGCGAGCCACGGCTGCGCTCAGGCCGGAGCACAAAGGCACCCCAGGGGCACAAAGGCTGGGGGCGACAGAGCCCACGCTGGCCCTGGCCCACCCGTGGGCCTTGCGCTGCCCCAACCTGCAGGGACCCCAAGCTTTTGTGCCCCGGCGCTGCCCAGCACGGCCGGGTGCCCTGGGGGTCACACCAGGACCACGGCGGGGTGCTGGCCCTCCCCGAGACCGCAGCCGTGGGAGCTTGGCCGTGAGCAGCCCTCGCATCACCCGGGAACACAATGTTCCTCCAAAGGAGCTCCACGAGCTCCAATTTTAATTTGGTTCTCCTCGAAGCACTAGAGCCCTGGATGCCAAGTGCAATTATTTGACAAGACACAGGAAACGGCGACGCTTGCTTAAAGACGTGCTCGGAGCTGCGGGGCCGTGGCAGCGCCAGCACAGCCTCTTGTGTGAACGGGAAGGGACAGGGGGACACAAGGGACAGGGGGACAGTTCTGCTCCTTTTTTAAAAACACGCTTTGGCAAATAATAATAATAATTTAAAAAGTCGGAAGAGTCGGATTTGTCCCTGGCCAAGCACTGGGTCCCTGCTGCCCGGGGCTGCAGGCCCTCCACGGGCACCAGCGGCTCCCGGGGGCTCCCCACCGGGCTGTGGGACCCCAGCCCGGGCAGTCCCCGCCGGCGGCCCCGCTCTGCCGGCCGGAGAGCCCCGGGGACCCCCACGCGAGACGCGGGGTCCCGGCCATCCACGGCTCCCGATCGCGGCGCTGAAGCCCGGCCCCGGCCCCGCAGCAGCCGGGGCTCGGCCGCCCCCGGGCACCGACGGCAGCGCGGATCGGCACCGCCCGGGGCTCGCCGCGGGGACCGGCTCGGCTCGGCTCGGCACGGCAATGCCCGGCCCCGTACGGCTCGGCACGGCTCGGCAATGCCCGAACAGGCGCTTTGAGTCCCCCACCGGCAGCGCGGTGCCCGCGGGCTTCGGGGCCCCGGGGGCGGCCAGGAACGGGGCAGCCCCGTCCCCACCCGGTCGCGGCCCCGCCGGCGTCGTTCCGCGCTCGAGAAAAATTCAATAAAAATTAAAATCGTTTTGTGCAAACGGCAAACGCCACCTCCGGCTCTGCGGCCGCCCCAGCGCGGGCAGCCGGGGCCGGCCCGGCCAGCAGCGGCTCCGGCCGGGAGCGTCCCCGGTGGAGCGGGCGGCGAGCGCCGCGATGCCGGGGTTCAGCCGCTGCTCGGAGCCCGTCCTTAAAAAACGCCCGTCTTTAAAAAAAAATAGCAATATCGTGCGAACGGTTATTAATTAACGGAAAGCGCTGGAATTGCTCCGAAGCAGCACAAAGGCACCCCAGGCTGCCCCGGTGCTTTCCGCCCCGGGTGAGGAGGATTCCGGTGGGATCCCCGGTTCCTCCCGCCGGCTGCTCGCGGACAACGGCGCGGCGGGGCCGGGACGGGCGCGGGGGGAGCCGGGCTCGGAGCTGCCCCGCCGAGCACCGAGAGCACCGCGCCGGAGGGCCGGGGGGCACGGCTCCCTTCCTGCCGCATCTGGAGACCCTCTTAAAAATAATGAGATAAAACCAAAACCAAATTAAATAAAATAAAGCCCCTGGAGGCACCTAAATACGCTGCCCGCGGAGCACGCCCTGCCCGAAGCACCTCTGCCCGGGGGGGCTGCCGAGCCGTGCCGAGCCGAGCCGAGCCGAATCGCGGCCGTCGTGGCGAGCCCCGCACAGCCCCGCCGGGGTCATTCTCATTTCCTGCCTGCGATTTCCCCTTCCTCCTGGGGCAAACTGCGCTCCCTCGGCGGGCGAGATGGGCGAAGCCGGAGCGGGGGGCTCTGCCGACAGCCAAACCACGGCGCGGAGCTCGGGAACCCTCCATCCCCGCGCCTCTCTTTCAGGGGATGGTTCCCGATTTGGGGTTCTCCACCCGAAGGCTGCCGCAGCCCCAGCAACCGGCCCCCAGCGGGACCCGCTCCTCCGGCCGCCGGAGTCCCGAGCTGCCCCGGTGCCGGTGCCGGCCGGGCGCTCCCCGCCGCCGGGGACTCGGTTCGCCGCTTTCTCGCCCTAACGCCAACGACGCCGCGGCGTTTTTTGGTGCTACGCGGCAGGAAAAGGCTTGGAGCAACGGCTCAGCCTTGCCGACGGCTCGGTGCGGGCTCAGCCTGCCCGCAGCCGCCGGGCCGGTGCCGTCCGACGCCTCCCGGTCCCTGCCCGGGAGCCGCGGGGCCGGCGAGGACCGGAGCCGCCGAGGGCACGGGACCGGCTGCGGTGCCTCGGCCGTGCCCGGGGAGCCGCCGCTTCTCCCGGCCGCCGCGAAGCAGCCCCGGGGCTCTCTGCCCCGCGGCCCCGCAGCTTCGCGGCCCCTTCCCCGGCAGCACCGGGGCCGGCGCGGCCGCTCCGCTCCCGACGGGGCCGCTCCCCCCGCGCCCCTCTTAGCCCCAGCGGCCCGGCCCCTACCTGAAGTAGTCCATCTTGCAGAAGATCTCCTTGTTCTTGATGTAGCAGCTGTGCTGCTGCCGCAGCGAGGTGCGGCACACGGAGCACTCGAGGCAGCGGACATGCCAGATGAGGTTGTTCACCTGCGGCAAGAAGGGGGCTGAGACCCGGGGCCGCCCGCCCGCCGCCGCCGCCGCCTGCCCCGCCGCCCCCGCCGCTCACCTTGAGCAGGTACCGGTCGAGGATCTCCAGCCCGCAGCTGGAGCACACGTTCTTGCCGGCCGACGGCGTGGACGAGGAGGAGGAGGACGGCGGCGAGCAGACGGACGGCGTGGACGGGGTGCTGGGCGCCGAGCGGGCGTCCTCCTTCTCCAGGGCGCCGGGCAGCGGCTCCCCGTCGGGCTGCGACTGCGGGCACAGCCGGGGGGCCGTGAGCCGCGGCCCCGCCTCGGCCGCCCGCGACCCCCACCCCCCCGGGGCCCGGCGCTCTCCCCGCGTGTCCCGGCCCGGCTCGGCCCGGCGGGTCCCGGTGCCCCCGGTGCCCCCGGCAGCCCCGGCGCGGCCCCGGCCCCGCTTACCATGGCGCGGGCGTGCGGGTCGAGGCAGCGGGCGCTCCCCTTGGGCAGCGGCTCCGGCGGCATCACCTTGCGGGAGAGAGCGGGAGAGGGAGGCTGCGGCTCCATGCGCCGGGCGAGCGCGGGGCACCCTATATAAACCGCCTCAAAACAATAAATAAGAACTTTCTAGTGGCCATTTAAATCCTTTGCAACAAAAGCTGCGTCTCTTTAATGAAGCAATTTGAATGTGGATTGAATTCTCTCCCTGCCTGCACTTAACCCGGGCCTCTTGAAGTAATCGCTCGGTTCCCATGCGAGCCAAAGCGCTGAAAAAACCCCACAAACTACCTGCAATTAGAAATTGCCGTAAATGCCCGAGATAAGAGGTACCCAGAGTGTCAATTCCGGCTGTCAATCAGGGAATCCATCAGGCCACCCAAAGAATTGCAAATTTGATTTTTTTAATGGTAGTAATTAAAAATCGAAATTCTTCCCCCTCTCCCTCCGCCGAGCACAAAACGCCCCAGAAAGCGCCGGGATGGAAAAATCCTCCCCTTCGGCGCGGGAGGCGGCGAGCCGGCCCCGGCCCCGGTCCCGACCCCGGTCCCGGCCCCACCGCTCCCCCCCCATCACCATACCCACCCCACACCCGGTACCGGCCCCGCCGCCGCCGCTCTCCGGCCCCGCTCCCGGCCCCGCTCCCGGCCCCGACGGCGCTCACCTTGCCCGCCTCGGCGCCGGCCGGGGCGCGGCGGCCCGGGCCCCGGGGCTGCCCGCCCTCATGGCTCCGGTGCATGGGGCGGGCGCGCCCCGCTCCGCCCGCCGCCGCCGCCGCGCTCCGTGCCCGCGGGCGGCGCGTCCCGCGGCCGCGGCAGGAAGGGCGGGGAGCCGCGCCGGCCCCGCTCCCCCGCCGGGGGCGGCCGCGGGCCGGGCAGGAAGCGGCGCCCCCCCGCCGAGCCCCGGGGGCCGCCCGCCCCGCCGGGCCCCGCTACCTGCGGCGGCACCGGCACCGCCCGCGGGGTGGGGAGGGGATGGGATGGGATGGGAGGGGAGGGGAGGATGGGGGGGGAACGGGGGTGGTCGCCGGGCCCCCCTCCCGGCCCCGGCGCTGCCCGCCCCGACGGGGCGCACGGGGCCGCCGCGGGCAGCGCCGCCCCGCCGGGAGCGGCCTCGGTCCCGGAGCCCCCCCCCCCCCCCCACGGCGGGGCCGGGCCGGGTGCCGCAGCCGGGCCCGCACCCACCGCCGCGGTGTCTCGCCGCCCGCCGCTGCCCGGGCTTCATTAGTAACCTGATAATTCCCCGGCAAAGCCCCAGCAGCGGTTCCACCATGAAGTAATTGGAGGACGGTAACGTGAGCTGATGGCGGCCGGGGATGGATCCTCGCCGTTATTGGTTTTGACAGCTAAATTGTTAACCGAGAGGGAAAATCAGATGAAAGCCCTTTCGGAATAAATACAAGACATTAGGTTTAAACATCGAGGCTGTAAGAAAGCCTACGAAAACCCCAGGAAATCCAACCTGAGGCCTGCCCGCGGATCCTCCCCGCCATCCTCGGCAGCGCAGGAGGGACGCGGGCAAGAGCCGAGCGCTGGGAAGGCGGCTGGGAACCCCTGAGCCCCACCGGGGGCTGCAGTCAGCTCCTGCTGCTCCTGCAGGAACACGGAGGAGCTCTCACAGAGCAGCGAACGCTGCCCCGAGCAGGGCCGTACGGCTTCTGTCTGCAGCCCAGGAGGACGCAGGGCTGTAAGGCCCCGGCACGCTGTCACGCAGTGACACCGGGGCTGGCTGTACACCCTAATTAAACCCCAAGCAATAAGGGCCCAGTGAAATCAGAAGAGGCTGAGGTGCAGCCCAGCCCCTGGCTCACGTCTGATGAGAGCAGACAGGGGCTGGAGCCCTCGTTACAGAGCTGGGGGCACTGCAGGGCCCAGGGGAGGCAGAGCAGCACAAGAGCCAGGTGCTCACACCGACCTTAGCCCCATTCTCACCCCTCCCTGCGCTCCCCACCAGCACTGCAGGAGCACAGACAGGGAACCCACATCGACGAGCAACTGAGCCAGGACCCTGAGACTTGAGGTCAGGCATCTACACGTCCCCAGAGGTGAAAGCGTGATGGGGGCAGGTCTCACCACCAGCAGGAAAACTGAAATATTGGGGAAAAAATAAGGAAAAGCCCACATTGTGGGCATGGTAAACATGTTCCTTGGAATCCCATGTGGCTGGCAGTAGGGTGGAGCCAAAGAAACCCCAACAGGACAGGACCATAGGTGAAAGACCCCCAGACCCCTCCCCAAAAGTGAGTGGCCACAGAGCTCTGCTCCTGCTCCCTGCCTGCCACCCTCTGTGCTCACAGCTTCAGAGCCAGCCACGTCCTCCGCCAAAGGCACAGCAGTGCCACATCTCCCGTGTCTCCGGGTGCTTTTCCAACCTAGCTCATGGTGGTTGACAGGGCCTGAGCACTGATGCTCGTGAGTTCACCCCTCCCACAGCTCGTGGGAGAAACTCCTTGGGGTTTGGCATTGCCATCAGTGGCGGCTGCTGAGGGCCGTGGGGGCTTCAGGAGGCCACGACATTCCTGGGCAGCACGAGCAGCCGACAGACAGGGACCTGCAGTAAAGCTCCCCCAGGTCTGGGTCTGGCCGACAGACACACAAGGCACTTCTGTTACCGAGGGGGCAGTGGGGAAAAAAAATGACTGCTGCTATTGTACACGGCCTCGTAGCAGCAGCCTGCGGCTGATGCCAAGCATTTACCACCCTCACGTCCTGGGAGAAGACAGGCGTTTTGGACGTTTATTTAGAGCGGTAAGAATTTCAACAAGTTCGATTTAAATACAAATAAATATCAAAGCATGTTTCTGAAGAGAATGCAACCGCATGCCTGACTTGGATTTAGATACTTTTTAAATTCTTATTAAAAACAAAAACTGTTGTTGGAAATAATGCTGATGCACATCCTGAGGAGTACAAGTGTTAGACCACGTAAGAACAAAACACAGGCTGTTCACAGAGGAATGTAAATGGGTGTTATTGACATTCACAGGGGTACAAACTCCAAATGACACCACTTTCTCTTTACTCAGGTACCCAAAGAAAATTAGAAAGCAAATATTTAACAGTACAAGACCTACTTTTTAACAATTCAGGCTTTTAATCTATCCATCATACACATGCACAGCTTCATTCTAGATGCTAAGTTGGGAAGCAGGAAGCGTGCTCAGCACTTGAAGGCAGGTGCACCGCTTTGGGAATACAAACCTTACTTTGCTATACAAGTGAGCAACACCTGTGCACAGAAATGGAGGCTGTTTAAAAATCACTTTCTTCCTCTTGTTTGAGACCACTGTTCGCCAGCTTGGGGAAGCAACTCAAGAGTGACAGACAGGGTAAAGACCGCTAAAAGGACTTGAGAAAGTGAACATCAACAAAATCAGAACAGTATCTACCACACCTGAAAACACAAGTTCTCCTATTTCCCTCTTGCACATGCAGTCACAGTACCATGTACACAGGAGAAAACACTGCCAGAGTGGTCCTTCTTCAGATCTTTCAATTTTGCAGAGAACGTTTAAGGAAAAGAACAAGCTGCAGATCAAATGATTTCAGTAAAACGCCACCCATTAGACCTCTCCATTAAACACCTTGCACAGGTAAGCCTCAGCAGGCAGTAGAACCAATTTTGTCACAAACACCTGGGTCACTTTAATTACACTGAGAGACAATCAACCTCCCTTACCAGCCAGTGGAAAGAACAGGAGCTGGACTGGTTGGTGGGCAAGTGCTGAGGTCATGTGCTTGACAGATGTCTCTGAGGCTGCAACGTTATTCTCACGCTGTCACATCTGGTTTAGGAAGAGCTACCACTACAGGGGATTACTGAACGCAAACATCAGATATGCCACTGCTGCACTCTGAAGCTTATGGCACAGAACAAACCTCAGTGGTGTGTAAATACCCCAATTCCAACACAGAGGCACATACCTACAGCCCAGATGACACTGCAAATACCCGTGCTGTGTCACGACTTATCTTGAAGTTAGCAAGTCAAAATGCAAAGTAAATTTGCTTTGGTGCATATGAACTATTGCATGCACAGTTACTTAAAGTGTTGCAAAGTCTATTTAAAATGAGTTTTATTAAGATGAAAAAGTTTTCCATGGTAACTACAGAATGCTAATCGAAACCAAGTGCTTCCCCTCCATTTAAAACACAAATTGGAATATTTTTTGTTAAAAAAAAACTTTAAAAAATAATCAGTTAACTGGAGTTTTTTGGATGTGCTTTACTCCATACATTGGTTACTGTTTCTAATCTTGCTAATGAATGTGGGCTAACAAGAGGTTGTCTGGATGTTCACCAGAGGCTTTGAATGCAACCTACTTTTCTGAACAGTGTTCAGCTGTGGAGCTACACTGGCAGTAAGGAGTATTCAGCAGACCACCTAAGGTTATTACAAAGCCCTGTGCCATGTGCAGTGGTGTTGTGCTCAGGTGGCAGTATCCTTCTCACTCTAGAAGAGTACAAAAGCATTGGAGGATTCCAGATACACAAAGCAGTGTTTCTTGCTACCATCATCCATTCATAAGCATCATCTCCTAGATTTCCAGGCAGCTCTGGAATAAGGAGTAGTCCTTTTCTTATCTGGTGGTTTGAAGTAAGAATAAACAGGTGCTGCTGGATATTCGGCATCTGGATTTTCTGCCATCATTTTCAGCTTCGCTTCAATGGCCTTTATTTTTGCGCTGACACTGGAAAGAGAAGGGGGAAAAAAAAAAAAGAGAAATTGAGCTTGATCTCAGCATGGAAACACACTACAGCAATCCAAAAATTGTGTTGACAGCTGAATACCTCGTTGCACCAGGAGCAGCTGGGCAGACCCCATCACTGCCTCCGCAAGCGTGAAATCAGGAAGCAGGAATCTACTGCCGAAGGCCCACGCTATTTCACTTGAATTCTCAGCATGGATTTGCTTAGGAAAGGCCCTCCATGGCACAACACAGCACCACGAAACAGTAGTCCTTGCACCTACTCAGCACTTTCTTGAGGATTCTGAGCTAGATGAGTACAGAACAGGGCTTCCTACTTCACGCAAAATGAAGTCATCCGAGGAGCTCTGAGCATGTGCAGCAGAGTGCAGCTCAGACAAGGCTGCTGGAAGCAGCAGAGAAATGAAAGCCAGACTTCCTCCCAGCTACACGACCATTCGGGATGGGAAAACCCCAGACTCTAATTGGGCCAGGAAGAAACATTATTTCATCATTACCAGAGTTCACCCCAGAGGGAGAACCTATCCTAGGTTACACCCCAAATTCCTAGGACTTTTGTTATCCACTACCCTCTGCTGGGTATGGACTGAGGAACGTTCCCTTCTCCACGGCAGCTCCTTGCAGCATCCGTCCTCACTGAACAGCTCCTTTGTGTCACTGAGGTGCAGGTTGCTAGCTACGACTCCGTCTCTCTGCTCATTACTTCCCTAGCACGGTACTTCTGAATTTCAATCTCATTTTATCTGTAGGCAAATTAATTATCCCAAGTCTCAGTTCCTTATAAGGTTCCGCTGACACTGGGGGGTGGGGTTGGAAATCACACACACCTTTAACCAAACCGTAAACCAAAGCAGCCCTGGGGCTGGAGAATTTAACCACATCCCACAGACACGACCTACTAATCCTAATGCCGGCAGCATTTTATTTTATTTTTTTTTTGTAATTTAATGGAGAAAGATTTTTAAAAATCTTTCACCATTATAAAGGAAGTTCTTGTTCATAAGCGTTTTGCTTAATGAAATTAGTAGAGTACAAAACCTCTCGCTGAAATTCATGTGAAGTACAAAGCACGTTCTGGCTAAGTGAGCTGGAGTATTGCATATTTCCAATTCCTCTCTCTACCACTTCTCCCTTAAGTGTCCCAGCAGTTTAATACATTAGAAAATGAACATCAAGTCTTAAGTAACTCATCTGGGACACTTCGCAGCATGCTGCCCATCTACAAACAGCTTCACTGCCATGTTAGATTTTTAGTACAAAGATAATGCCAACTCTAGATCTTACTGAAATCTAAGACATTAACTCTTTATCACTCCCACAATTTGTTCATATCTCACCCACTCCATCTCCTACCTTAGGTTAGACTGGGGTGGCTCCGTGCTGGAAGATGGCTCCAGGCTGATTGGAAGAATCTTCTCATTTTTATTATGATCGTATCTCTGCAAACAGAAAACCAACATTCAAGTCAACTGGAATTACAAACACAAACATTTGCTTATGGATATGCTTTAAATCTGGATTAATATCACCTTGGGTTTTGTGAATCTTTCAACTGAATGATTTTCATGGCCAAACACTACAACAAGCCCTAACCACAATGCTTGTTTAGTGCCAACATGATGTGTAGATACTGCACACTTACATACATTGTACTATGGATCCTTACACCTCATCCCATTTTATTACTTCCTCTTCCCAACTATATAAGACAAAGTAAAGATGTTAAATTTTAAGGCAACTACTGCACTGCATCACTACAGCCTTTATAGACAGTGTTCAGAGTGAGAAGATAACCCAAGCACCCAACTCCTCTGAATTGTGCAGTGCTGGAAGAAAAATGCATTCCAGATCAGTTGGGAACCACCTCCTTTCCGTAAAAAGCAGCTTGTGAGCCTGTCTTCTCTGTGGGCAACGGGCCTCCTGAACTATTCACAGTGCTCCGCTTCCTTGTTGCGCTTGGCACAAATTCAGGTTTGTTTTTCAGCAGAGCTGCTCAAATTGACAGTGTCTGGTAAGCCTTGGCTGCTCATCTTAAAGCTACTTAGCACAGTGCTGCTATTGCCTAAAATAAACACTTGTTGCAATAAGCTAAGGTTGTGTGTTGTTAAATCTTTCCAGTCACAGATTAGAAATTGCTTGTTTATGTATGCTCTGTGCCATGCCCTGGCCGGCCCAGCACTGAGCTACCCTCTGAAGTCCCAGCTGAGCCGCCGCCTGCTCCTCTGGCTGAAGCTCCTTTGTGGCCCAAACGCTCATCAGGCACCCAGAGGTGCCTGTGGCTCCAGTGCCCAAGAAAACGGAGACTGGATCTGCACACATTTGGAGGCGCTGACAAGAGCCTGGAGCCCTCAAAGCCAGTAATTAAAACAACATGGTCTCCTTTAACAAAGATACCTGCCCTTGGTTTTCATTTTTTGTTCCCTTTTCCCTTTATAACACTCCAAAACAAACGCACTGCTACACTCAGTAAGAGAAAGGCTAGGAAGTCATCTATAAGATAATCAACACATGTTTAAAAGCAAACTACCCACAGGCAAATAGCAATAAGCAGGTTCCCCTGCCTCCCCCCAACCTTCTGCACAGAAAGTTATTCAAACTACGTTGCTTTATCAAATAGCAGTTAGCAAATAACTGCAAGAGAAACAAGACAAGACTTCAGTGACATTAAAACAAGGATGTTCCAGAAGGTACTGCTTAAGTTAATACTAAACACTTAATGTTTTATGCAATAGAGCAAGCAATAAAATGATATTTAGTTTAGAAGTGAACTACCTTGCTTTAGAAGTCAGAAGTAATTAGAGCTGCTGCCACATAAGTGCTTTCACAAGTGGAACAAAGTAACAGAGCGCCTAGTAATTGGGAATTTCCATGCATCTCTGATCCAAAAAGGGAGCAAAACCACAAAGGGAAGGATACAGACTTTCAGCCAATCATTCCCTACGCTTGGGAAAAGTTGAAATGCAGACATTTACAGAGTAACCTGTTCACAGCGCTCTGATTAGAAGCTCCTTTACAAAGAACATCAGGTTAAACGGCCTATTCTCATTCATAGCTGATCCAGCACAGCTTAGGTGGAAGAGAGGAGTGACAGATCGTTCGTGCTATTTCCATGAGAATTATTTCCCAGAACAGACTGAAATTATCTTGCCAGGATAAGGCGGCCTTGATAAGAATTGTTCCTTAATATTAAAGATTTTTGCCTTCAGAAACTAAACGCAGTTTTCATTTAGAGCAAGAGGCTTACCTTGACTTGTGCGTGTGCCCACCGCACCACCAGTTTCTTGGAAAGGGCCAGCTTCCCATTGAGGCACTGGATCGCCTTTTCTGCTTCCTGCACAGGACGCACAGGAAGACAGTTCAATAAACAAACCGAGTCCTCAGTCAAAACTGTCGCAGACGTAAAGACCCTTTTCTCTTTGTAACTCAGCCTTCTGTAAGTAAAGCTAACGGACAGCAAAGAAAGTCTATCCCATTGTATCCCAACCCAGGAATATCTGGAAGCCTCCCACACCCACCTGAGTAACCAGACTTTTATAAACCAGCAGGGCAGACTCCTTCAGCTGTTGGGGGGAGGAAATGGGGAAGACGAACACAGGTTTTGAAAAGCTCAGCTGCAGGAGCTGTTGGAACAGCGTGCCGGGGGAGGTTTGTGCTACAGGGGCTTCTCTCGAAAATGCCATGATTCATTACAGTGATTACACGTCTCATAAACACCTACCTATGCTTATCCCAGATCTTGCTAGCGCACACTGGGGATGTTAGCCACTTGGCCCTGATCTAGGTTAAGCAGTGAAACCTCGCTTCTGGGACAGTCCCATAAAACTTAATTCACAGCAGTTAAAAATGCACGTTGCAGTGCTGCTCTGCCTGGCTATGAATAATCATTCCAGCAGAGCTTCCAGAGCTCTGGCACCGCGTCACGGCTTTTCTGACATCCTTAGGGAGGGTTTCACAGCAAAAGGACGAGGGCACACCATCTCCAAAAACGCTGTTTTACATAACTTTTTAACAATTTAGCAGAATTTTGACAAATAACTATAGCTCTGGTGTTACAGCTAGCACGACTTGAATTTTAGACTGCAAGAGATAAACCCCAAACGGGCACCCAGAGGCAGTTCCCTCCAGGACGCTGCAGATGTAGCATGCTGTGTGTCTGGCAGCATCACACGAGGTGTTTGCATGTTCATGAAGCCTGGGAGGGCTTCTGAGCAGTTCTGTGTCTGGCAGGCTGATCCAAGGCTCTGCATGGATCACAGCACCACCAGTGCACACCTCCACCAGCTCGCTAGAGAAAGGAACCAAAGAACCAGCTCTATGCAATCAGCACGAGAAAGCATTTAATTTAAGTATTTAATTAATCCCTTCCTGGTTTAGCTTTTTATTGACACGAAGGAGATGGGGAAAGAAGCCAGTCATTTAAAACAAAATCCTACATAAAAGCATCGTACCTGTTTGGTTTCAAAGTTCACAAAGCAGTAACCCCTCGGCTGCCCCTCCAGAGCACCGGACTTGTGAAAGAGAAAATCAAACTGCTTCACTTTGCCAAACTTCTGGAGGAGCTTGAGGAGGTGGTACCTGAAGGGGAAAGGAGACACTTATTGCACCCAGCAGTGCTTGGAAAGCAAGGACACCCGCACAGGCACACGTTTCACACCCAGCCCCACCATCCTGGGCTCCCTCTCCTTTATGCCCTCTCCCCACACGTTGATATTTTAGCACATTTGGAACAGCCCGAGTACATTTGTCTGCTCAGCCTCTAGTGCAACGAGCAGCCTAAAATCGGGAGCCTGTTTGCTGCAGAGGCCACATCTAAACCTGGAAGATCCTTACAGCTTTTTTGGTTCCCCCGATCCCAGCTGAGCACCACTGGCTGACCTACATGGCAAATTGCACCTGCTAGGGCAGGCACCGGCTGACCCCAAACCTGGAGACCAAGAACTGTCTAAGGGCTTACAAAGGGCATCTTAGGACTCAACTTCTCCTGGCAATTAGCTGTATAGCATTAGCAGGCGTGTAACCCAGCCCAATTTCCAGCTTCCCTGACGAGAGAACAGTCGCAGCTCCCAAACCCACAGGGACAAATCCTGCTGCACACGGGCAGGCAGTGCCCAGAACAGCGTGTGTCCAGACACAGAGATCAGCAGTGTCCCAGGACACCCAAGTGCATCGTGTAACTTTAGGGACAGTCCGAACGGGAAGGACAGGACAATATTTTTCCTAATAAAGCCCGATAGGATGTCTGAAACGGGCTGTGGCCCTTTGTAAGCTTCAGGAGCCAAGCAAGAAAGTTCCAGGAACGTGAGTCATCTCCCAGCACGGGCACGGCGGACGTTCAGGATGTGCACTTTCAAAGAGGTGAAGGTACAGAAAGTGTTCAGGCCCGCAGTGCAGGAGGGCCAGGTTATCTTCCAGGGGAATAAACACATTGTAAGTGATTAGGGGACGCTTCCTACGTCCTTCAGAACACAGATGAAGCACTGAAGTGCTGGGGTCTTCCAAGAGGCCCGCGGACACTCAGCCTCTGCTTAGCAGGCAGGAGAGACAGAAAAACAAGAGCAGGAAGAGAAGGGAGCCGGTTCCACAGAAACCAGGCGTCAGCGCTGCACCTCAAGCAGTCACAGCTGTACCAGTAAAAGCACCAGCTTTGGAGGTGCGACATAAATCCCACGTGTTGAATTGTCAGAGCCTCCAGAGTGTGTAAATGCCCCAGGTTTGCTTCTGTGAACATATTTCTACAAGAAGAGCTTGCAATTTCAGCAGCATGGAGATGAAGTCTTTACTACCGGAGCGCTGTTCCCTTTTTGCAATGAGAGCCGTGGGACGGGCAGCAAGGATCCTCTCTGCGCCCCGTTCAGCAACGAGGGAAAGCCCTGCAGCTACCTCATGGTGGCGGCTGTCCCCCCGCACACCTCTGCACTCAAATAACACCGTTTATTTCTGCTTTCTTGGCAGCAGAGCAGGAGTCATTCCTTTAAAATACATTTTATTAGAAGAGCCTGGAAGCGACCTACGTAGTCTATTTAATTTACGAGCTTTAAATCTTAGATGATACAAAGAGGGATTTCGAACCACACACACGATTTTTACCACTGGGAGTCATCTACCCCACAAGGAACCGCTCAGACCTCAAGCTGTGTGCACCCAAAAGTTTCGGGCTGTGGCTACAAGCCGATGTTAACACAGCGAGGCATCGACAGCGGCTTGACTCATCTCCAAGCGAAGAAGACTTCAGTATTCAAGGGAGACCTGTAGTGGAAAACCCCAAGTGTAAAAAAAAAAAGAAGTGTGACCATGTTGGAAGCGTTTTTATGGCACTGACCCAGGCTACCCAGAGCCTCGGAGCCGCTCGCACAGATGCGGCCCCGCGGCCAGCCCCAGTTTCCACTTCCTCTCATCTGATGTGAACGCGAGACAAACCCGCAGCTCCCCCGTTTCCTTTTCCTCCAGCCTTCCTCCTGGCACCCCGAGTGCTATTCAAACCCCGGCGAGGCTTCCTCTGAACAATGCCGTCCCAAGGATGCCGCGAAGGTAGCGGGCCACATGCTAAACCTATTACTGCGAGGAATTCTGCCCCGCTGGGAGCCAGGAGGAGGCTGCAACAACAACTCGTGCACATATTGTTTTCGAGGTGAGACTCATCGAGATGGGACCCCAGACAAGCGGCAGAGCAGCCGAGGAAGTCGGACACCCACGACTTCATACCTGCAGGCAATTAATGGTCATTCAAGGGCTGCTGGGGACCAGGCAGCATGTGTGTAGCTGCAGCGCTGGAAGCACAGCGTTTGGACACAAAATGTGGGTCTCTGAAGGCTTTTCCACCACGTAGCAGCACAAAGCATCTCCCACCTCCCCCGGGCGACAAATGCTGCACCAGAGGCTTGCAGCGATGGTGAGGGAACCCCGCAGCCTCCTTGCTCACTGACACCAAACCCAGAGGCTGACCACCCAAAAGAAGCCCCCCAGTACCCGGTACCAGTAAGGACACCCACCAGAAGGTGCCCCAAACCCTGCCACGTAAGAGGCATTGGTGCTCGACCCCCTCCGAGCCCCCCGTTGGAGCCACAGCTGCTCGGTACACGCACAAACCTCCCGAAAGCCACCAGCGTGCAGGCTGTAATTTGCAGGCAGCCCTACATTTATAAATCCCTATTACCACAGCTTGTGCTCGAACGTGCACGTTACCCATTAACTCCCCAGTGCATGATTGCAGCTGTAGGCTGCTCGCTAAGCGGAAGTCTCGGATTAATCCGAGACTTTCTGAACTCATTTCTGCTGAAGGAAGTCACAATGATTAGCCCTACCAACAGCCCTGCCAGCTTCACTCCACTTTAAGGGAATCGAACACAGGCATTGCAGGGGCAATGCTCTAAAATCAGATAAAAGCTGCAAATGAAGGAAGAGCTGTTTTAGCGTTCAGGTGCATGGGTCCAGCCACGCGATCTGTAGGCTCAACGGGGATAATCCAGGTGAGCAGGGACGGGTGTGGAGCCTCGGACCAGGAACACACGGGTCAGTGTGGACTTGCAGGGTCTGTAAGGACTTGCAGCAGTGACACGGACACCCCTTTATTTCCGTGCACCGCAAGGAGCTCCCTCTGTGTGTTTTTTGCAAGGAGACGGAGCTGACGATGCCACCTTCAGCGGGGTAAAACCTTCCGTAAAGCCAAACCAAGAGCAGGACGCGGGTCTGGAGCCTGGATGATGGATCCTGGAGCGGGCAGCACGCCCCCAGCCGAGCCCCGGCACCGGGTGGCACCCCCGGACCCCCCCAGTGCCCCCCGGGCCGGGGCTCAGCGCAGCCACGGAGCCCCCGCGGGTGGCGGGGAGGGGCAGAGGGGGGCTCGGCCGCTGCAGGGGGGTACCGGGGGGGGATACGGGGATTGGGGGGCACCGGCAGGGGGCACGGGGAGTACCGGGAGGGGGTAACGGGGAACGGGGGTACCGGGAGGGGGAACGGGGGCGGTGCCGGGGGGGATGGGGTGGTCTGGAGGGGGAACGGGGACACCGGGGGTGGCACTGAGGGGTCCCGGGGGTGTCACCGGGTGCTGTGGGGGTGTCACCGGGGGGTTTGGGGGTGTCGGGGCCCCTCCCGCGGCACTCACTCGGTGATCTTGGGGTCGAGGTTCCCGATCCAGAGGCGGTGCCCGTCCTGCAGGGCTCCCTCGCACAGGATGGACGCGTTCTCCAGCGGCAGCGCCTGGCGGCCCGGCTCCATGGCGGCGCGGGGCGGACCGGGACCGGCCCCCACCATCACCTCCCCCTCCCGCCGCCGCCGCCGCCGCCGCCACCGCCCCGGGCCCCGCGCAGGCCTCGCCCCGCCCTCGGCGCCCGGCGGTGACGTAGGCGGCGCGGGGCCGTGACGTCAGCGGCGCGCAGCGCGAGGCCCGAGCGACGGTGAGCGGGGAGGCGGCGGCGGACGGAGCCCCCCCCCCCCCCCCCAACCGGGGCTCCCGGCACGGCCCCAACGGGGCGGGGGAGGGGGGCGAGGAGGGGAGGGGCGAGGGGAACGGGCCGGGAGGGGCGGGGCCAGCAGAAGGGGCGGGGCTACGCGAGGGGGCGGGGCCGCGTGGGGCGTGGGCTGCAGGGGCGAGGTCGCGGAGGGGCGGGGCGGTGTGCGGGGGGCGTGGCCGTGTGGGTGGGGGCGTGGTCGTGGGCGGGGCTTGGGGCGGAGGGCGCGCCACGGACCCGGCGGGTGGCGCGCCCTGGGCGGCGGGGTTCGGCACGGTGCTGAGCGGCATGGCACGGCTCGGCACGGCTCGGCACGGCTCGGCACGGCTCGGCACGGCTCTGTAGGGCTCTGTAGGGCACGGCACGGCTCGGAATTGCACACCCTGCTCAGCACAGCCCAGCCCAGCCCAGCCGGCCTTCCACCTCCTTCCCCTTCAGTTCTTTTGCAGCTCGGATCTCCGAGCCCCAGCCTGCCCTTGTGCTGCAACAACACCTCAGAGCTCCCCGCAGCAAACGTCCTGAAATAAGGGCTTTAAAATAAGAATGCCTTTCAGCCTCAGAGCGGGTAGGATGGAAGCCAAAGTTGCCACAAGCACCCTGTCCCCCGGCGAGGAGTGTCCTCCCGCTGTGGCTCCCCAGGCTGTGCCCTTCGGGTGGCTGGGACAGCACCGTGTCCCTGGGCCTGAGCCACGCAGCTGCAGGGGCACCAGGAGCAGCCTGCAGCACTCAGCTGTCACCACTGAGCTGTCACTGCTCAGCTGTCACCACTCTGCTGTCACCGTGCCCTGACACACACAGCCAAGGCTTGAAGCCGTTTCTGCTCAGCGAGCTGAGCACCCCACCCTTCTTTTCTCTTTCCAGGTGAGCTGTAAACAATGGCCATGGCACTGAGATGCTTTCGGCACCTGCACTCCCTGCTGTATTCACCGTTGGCCATGATGAGGAGGCTGCCACAGGCTCCTGCAGGCTGCCCAGCCCTGCTGCTGGAGGGCTGCAGGCAGTGTGTCCACCAGGTGCTGCTGACCCGGCAGCTGGCCACCAAAAAAGGTACAGGCAGCTGTTCTGTCCGGGTCTGCAACCCCCAGAGGTGTTGCCAGATACTGCTGAAAGCAGAACTTCTTACTCCTTTTCACTCCTGTACCAGTATCGATCCAACTTAGGCAGAACACAGCCCTGAAGGAGCTAGCTTTCCCGAGTGCACTGCAGGGTACAGGAGTCTTTAGTCCTTCCTAAGGGAGAAGTGCTGCGTGGAGCTGTCACTGCAGCAGCAAGTAGCCATCGACACCGTCCAGGCTGTGGAGTTAGAGTTCGTGCACACAGCACAGCCTTCAAATGTACCTTGCCCGTGTGCTCAAGTGCTGGGCAATTTACTCATTTAGGAATATCAGTTTATCTTAGACTCAACTCTGAATCTAACAGTGGTTCTAACGTCTTCTTTCTGCTTTCTAATACAACAACTAAGTGTTCTCAGAAACAGAAAATATTTTTTGTGTAATCCTCAGCTAAAGGTAAAGGGCAGACTCAAGCCAAAGTGAATATCAATGCTGCCTTAGTTGAAGATATTATCAATTTGGAGGCAACCAATGAAGACATGCAGGCGGTGGTGGAAGCTCTGAAAGAAGATTTCAACAGAAATGTCAGCGTTAGAACCTCACCAGGTTGGTAAATTTCTTGTACGGTGCTCTACTGCCTGTAAGGAAGGATACCCATCCTAGTAACAGAGAAGTCCGTTTTTTTCAAAATTGATTTTCTTTTTATTGAGTTATTCACTGGGCACCCGATTACTGCAACCTTGACATCCCCAACTGAAGGCTCTCTTCACCCTGAGCTTGACCAGGAAGAATCTATTTTTGTTAATAGCTTCCTGGAAATAGCTTTTCTAAGTGGGAGATGTCAAAAGTGTCTAACTGAACTGTTTGCAGATGTGATGAAGAAGCAGGTTGTCAGCTAATGGTGCAGTAGGGCAGGAAAAATCCAATTGCCATTAAATTAGCCTTTTGGAAATTGCCATCAGGCTGGTGTCTGGCATATACAAACTTTTTTTTTTGCTATGCATCTTTGTGGTTACTGACCTTTACAAGCCTTATTCACTTACTGAATTTTGTGTTTCAGGAAGAAACGTGAATATATTTGACTAAGCTACAGTTACTATAACACTCTGAACATATGTATTTGTAAGTAGTATCAAGTTTCAGGGATAAAATTTAACATTAAACAATGACCAAATTTGAATCATTCACCACCCCTGCTCTGGCAGGGGCACTTCAGTTTTTAATGGAGTTGGAAAGTGTAGCTCAGTCTCTTAACTATTTATTTTAACCATAGGTATTTTTTTTAATTGCACTGATAAAGTACCTCTTGTCCCATGTGCCTTTTGGCCTGTTAACATTTTGCAGCAGAAACAAGAGAGCAGATTAAGAGTAGCTCAGGGAGAAACTGAATACTTTAAATTAGGCAGTGTATAGCACCTCCTCTTGGGACTTGGAAAAAATGAGGGGTTTAAGGGAACGTTGCTAAGTTAAAGACAATCATTTTCTAGATCTTTGTAATAACATTTTAATGTTTAAGTTTTAAGAATTAAAAATATTTCCTTTTTATTCTTTGCAATCTTTGTTTAGTTTTCCTATTCTAGTAACAAGTGAGTTTTGTTTTCACGGTTTTGTGCTCTACAGCAGTGTTAAAATAATTAACTTGCAAATACCGCAGGGGATGCATAAATACAAAGAGCACCTGAAGTATGAAAAAAAATACATAATTTCTTTATTAACATCTATATTTTGCACAACAGAAGGAAAATGGGACCCTCTATTCATGTTTTTACTACAGCATCATCCTGAAGTGCTGTATCGTACTGAAATTCCCGTGTGTTTGGTTCTTTTGAGGGGCCCTTGATCACATAATTGTCGTGACGAAAGATGGGAAGTTTCCGCTGAACCAGCTTGGGCAAATCTCACTGAAGTCACCTCAGCTCATCATAGTCAACATGACCAATTTTCCAGAGGTAAGGACACGTTACCGAAGGCATGGCAAGGGAGGTAATTACTGACAGAACAAACGGGTTGATACCGAGCAAAGAAGCAATTGGACAAAATCAATCAAATCAGACAGGGTCAGAGAGCTCTGACCGCACTGAGTATCACTTCTTGTCTGAAACAAAACAGAAGCCGTATTTTGCTGCTGACTGCACGCTGCACATGGCAAGTGCTCTGTCTGGAGCAGGGCATCTCCCACGTGTGGCAGCACTGGGGTCAGGCAGGAGTGGTGTGCTGCACATCAGGCCGTGAGGGCCCTCAGGCTCATACCCAGAGCACACCACTGACCGGTCAGCTTGCTTTGGGGGTTAGGGTGCTGTCAGCTGCATCTGTAAGTTAGGGTGCTGCAGTGCTTGGCAGGACACCTGCACACACCGTGCCCTGACAGGTCTCTGCTTCCCCTGCTTTTTCTGCACCCAGTAGTCTTACACACTCACCCTCTCCTTTGGTTGACCTGATCTCCACATGTGGGAGCAGTGCTGGATCTGCCCTGATGTTTTATATCAGCGCAGCACCTTGAGGAGACATGGCCATGTGCTGAACCACAAGTGCAGTTGGAATAGTCTGTACTTGTGCTGGGGGCACCATCAAACTCCTATAAAGCTTGCTTACTGAGCACAGAGGCTGAGGGCACCCCCTGGAAGCTCATGGAAAGCAGCTGCTGATGTTGCCTCTGAGCTGGGCCTGGGCTAACGGGAGCAAGGCCTAACACAGGCCCTGCTGTAGTTAGTGAGCTCCTCCATTAACAGCGCCTTCAGATCAGAACCCCTAAATTAGGGTCAGTTTCCCTTAGTCTTCTGCAGGAGGCTTAGACTTGCCCCCAAATTAAGCAGCAAGTACGAATCACACCTCAGGATCAGGCGTTAGCAGTCCCTCACAGGGGGCTCCTGCAGATCGACCTGCAGATGCGAGCGGCAGCGACCGCAAGGTTAGCTATTCATCCCGCTCCGGGTCTGGAGGCTTGCCAAAGCTTATCTCTATTTATTTTGCAAAGGCTTTCCCCAATTAATTAAGTCAGCAAAGTCTCAGAGGAGGTCAGCATAAGGCACTTGATGCCTAAGTGTTTCTTAAAGTGTATCCAGCACATATAATGACTTCGAAGACTGAAGGCCCCTCATCAGCGAGTGCACCGAGGTCCCTCAGAGTGCCAGAGCTGAGAGGGCCGGAGGAGCCATGGCATGATGCAGCTTCTGTCCATGCAGATCAAGATACCAATATCGTCATGTCTACCATTGCCTGCATTTGCTTTCTAAGCCAAAGGACCACTTTTCATTTGAACCAGAGCTGTAACTGTTTCTCTCAATGCAATATTTTATACCACAACTGTTCCATGGATAGGCTGAACTGCTTAATAACATTATACTCACTTTCATGTGATGTCATTATTTATAGAATATAGCCAATACTTCATAGCATTGAAAAGCACATAAAAATCCCTGAAGAGTCTAGAAAAGAAAATAATTATAGAAGAGGACTTACAGGGCCAAATCCCGTTTGCCCAAGAGTTACAAAAACAAACAAGATCATGTTTTTTAACTACAGCTATTTTATGTGCTGCGATAGGATGGAGACAATATTTTCACTATTTCTATCTCTTCTAGAATGTATGTTAAACAACACAACTTCTAGCGAGCATTCTCTTCCTACAGAGCATGCACTGTGCATAGAATAACACGTTACAGTCCTAACATGCTGAAATCTTCTTTGTTATGTTTTCTCTGCACTTTTTGTGTTTTAGAGTATGGCCGTTGTGTTTTACAGAACACTGAGACCAGCATTAATTTCATTCAGTGACATCACGCATTGCAGAGCTAAATGAATGTGCAGAGCTTTAGTTTGTGCCTCGGTTGATAGAAACTGAACTTCATAAACACGGTCTACTGTAGCAGCCTGGAGCTAAAGTTAACAATGGGAAAGAATATCAGAAATAGCAATGCGCCTTGTAGGAAATGCCACACTAGTGCCAAAGGAATAGACTAGTTCGGTCTTGTTATTGTCAATGTCAAAGAACGAAACAAACTGGCAGAGCACTGTGGGAGTTGCCAGCAAAGCTGTGATTTAACCATAACGTTTGATGCTGTGTGAAAGTTCACCAGCACTCTAAAACAGGGAAGGAAGCATTTTACTCACTTTGTAGTTCCCAAGCAAACCTGCACACCTCACCTTTTAAGCAGAGCAGTGTCAGTCAGCAGTGATGGAGTTTTGAAAACTTAATCCTAAGTAATAAGCTGTAAAATAAACAGAGCTGGGCACAGGCTCCGTTCTCAGCCAACTGCTACTGATGTAATGTGGTTAGGTTGTAGTGCTGAAGTGGTTAAGTTAGTTAACTTTTCTAAATTGGCACTGTGTGATTTCTAGTGGAAAACATTCAACTGGAATTTTTAAATGCTCAGAATCTTTCATCTCCTTTGCCACAGTCAGGCTATGCCTAGGGAATTTATTGCGGTTTCACTCTGCATTGCCTCAAACCATTCAAATAGTTTCAAAGAAGCAAAACAGTTTTCTTTTGTTGTTGCTTCCCTTCCCCTCTCCCCCCTTTGTGCCCTTCCTACCCCGATACCGAGCACAGCCATAGTTTCCCATTCAGTTTGATCAAAGCTCTCCGCACCAATGTAACTTCCTGATCTTACTGGTAACAGAAGTAAATGTTTCCATGTTCTGTGGAGATGGATTGCCAACTATTGACAGAGTTCTGGCATATGGGAATGATTATTTCCTAATTCTCTTTACCTTTTGATCTGTTTTACAGAGCACAGCTGCAGCTATGAAGGCTATAAGGGAGAGTGGAATGAACCTGAACCCAGAAGTGGATGGGACGTTGATTCGGGTGCCGATTCCGAAGTAAGTGCCCACAGCTGCCCAAGTTCACCCTCACATAAGATAACACAGAGGGCTGCAGTGAGGGCCCTTCAGAGGGCAAGCTCACCCATATTCAGTCCCTGGGACCAGAGCAGCCCTTGCACCTGTGCGTGCTCAGACCCTGCAGTGATGGAGCCCTCAAAACACCCTGGTCAGACGCAGAGGCACAAAGTCCCCCCTGTGTGATCTGCCATCCCAGGGTTACATGGCCCTGGGGTGCTGTGAACAGCTCCCACAAAGGGATGGCTGCACATGCAAACCCTGCACACGTGCGCTGCGTTTTAGGAGCAGGTGACTGCTAAGTAAAGATGAACCGAGTATTTCTCGTGCCTTAGATCTACTTTAGAAATTCTCTGATCAAAATGCTAGATAAAATTCAAGAGAAGTCTAATTGCAGCTTTCTGTTGCTGTCGGTGAAAGGGAATGACATTATCATTCTATTTGCTGATTTTCTTTTTCCCCCGTGCTCTCTGCCCTTCCCCCATTCCTCAGGAGAGGAGGCAGAGGAGGAGGGCACCATTATCTTCATAATTGCTGAGGCTCCCGGGTTGCTGCACAGTGGTTTGATTGTTAATGGGCACTTGGGTCATCCTTGAATATGAATTGCAGGGGAGGAAACTCCAAAACTACAAATCTTGATCTTTAAAAAAATATTGTTTTTCAAACAAATATGTATGTTCTGTCACTTTCTTTTGTGGTGTCGTGGATCAAAACCAGGTCTTCTCTCCCCAAGAAAGATCTAATGTGCTCCCTTGTTCCTCTGGTGCACAAGGGTTGCTGCTCTTGGTCGCTTTCTTCCTGGACAGTCGGCAGCCCAGGGAGTCCTAAGTTAAATTGATTTTCAGCTTGGAAAACTTGCCTTGCAGGTCTGCCCTCATGGGCGCCTCTAGTTCCATTTTCTGACCCACTCTATTGACACAACTAAATCTGTCAGAGTTTCATCCACTTATCAAGAAGTGAAGCAGACTGTTTCAATCTTTAGAACCTAATGCAAATGGAAGAAAAATAAGCAAGTTCAGCCAGAGACTACTCTTCAATATTATCTCTCTGAATTGATTTTTTCTACTCTGAACTGTTTTTTCTATATTTTTCTGAAATATTTAATTTTCTCAACTCTCTAAAAATATTTGCAAAGAACATACAACAGATGGAGGCAGTGAAATCATCAAAATTACAGCAGGTGTGCAAAACAGGCAAACAATGAAGAGACAGTGTTTCTGCAGAAAGGGATTATTTCATGAGGGAAGATGTTAAAAGTAAATCAAACACAAACAATCTTCGCCTGTTACTAAAAACACTTTTTCATCAGACTTAACAGGTGAACACCCATGCATTATATTTTGCCTCGTATGTGCAGCTACACATCAGGGCTTGAGATTGTTTTGACCGAGCATTTAAAAATGAAATTTACGTTTCAGTATTTATTCTATTAAATAAGTTTTTGCACTGCAGTTAAAATGTACACTAGTTTTAAAAATACACTGTTTTGTTGGTGTTTATTTCTGCTTCCTGCTAGGATCCCCTCTACTCCCTAAGGTATTAGCCTGTTTGTGTTGCTAGCACTGCATAGGCAATATTTATTTATATAAAAATTATTCCCTGAGGGTTTAAAAAAAGAAGAAAAAAACACAGCCATGGGAACATTTGTATTGGTCGATCTCGTGGCCGAATTTGACCTGACCTTGTGTCTTTTATGGTATTGCCTCATTTTTAGATTCATCTTTTTTGGACCCATTGTGTTACACTGGATATTGTTTGTAAATTAGTAATATTTTTACACATGCTTTACTGAAAGCCAGATGACTCATTTGAAAGTTTAATGACTCATTGTGAGCTTTTATTTTCCTTTGCCCTTTAAGAAATATGCAAAGATACCTACTATGGGGAGAAGGGACTTGAGAAATTTCATTTGAAGAAAACAAAGCTGTTTGAGCTGCGTTGCTCCAGATCGCTCATCATAATAAGTCTTTTTCATGCTTTTTGTTGAATAATATATTTTGCACCCTATGTTTATCTGCAATTATGCATGCAGAGTATCTAGTTAAGCCTACTTTCCTTGAACTGATCCCTCTCATTCACAGGAAATTCCTAGCATTTGAGATACAGAAATTATTCTTACCCGCATAAACGCCTTGTGTTGGAGATGAGATGTGGCCTGCATTGTTTTCACTGTGGGTGTGCTCATGCCATATGCTGGGAAAGGAGCATCCAAGTGCTGCAGTGCTTAAACCACTGGTTGCTGACTGAAGCAGAAACAGAGGAGACGTTACCCACGGTGTAGGGTGCATTTCTGAACGCACTGGTGTGCGGTCACCAGGCTCTGTGGTGATCCTGGCAGGGCAGGATCGTCCCTGGAAACCCACGGGGTTTGAGCCTTGCCACTTTACCTGTGGTGGTGGCACTGATCCAGCAGCTGCCCCTGGATAGGAACCTTGTCCTTGCGCCCTGCTTCTGGCACCCCTTCCCCAGGTTTGCTTCATGCTTTTGGGGGATTAAAGAGGAAGCAGCTGCAACAGTTACTAGACAGCTTAAGAGTCCCAGATCTGGGTACAGGAATAAACAACTGTCCTTAAAAACCATGGGCCTGGCTCATGTTGATGGATTCCTTAACCAGAAACAGCATCTGACTGAAAAAGTGTCCGTTTCTGGCATCAGTGGTAGCATTGCTGAGAATTTACATACGGTCTGGTTGGAACGTAAAACCCGCTGAGAAACTCCACGGCACTGCGCAGTGATAAAAAGAAATTGGTGTTAATAAAGACAGACAAGGAGGCACAAAAGCTGTGACCCTGTGCCAAGAAGCATAGGAAATCTGGCAGCCCTGCATAAACAAAAACATTTCCTTAAAGGCTCGGCAGCCCCGAGCAGGCGAGTGATACCCTCAGCACAATTCGCACAAGCTGAAGCGAGTGGGGAGGTGAAAAGCGAAGGGCAAACTCTGCCTCCCCCAGCTGAGGCCGTCCTCCTGGACCAGCTCACCCCACCGCCCAGCAGGAGAGCAGAGGTTTCCAGCTCCCTCCTCCCAGTTTAGCAGCCATGGATTTTATTTTTTTTTCCCCTCCCTGCCCCCTCAGAAAGCTGCCTGAGAACCTGACCTCACCCAGACCTCTGTTTATGAGCTGGCTTTGCATGTGCCGCAGGACCTCTGGCTTGGGATTTTAAACAAAAGAAGCCCTAAAGGCATCGGCGTTGGGATGCACAGGAAACCACAAGTAACCCCGCTCGCTTCTAATTAGGCCTTCGAGTCCCAGTCGCAGCCTGTGCTGCCCAGAAGCCCCTTGCTGTCTGTGTGCTGGTCGCCCCCCTTTGCAGCAAGGACGGGGCCACATCGCTGTCCCCAGGGTGTCCCCTGGGTGCGAGGGGGGCACCACAGTGCCGCAGCTGGGTCCCAGCTCTACATCTGTCAGCCCTTCCAGGGATACCAAGTCCCTGCAGTCGCTGATCAGTTCAGGAAAGCTTATTCCCTCCTGTACCTCAAAGTAAAAACAGCCGGCGGTGCTGAGTGGCGGTCGGAGCCCCTGCAAACATCTGCTGCAGGACGGTGCCAGAGGCAGCGCGACGCATGGGGCTGCAGCAAGCTCCGAGAGGCGCAGGGCGATGCACGCTGACAGCCTCCCCGTAAGCAATACCCGCGAGGGGGCAGAGCTGGCGCTGCTGCGGGAGCCCTCGCCCCAGGTTTCCTGACTTCTTTGCAGGAAGAGTCTTGGCCTCAGTGTTTTGGTGACCCAGGCTGTTGCAGCCAATTTCTAAATATTCGCGTGAAATGTTTATTTTGCAATATCTTCCGCGAGCAGACGGGAGCTCTCTGCATAGCAAGTCTCAGCGAGAGCACTGCGTTTATTCTCAAGGTGATGTGGAAACCGCAATAGCCATGAAAATAATTTACAATATTATTGTTAAGCACTAACAGTTGATGCTGACAGTGATCAGCTGTAAGTGCTGGAACACTACTGGAGCTAAGATGACATGTCAGCCGATCCCAGGCTCCCTCATCACCTTCAGGTTTCAGTTTGGGATGGAAAGTTGGAAGTTTTCTGTGACTGGCACTGTGTCAGGGGAGCTCTGTGCCACATCACCTGCGGCTGTACGAGCTGCTAATGTCAGATCCATTTCTGGTGTCACCTCCTTGTCAGACAGGGTGTTACACACGGTCGCGGTGGAGATGCCTGGTCACGATGAGCTGGAATAAGGTCAAGTGAAATACAAGCTCTATAGGTTCCAGATAAATGATTCAGCCTCTTCCAGTTGCAGGGAGACGGCTCTGAGTTTCAGGAATGGATGGAGGTTTCCTCACAGCTTTGCAGGGAAATTACACTTCTCAGCTCTGTCTCAGGTCTGGAGCTGGATTTTCCCTCTTCCCTGCAGATGCTTTGGCAGGAGAAAAAAGAAATTAAACATTTCAGCATGACTTTCAGGCACTGCAGCGACAACCATAAAACAAGTGAGATTCAGTCCAAGTCCCTAAGCTTAGAGCTGTGCTGGGAACTTTCTGTTCTAGGCTCGAGACTCTCTGTGCCGAGATGTGTTGCCATGGCAGATGTGCAGAGGTAGCTGAGCTGCCTCAGGGTGACCAAAGCAGGATAAAAGCATGCCCTGGGCAGCACCGTTGCAACGTGAAGCCTTGCACAGAACCAGCACCATCGTAACACCTGCACAGCACCATGCAGGTGCTCTCTCACAGCCCATCAGCCCCAGAGGAAGGGGAGTTGTCTGAAAGGTGCCACAGCAGAGATGGCCACTGAATTTACCCCAAGTCCAGTCTGCCAATCGCAGGAAATAAATCTGGCTGTGCTACATGTGACACTTTTCTCTTCCCTTCTTTGTTGATAGGGTCACCAGAGAGCATAGGGAGAGCCTGGCCAAGCTTGCCAAACAGTCCACCAACAAATCCAAAGACGCCTTGAGAAAGGTGCGAAGCAAAAGCATGAACCAGGTAAAGAAGTTCAAGAGCAAAGTGTCTGAAGATACCATCTGGCTGCTAGAAAAGCAGGTAATTTTTTTTCCTTTTAGCATATCACGTTTCACAGCTCAGTAGTGTGAACACACAGTGAGCGTTTATGCCAGAGCTTGCTGACAAGCCTCCAGCACTGAGAACCTGGCTGGAAAAGAAGTGACCCTGGGTTGAATTTTTGGAGTAGGCAACAGCTGTTGTATTTGCTTTTTTCTTTGTGAGATTTCAGGCTTGAATCTCAAAGCCAAATTTATGGTATGAACCATAAGCTGAAACAGGAAAAAACATTTTCCCCGAAAGCTTTTGTAGTCCAACGGATTGTTACACAAACCAGCTGATCTTGGGGAGCAAAGCTACCCAAAGTTTTACCACCACTTAAGCAGTGCCTGGACATCAGAAAACAGCTGGCATTAATGAGGATTGCTCCAGTTTGTTGTTAATGAAAAGGCTAGCAAGATTCTCTGTTAGGAGTTTTTTGGCTCTGATTCAGGAAAATACTTAAGCACACGCCTAATTCCCTAAGAGCAGATGTCACTAAAGTCAATTACTTGGGCAAAAACTCAGGCACAAGCATAAGTGTTTTGCTGAATTGATGCCTCTGAAGGCAGGCCATTACTTTTTAGCTGTTTGTTTATTAACAGCTAAAGTTAGATACGTTGCAAATGCTTCAGAACTGTTCTCTGAGCGCTCAAAAAAATAAACATTGATATACAGAGCATTTGTGCAAGCAGAAAAAATGGCCATGCTATTGTAACTGAATCCTGTTGGGAAGCAGTTGTCCCACAGCACACAGATGGTTTTCTGCATTTAGAGAGGTAGCATCTCAAGTCTAATTTTCACTTGTACCCAAATTTTTTTTTTTTGGCATGAAAGGTCTTATATGCCTTGGAATCGAGT
Organism: Aythya fuligula; assembly: GCF_009819795.1. NCBI lineage: Eukaryota > Metazoa > Chordata > Aves > Anseriformes > Anatidae > Aythya > Aythya fuligula. Next base: position 2,019,148 of record NC_045577.1, on the reverse strand, counting down.
GCACCTTAATTAGTGCTAAAAAAGTAGTACACAAAACTCCCAGAGGCTCCAACCTTTCTCTGCACATGCACCCTTCACTCACTCAAATACACGCATGCCCATTTTGGAACTGTTTGTCTTGTCCATCCCATGTTACCATGATCAATGGACAGGGCTTTAGCAATAGCTGTTTACTTCTTTTTACAAGAAATCTATTACACAAGGAAAAGAAACTTACAGTTTACAAGAATTTTCTTTTTTACAAGCAGTAACAAGTCTGTTTATTTCATGTATGAATTCTTAGTGTGCTAAGGCTGTGTTCCTGCTGTGACCTGGTCTGTTCTAATAATAGAAGGCTGTAGAGATAAGCCCTCTCTGCTCTGGTGCAGACACCAGCTGGTCTCTGACTCTGCCTTTCCCTGAAGTAAATAAGGTCTTGACCAAGTAACTTGTGAAGCACAGCCAAGGTTTTTGCCAGGAGCCTTGGAAAGGAGAGCAAGGATTGCAGCAAGCGTAAATTAGATACAGGGCATTTGCACGTGCAGACATCTTTGGGTGCTGAGCGGGTCTAACTGAAACAGCAGAGCACTGATGGGGAAGTCCCCAGATCCCTCATCATGCTGTACTCCAGCATCCAAGTCTGTTGGCAGTTAAGTAGGAGTTGCACAGACAGTCCATGTTGAGCTTCTCTTTTCAGAGCCTTTGACCGATCCCTGTTATCACTGTGCAGATGTAGCACTGGCAAAGACTCACCCAGGGCAGCTGTGAGCTCTAGGAAGAGCCAGCTATTGCCCAAGCATTATTTTGGATTTTATGAGGGCTTGAGGGCTTTAGGCTTTCTTTCAGGAAATGGTCTGGTCGTTCCTTTCCTTTAAACTGTGACATTACCTAGTACGTGACTCAAACTTGCGCTGTGTTGCCACAGATCCAGCAAATGGCAGACAACGCTGCAGCAGAGATGGACAAGTTGCTGGCAGCAAAGACCAAGGAGCTGCTTGGATAAATGTCATCCATATGGACATGCTCTCCCCCTCACAAGCAAGAACAGACTGCCACATACCCCACTGGCCATCCCTGCCTGGAGTCAGGCAGCCTCAGGTGATGGGCAGGGATAGATCTCCCAGACCTCCAGAGCAGATATGGGCTTTGGGATCCCCTGGCCACAGGGATTCCTGAACCTGGATGGTGCTGGAGGGAAGGGGGAAACTCTCCTTGCTGTTCTTCATTCAGGCATCAGCAGAATTGGCATCAATTCAGCAGGAGTGGGTGAAGCTCATACCACCAGACATGTCACCTCCTTGCTGGCCTGTTTCCTGCACACCCTACCCTCTGCAGGGCTGTGGAATCGCCTCGCACCCTGGCCTGGTTGTGCTTCTAGCAGCAGTCAGCCTAGAGCTGGTTGAAGCATGCACCACATGCAGGAGGAACTTCACACTCCTGTTGTTACCCTCATTTATTCTTGCTTAAAATAAAGCAAAAGTGAGTTCACCCCTCTCCAGAGAAGCAGCTGGGACAGCACAGCTACCTGCGACCTGGCCACCAGCCGCTCCTGGAGGGTGTGTGGCAACTCATCACCACCTGCTGCACACCAGCCAGCAGGAACCATGGCTTTGCAGTTCCCTAGGCTTCATAGATAGAGAATTGAAATTAATACTGTGAGCATGGCTGTTTTTGCCAGGAGTAAAACAACCAACAGTCAGCACAGGAGTCTACAAAGCCAACATCTTCCCGCACGCACTGCTTGCTCCACATTCCAGAGGTTAGAGAAGGGAGAATCATGACATGGTCCTGAGCACATACTATAACCCTTGGTTACCAGCAGGTACTTTCCAACAGCAGCAAGCAGCCTCAGGCAATGGCAAGACGGAGGGAAGGTGGTGGCCAGCACCACAGCCCCACTCCCAAAGCATTTGGGTTCAAAGAGCACCAAGCCTCTGCAGTCCTTAAATAAACAACTCCCAAAAAGTTAGTTTGTGCACAGTGGGGAGGGGGAGAAGGATGAAGGATTTGCTCTGCTAGGGCCCCACATGTCAACAATTTCTCTGCTTTGTGTATTTTGGCCAAAGCACTTACCATGATAAATGAATAAAGGAAAATGGCGAGCCCAGGGCGGTTACATGGCTCAGTAAATTGCTTTCAGCTGATTACTGTATTTCTTCTGACATTTATCAACTGGGCTTTTTTGCTGTTGTTGCAGCCTCTACATCCCAGCAGCAGCCTGGGGCCAAAGGGTTTCCCCTGTACCTGCCTGGGACCGTTGTGGCTGCGACGTGCACTTGGAAGGGAAGGCACAGGGGCTCCTCCGGCCTCCTCCTGTTCTCCCAGCCTTAAAGGCAGTAGTGATGGGATGGCAGCAAAGCTGCAGGGAGCCATTGCATGGGGGAATTCCTCAAGTATTTACTGCTATTGTCGCATCTCACTCCACATTAGTTAGAAACAGAGGTAAAACCAGAGCTGCTGTACAGGCACCTGAGCACCATCCAAAATGGCTGCCCCAGGCCTCCCACAGGCACTGGCAGCCATGTGCTGTGGGGACAGGGCCGCCTGTCCCTGGTGTGGGTACCCGGTGTCTTTGCGAGGCAAGGGCGGAGATGCAGGCCTCAGTGGCACAGCAACACAGGTGCAGAGGTAGGTTTTGTGCCGGGAAATAGAGACAAAGAGCTGATCACCACACAGTAGGGCACCAGGCAGGGGAGGCAGCCCCTGCGTCCTCCCGCAGCCCCCAGTACTCTGTGCCACCAGCAGCCACTGTTGCCCCAGCACACACTGACCAGAGCCACACCATTCACCTGTCCTTCAAACAGCAGGACAGGCACCTTCCAGCCACACAGGACCACCATGGCACCAAACACATGCAAGGCAGGGAGACCACCCCATGCCTGCCACAGCACTGGCAGCCTGCAGCAGGGTCACTGCTAGTCCAGGAGAGAAGACAGGGGACATCACACTTACTGTCACCACATCCAGCAGGCTCACAGGGGTGGCTCTGGGCTGGTCCTGCTGAATATCTGCTCTGCTGCTGCCCCAGCGTCTCCAGCACACAGCAACGCAAGGTGGAAATAAAAAGGCTCCCTCCACCAGTGCCAGCAGCAACCCTTCAGTTAGCTGGAGCCTGGATTGTGCCCAGCGCTGATAAGAAGCTGCAGCTGATGCTGTTGGAGGGTGGAGAAGGAGCTCCAGCTGCGCCAAATAACCCAGGAGGAACAGAGACTGCAGCCAGAAAACATTTGGGTGTAACAGCACTGATTTCAGCAAGCTGCTTTGGCCATCAAACAGTTTGGGTGCAGCAGCAGCAGCAGGAGGGGGGTTCACAGGAGGGTGGTGGGACGTGAAGGGGGCTGTACCCAGACCCCCAAGTGCCCTACCCTAGCACCGTGGGTGCCAGCACGATGGCCGAGGACGGCAGCTCCACGCTCTGCTCCCCTCCGGGCTGCTGCTCGGTGGAGCCGCAGCAGCACCGTCGGGCTCCTGCCACCCGCACGTTGAGAGCCGCGGCCACGGGGAAAGCAGGGTGGAAGCGAAAGGCAGGAAAAACTCCGAGGAAGCTGGAAGCTCTCGACACAGTTAAAAAACAACATTGCTCTTCAAAATAGATGTGATTGCACTCCTTATGAGTCATCGAGCAGAGACACCAAGATTGCTTTGTGCCAGGGACGAGCCCAGGCTCTGATTGTGTGCCTCCCGGATTTGTATAAAACAGACCATGGATGGCATGTCAGAGTTTACAGCTCGCATACATTTTCAACAGTGAGCTTTGCAAAATGTATCAATGTAATCTCTGCCTCCTATATTCCGTGTTGATTAGACACGATTTCTGGCTGGATTTTCAGAAAGCTCAAGTGCTTTTTTAATCACTACAGAAGCTCATTATTGCTTTCCAGTGACTCTTATGTCCTTCACTTCTCCTTTCAGATTAGAGTCTATAGTCAGATGAATATTGGATGATTTCATTACATACAAATGCAATCAACAGTTTTGCATAAATTTCTCCTCTTTTCTTGAGTTTCAATTGACCTCAGCACCCGTGGAGGCAGGCGCAATACACATGTAAATGAGCTGGCGTTGCTGCAAAGACACGGATGCGGAGAAACAAGATAAACTGTCAGATAATATTCAGGATTTTAAGAGATCAAAAAAATACTTCCTTGCTCAGCCAAGCCGTAAAAATGGCACCTTCAGCTGCCGGGGAATTCGCTTTTGTTTCACTTGTTGTCTGGCTGTGGACGAAGGCCAGGAGTGGCTCTGGGAGTGAAGGGCTGGGGCGATGCGGCCGGCACCGCGGAGCGATGCAGTGGGTGCTGCTGCACTGCATGGGCACCTCTGGGGGGCATGGGACACTCTGGGGGGCACGGGGCTCTCCAGGGGGCATGGGAACACCACGTGCGAGGGGGATGCCCACTGAAGCCCAGTGCTCGGTGGCTGGGCCCCTGCAGGGTGCCTGCTGCTGCATCGAGGCTGGCCCAGGCAGGGGATGCTCGATTTGGGAGCCCCCATCCCCGTGCCCACCCGGGACCCCCGTCCCCAATCCCCTCGCTGGGTGCGGGGGCACCTGCCCCAGGCACAGGGCTCAGCCAGGGGCAGCCCCCCCAAACCCCGGCAGGGTGAACAATGCCTTCAGAATATATTTAAACTAGCACTCCATGCTAACAATCAGGGCTAATTTAAACAAACTATAATTAAACATAAAGGACCTCTTGGTGGGGAAGTCAGGGAAAACTGTCAGCAGTTACTTTGGATGTGGAGCCCTTACCTTTAAAAGAATAATTTTTGTGCTAATGCGAGCAATCCAGCACTCCCACACTCGCCTTCGGGGGCCGGTGGGGAAAGAAACTCTTGGGTTTCTTTTGATACCTTTACGTGCTAATCTTCTTAACAGATTTTTAATTAATGGGAACAGAGCACTTTGCAGCCGTGAAATCTATTGGTGTAATTGCCTGGTGGATTAGTCCCATTAACCACACAAATTACCTGTCTCCAGGCCGCCAGCCCCACCAGGGAGCTCCCCACACTGGACACACTGAGCGGCCCCATTCTGAAGCAATTTTGATAAAATAAACTCTCTAATCAGGTAAATAATTCCATAAGGGAAATTGCTGCCTTCCCGCAGCCCCCTCCTCCAGCGGGGACCTGGCTAGTTTCAGGGGAATGAAACATGCCTCCAATTACAGACAAATCTCCAGCACAAAAACCGTTTGGGAGAAGCTCTCGGCGCATGGGACCCCCTTGAAATGCAGCGTCCGAAGAATTAAAGCATTTAAGCTGTCAGCCGGAATCTGGCCAAGCCCCTGATTACCTGGGGGCGACGCACGGTGTATTTAGGTTTGTGTCCGCTGCAATTTCCTGGCCCCCAGCGTTGATGCTGAGTGACTCGCGTCCGTGCCGGGCTCCTGCCCGGGGTCCCTCCGCCACGTGGCCCCGGGTGCGGGGACGCCGACCTTTGGGCCCATTAAGGACATCCCGGCCGGCGGCAGCCCGGAGCAGTGGAAATGTGCAGTGCCCCAAAGAGCCACCGTGTGAGCACGACTGCCTGCACCCATTTTACAGCAGCACTCGTCCAGGACCCCATGGCTGCTCCTACCGTGGTTATGACCCGGGGGAGTTGAGCCCTAGCGGGGACATGTGCTCCAGCCATGGTGGGGACGGTCACACAGAGGGGTGTCCCCTGGAACATCCCCGGTCCCCATTCCCATCACGGAGGAGCCATCACCAGTGGCACGGGGCTGCTCTTCCACCTGCAAGAGATGGGAGCCCCAGACTCCCCCCTTGGTCCCCAAAGGACAAGGGCTGGGCAGGGGCCAGGACCCCGAAGGCCACAGGGAGAGGTGGGCACATGGACTGGAGAACCTCGCTGTGCAGGGCCGGCGAGAGCGGCCGGGGAACCCTACACCGCAGGTAATTGGCATCAGATGCTCCCTGACCTGCCGCATCCACCGGGAAGCTGGAAGCATTTATTTGTCTGGGCCGGCAGCTCTATCTGCGTGCGGGAGGCGTTGGCAGCGGCGGGGCTGGGCTCGGCGAGCCTAATGAGCCTGGGCTGAAGATGATGAATATGATTGCTGAAAGCGCTTTCCTGAGTCCTTCTTTCCTGGGGCTCAGGTTACGAGTTCCCAGACAGCCTGTCCAGCCTGGGCTTTTCAGCTCTGATTTGTAGCCCCCCAAACAGCGCCCGTCAGCTCCCCATGATGGAGGAAGAGCTCGGTCCTCCGCCACCGTGCCCTGAAGGGCTGGGCTGGGCATTGAGGTGAGGGCTGGGCACAGTGTGGGCACCTCAGACCCTGCCTGGATGTAAGGGAGGGTTGTGGCCCCAGCTGTCCCTCTGCTGCCCAGCCCCGTGCCCTACACATCTTGCTGAGCCTCATGTGGGGTGGATGGGAGCAGTGCCACAGGGCGGGCTGTGGCCATCAGCTCTTCCCGTGCCACTGTGAAGGAGTTAAGGATAGCTCAAGCACTGTCACGGGGTGCTGGGCACGAGTCCCCTCAGCCTCCAAAGGGGTGAGGCAGAACCAGACCAGTTCTGTCCCGCAACGCCTCGGCCCTGGTCTGCCCCCGAGCCACATCCCCACCCAGTGCGCCTCTCAGGGGGGTGCATGAAGCTGGGGCAGGCTGGGGATGCTCCCAGGGCGGTGGGGGAGCCACGCTCCCTCCAGGCACGGCCACCCCGAGCAGGGGGCTGAGGGGCAGTGGGGACCTGCAGGGGCTGGGGGTCTCGATGCCTGCCCCCCTTGGATGTCACCCTTCCAGGAGGGGCTCCCAGCGCTGCCCCACTGCTGCTGGTTTGGGGACACGAAGCAGCCGGGACAGGAGGGGTCCTGTGGTGCCAGCCCACTGCAGGTTTGGGGGTCCTGCCATCCCACCCCCCAGCACAGGGGGACAAAACACCGCTGCAGACCCCGGGGAGAAGTGGAACCCAGCGGGCTGGGGATGAGCTTTGCTCTGAGCCTTCCCGCGTTCCCCGGCCGGCTGCGCGCTGCCATAGACGGTGTTTTGCTGCCTCCCTACGGGAGGACGCAGCCGGCAGCGCTGGGCCTCCACACGTGGCCAGCCCGCACTGGGGGCCCTGGTCCCAGCCCCAGGGACACGCACATGGGGTGGGGACACCACGCAGTGACTCTGGGGGGGGGGGTCCCAGGCCCAGCTCCGCAGGAGGGGCTCGATGGGTGTCCCACTGCTGCTGCGGCTCCCCGGGGACACATGGCCAGGAAGCACCCGATGGAGCTGGAGACAGAGTGGGGCCAGAGTTGTGCCCCCCCTTGCGTGGGGGCTAAAGAAAAAGGAAGCAAAACTTGGGAGATGCCTCCCGAAGGAGGAAGAAAGGCGTGAGAGGAACGGGAGCAAAGCTGTGACCCCTGGCCACTGCTGAGAAAAGTGGAAGAGCGGCGAGAAAACAGCACAGGGAGGGTGCAGGAGGAGAGGGGAGACCCCTGGGGCTCCTCAGAGGTTTTCAGGAGAGCAGCGTGCGGGGCTGAAACCCTCTGGCTGGACCCCGACCCCCCCAGGCATCCTGTGCCACACGGGCCGTGCCCTTTTGCCACGGCACTGTGATGGAGAGGGCACGGAGAGGGCATGGAAAGGGCATGGCACAGGACCCACGGCGTCTCGCTCCCCACAGGGTGCAGGGCAGGGCTCAGCACCACGGCCCCGCTGCAGCTGCGAGCTCAGCCCAGCTGCGGCCACATCTGCGCCGCCCGCCCGGCTCCAGGGAGGCTCCCGCGGCCTTTCTGAAGTCACCGGGGGTGTGTGTGGGGGGGTGATGTTATTTTCCCAGTGCAAACCCCAGGCTGTTTGTACAATTTAGGAACTCGCATGCTCCATTTCCCAGCCCTGTGACCTGTGAAACTAGGGCCACGGTGCTGCGGCTGGCACAGCTGGGGGGTCCCAGGGTCCCTCCCACCTGTGCCTCCCCCTTTGGCACCCCCATCCCACAGCGAGGCGGGGAGGGGGTCCCTCTTCAAAGACAAGGCTTGCCAGGCCAAAAGAGATCTTTTAATTGCCCTGGTTTCCCACCAAGGCCACCCCCTGTCTGGGTGACACACCATGGATGCCAGCAGTGTCACGGCAGCACCGTCCCGCTGCCACCGCGCTGGTGCTTCCCCTTCCACCACCCTGGCCATGGAGGAGTGATGTTGGTGCACCTGCTGGCCAGCTCCAGCTCCAGCTCCAACATCTGCACTGCCCCTGCCTCGTTTCTTCCCTCGGAGCACATGAGAAGCCCGGGATGCTGCGTGCTGCGCCCCCACCCCTCCCACTTGTGCCATGGGACGAGCAGCAGCGTCCCTCGCCCTGGGCCTGTGCGTGGCGCAGGTTATAAAAAGTCCTGGCGAGACAGTGAGGCTGGGGCTGTTGCAATTGCTTCCTGTATTGTGCAAGCAAATGATTATTGAATCCTGATGAAAGGGAAGGGAGCGGGAGATGTGAACACTGTGGGCAGCCAGCTCCAGCCACCTCCCCTGCCGCCACGTGGGGCTGTCGGCGTCGGCCGGTCCCAAGCAGCGTGGGGCTGGCTGTGGGGCCGCGGGCTCGGCCAGGTCCTACACGTGCTGAGGCTGGGTGCTGGGCACGTGCGAGGGGGACAGCACCAGAGCTGGCAGGATGGGGAAAAAGAGCTTCTCTATGGGGTAAACCGCTTGGTTTCCTGAGCCAGCCCGCAGGGCTGCGGTGCCGTGGGGCCATTGGGGGCCGGAGGGGCAGGAAACGCTGGTGGCCTGCTGCTGGATGGAGCGCACAGAAACAGCCTCCAAATCCACGGTGCTGAGCTGCAGGGCTCAGCCTGAAGCACTTTGCTGCCAGGGCTCCAAGCTGGGCGCACCAGGAGAGCCCCACAGCACTTGTTTGGTGCAGCGTGGCTGCATTTCGTTTTGGGGAGCAGAAGCGTGGCACGAGCTTGGCACGTGTGCTGCCCAGTGGGGTGCTGGCAGCACCGTTACAGCAAAACCAGTCCCTCGGTGCTGGTCCCTCAGTGCCAGACTGCATTCACCAGGAGCAGCCAGCACCTCCACCCTGCTGGAGCCCACTGAGGGCACGCTCAGCTCACATTGGGGTCAGGCTGGTGCACTTGCCCACGGGGCACTCACAAACCCCTCTGCCACCCATCCCCGGCCACCCCCAGCACGGGCAGGTCACCGCCGAGAGGGACGACTGCGGCACGAAGCCGCCGTGGAGCCGCGTGCTCCTTCCCAGCAGCAATTTGGAGCCGGCTGTTCCAGCAGCAGCACCTTTCCACTTTCCAGTTCAGCAGGCTCCTGGCTCGGCCCTGCTGCGCCCCGCTGCAGCCGCTTCCACCGTGGGTGCCGGAAAAACGCGGCCACCCCCGGGGTGCCCGGGGCTGCCGCTGCGCTGCGGGGGGTGACGGCAAAACCCCCCAGGACGTGCCCTGGGGCTCTGCCACGGCCCTCTGCCAGCACGGGAGAGCACGAGCGGCCAGACACGGTGCCAGGCTCATGGTGCCACCGTGCTCTGGGTGCCACCGTGCTCAGGGTGCCACCAGGCTCCGGGTGCCACCACGCTGGGGGTGCCACCAGGCTCCCTGGGGCTGTCGCAGCGGGGGCTGCAGCGAGGAAACGCTCGGGGCGAGGGGACCGGGGAGGGGGTGCGGAGAGCCGGGGGTGGGCACGGCGATGCCGGGGCCGCGGGGACCGGGGCACGGAGGCGGCCCCGTCCCGTCGGGGGCGGGCGGAGGCGCGGCGGGGGCGGGGGCGGCGGGGCCGGGCCGGGCAGCGGCGGCCCGCGGCGGAGCTGCCTCTCGCCATGGGCGGTGGGTGCCGGCCCCGGGCCCCCCCGGCCGGGCTGCGGCTTCTGCTCGGCCCCGCGCTGCTGCTCTGCGCCGCCGGGAGCGCCGCGGCCGCCGGCACCGGCACCGGTACGGGGCGGAGGGGGGGGAGGGGGGAGCCCGAGGAGGGACCGGGCGGGGATGCGGGGGGGTTCGGGGGATGCGGGGGGGTCTGGGGGGATCCGGTTTGGGGAGGGGGATGCGCCGGGATCCGGCAGGGGCCGTGGACCCGGAGGGATGTTGCGGGGTGGGGGGCGCGGGGCTGGGGGCGCTGCCCCCGGGAAGGGCACGGGGGGAGAGCTCGGGGCCCCCCCGGATCCCCTCGGTGCTCCCGGCGCTGGCTGTGTCCGAGGGGGCCACGCGTGTGTCCCGGGGCAGGATCGTGCCCACGTCCCGCTGGTGCCCGGCCCCGTGGGATCGGGACATGGAGGGGAAAAGAGCCAGGTCCCGGGGGTCTCCCCCCATCTGCTGCCCACCCCCGGGGCCACGGGCAGGGGCTGGAGGAGGCCCCACGTGTCCGTGGCCGTGGGAGCCCCCCGGGGCCGCAGCCCGGGGCATCGAGGGGCACCTCAGCTTGCAGCCTCGTGGGCCACCTCCCTCCACGTGCTGCCCCGAAGCAGCTTCCTCCAGGTCCCCAGGGGGACCCTGCCTCCGGTCCTGCTTCCAGGAGATGATTTTCCTCCTTTCCACGGAGAAAAGCCCACCCCGGGTCCAGCTCAGGGAACTTCTTGGGTTTTGCAGCTCCCCACTAGCTCAGGCTGCGTTTGGTGTGATGGATGCTGCCCCCGTCTCCATGGCCTGGGGCTGGGGGGTGGCAGGACGTGGGTGCAGCGACCCAAAGGGAGCTGGCTGGGGCTGAGCGGGGCAGAGGGGGCTGCTGGAACAGGGCACGGCTTCCTTCCCCCTGCCCCGCACCCCTTCCCCGCAGCCATCCTGCTGGGACTTATCGGCGTTGAGGCGGCTGTTCCTGCCCAGAAACAATGCCCCTAAGGTGGAGACTTCCCTCTTTCGGCACCGTGTGTGTCCGAAACAGGAACATGAGCTGAGGGTTACGGCACTTCGAGGCATGGGATCGAGTGCTGCAGGAGGAGGAACAGCGCCCGGACCGACACGGGGCTGTGGCACCCCACTGCGGGTCCCGGCGGCAGGGCTGAGCACGCTGGGTGCCACGGGATGGGTCCAGGACTTGTTGGGGACACCCAACCCATGGTGGCTGGGACGGGCACACGCCGGGCTGGTGCAGCCACGGGCAGCCCCAAGCTGCCGGCTGCAGGATGGGGCCAAAGCAGAGCTCACCACGTGGGGAAAGAACCCGTAGCTGGGATGTACGCAAAGGGATGCTTATCTTCCGAGCTCTAATTAGCAAGGGAGATACCTGATGGAATTAGGGGAACTGTGCTGTGCCCCGAGGGGCTGCCAGCAGAGCAGATGGGCTGCGGGAGGTGTGCAGCTGGAGGACCACGGCCTTAATCTTGTGCTCAGATCTGCTCTAGAAGACAGAATAACAGGATGCTGGGCTTCGCCTGCAGCCTCCTGCCCGCTTGATGGTTGCTGCTCTGAGCACTTCTCAGCCCCTCGCAGGCTCCACCTTGCCTCTGAGCAGCGATGTTTGCTCCCCGTTGAGGTTTTTCCCAGGCTGTGAGCTGAGCCAGCCTGGTCCCGTGGCGTTTCTCCATTTGCCCCCATGGATATTGCCCTTGGGAGCTCGTCTGCAGCCTCACCCTCGGGGCTGTGCTTCTGTTCGAGAGCAAACCTTCCAGCAAAACAACCCCACAGCCCCTCCAGCTGCTCCTCGTGCAGGTCCCACACCGTGGAGGCCCCTGGATGCCAGCACCGTGCCCGGGGTCCCACCACGGGGAGGTCGGTCGGGCTCAGACCCCGCGGGTGCCTTCGTCAGAGCCGATTTTGATTTGTGCCCATTTCCGCCACCTGCGGTCGGGTTCCCTCCCCCGTCCCTGTCGGGGTTTTGGCTCCACTGCACGGAGGGGACGGCGGAGCACGGGCACAGCACGGGGCTGCTGCTGGGGCATGGCCACGTCCCCCCCCAGCCCTGCTGCTGGGAGCAGCCCCCGTGCATGGCCGCAGGTGCGGGAGGAGGAGCCGCCAGCCCCATGTGCGGCGCAGCTGCGGCCCTGGCAGGTTGCTGTCGCTGGCGGTGCGGTCACAAGTAGTTGCAGATGACAATCTGGCTCCGTGGCGTGGGCTGGGAGCAGCTCACGGAAAACCCAAGGAAACCATCCCCGATCCGAAAAACAAGCGTGTGAGCCGTTTGTTGTCTTCGCAGCCCGCAGCCGTGAGCAAGACGGGAATGTCCCACCGGGCAAGCCCGGCTCCAGCCCGCACATGATTCACCCCACGTCGCTTTGGCTGCGGTTTGCAGAGCGGATGTCGTCCCCCAAAACCTGGCATTTCTCAGCGCTGATCGCACGTGTTCACCGGCTCAGCTGTCACGGAGGGGGCCGCGATCCAGCGCGGGGGCTGGGAGCAGCTTTCTCCACACCTGGAGCCGTCCCGGCCGGATTCCTGCCCGGGGTGGAGAGAGGCCGGGAGCGCCGCGGGGGGCGGCTGTCGCGGGCTGGGACACGCCGCGTCCCCTCGCGCCCTTGTGGCTGGGACATGCCGCTCCCTCCCCACCTCGGGGCCCCCACGGCGCTGACACCGCTGTGACCCCAGCAGGAGGCAGCTGCCTGCGGGGCCCTGGCACGGAGCAGCCACCCAGCCCCACAGCAGCATCCCCGTGTCCCCCCCCCCCCCGAGCTGGCCGGGGCAGGGAGCGGGGCCGCTCCTGCAGATGTTTGTGGTGGAGCCAAGCGCGGAGCTACTGGCGCGGGAACTGTTCCGGGGATGCTCTGGCTGTGCTGCGGCACGGTAAAAGTTTCCGTGCTACAAAAAGCTGCAGGCGGGTGGTCTGAAGTTAATTTGTCTGAGATAAATAAGGACCTGCCTGCTGCCGCCCGTCTGGATGCGTAACGGAGGCTGGGATGGAAAGAGCTGGGATGAAAGGGAGCCCGAAGGAAGGGCTGGGAGCTGAACTCTGCGAGCTGCCCCCCTGTAGCATGAGGGGTTTGGGATCCCAGGGCTGAGAGCAGTTGTGAGAGCTGCCAGCCCCCAGGCAGCCCCCACCCTGTCCCGGCCCTGAGCTGCCTGGGAAACTGGGAGACTTTGCAAAATGAGCTTGATTTTTCAAAGATGTTCGTTTTTAGCTTCAATTTCCTATGGAAAAATGTGCTGCGCGTTGTGCCTGCCCACCTCCCCCAGCGTTAGAGCCTGGCTCCGGCCTCCAGCAGGACTTGGAGCCGACTGGGCTGAGCCCCGCAGGGCCGAGGATGCTGCAGCCACCCCCCGGTCACAGCTCCCGGAGCCTTCTGCGGGGTGGCACCGGGGCAGAACCCCGTGGGTGCCGTGGCTGTCCCCGCGTGTCCCCACCACCCCCGTGCCCCATCCCTCCAGTACACGCAGGGGCTGTTTTATCCCACCAAGACGTGGTTTTGCTCCTCTCCAGCTTTGTCATCCCCCGTTTGGGGCAGGGAAAGCAGCAGATAGCGGGGTGCCGGCGCTGCTGGGGCTGTGTCTCTCCAAGCCCCGACCTCCCACGCCGACGCCGTGCAGGGCGGCCGGGGAAGGTCCTGGCGGGGGGGCAGCGGCTCCAGGCCGCCCACGCGTCTGCAGGAGCCGGCCCCAACGCACTGCCCGGTGACGCCGGGGGGGCACCGGCAGCTGCTGGGACCCCGGTGGCCACAGGCAGGGCAGGACGGGGCCCTTAGCCCCTTAGCCCCTTATCTGGAGGCTGCAGCTGGGGCACGCGGGCAAGGAGGTGGCTGCGGAGGAAGCGGCAGGGCCAGGGCTGGAGCCAGGAGGAAGGAGCCCCGTGGTCAGCCCCTTCCACCCGCACACGGGGCCGGGGCAAAGCAGCCGCGTGCCAAAGCAAACTCCAGCCCAGACAATTGCCATTATTAACAAAGCTGACATTGTGTTTACAGGGGTTTGCCAGCTCCTGGGCTCTCGGGGCACAGGGACCCCATGCGGGATGCTCTGGCAGCACCTTTCGGCCTTTCTTTCTTTCCCAGCTGCGTTCGGGGCAGCGGTGGCGCCGTGGATGGCCGGTGACCTCTCTGTCTCTCTCCCTGCAGTGAACCCGTGTTGCTATTACCCCTGCCAGCACCAAGGGGTGTGTGTGCGGGTCGGCCTGGAAGGCTACGAGTGCGACTGCACGCGGACAGGGTACTTCGGGACTAACTGCACCTCGCGTAAGTCCCCCTCCTGGAGGAGCCCCAGCACCACACGGGCTGCATTAGCAGGGTGAGCGCTGCAGCATCCAGTGCTGAGCCGTGTGCCCGGGTTTGTCTCCCCCCAGCCGAGCTCTGGACGCGCCTCCACAACCTGCTGAAGCCCAGTCCTGCCTTCTACCACTTCGTCCTGACTCACTTCAGGTGGTTTTGGGACATCATCAACAGCACCTTCATCAGGGACACGCTGATGAGGCTCGTGCTCACAGGTGCGGGGGGCGATTCCCGGGAGGGGTTGGGACGGGTCCTGGGGCTGAGCAGGACTCCAGCAGCACCATCACAGGCAGGGGACAGCGGGGCCACCGAGCATCTCCTGGTGGCTCCAGTTTGGGGCCACCTCCCCGCGAGTCGGCCCGCAGGGGACATTAGCAGGGGGGGCCCAGGGGGCTGAGCCCCGCACGCACCGGGCTGGGAGCCAGCAGAGACACATGAGCTGCTCTCGGCACGCTGTGCTCCCCTTCCCGAGGGCTCTCCAGCAGACACAGGGAGCAGCTGGTGGAAATATGGAGCTGGCCCATGTTAATTCTGTCCCTACATTTATCACTTTGCGTAAATATTTAGGTTCCAGCTCTTGGAGCTGTAGGAACACATTCGCGAGGCTCCGGCTGTTGGTTTCCCCATTTCTGCGTGTTTGTCATCTAATTCATCATGCAGGAATCCACTTAGTGCAGCAGCACAACCCCCCTGCTCCTGCAGGGAACTGCAGCCCCTAAAAGGCTGGGTGTGTGGGGGGGCACAGCACAGCAGGACGTGGCCGGGCTCTGCCCACCACCTCCTGGTTCCTGGGGGTCTGGGTGCTGCCCCATGGCACTGACTGCTCTCTCCTTCCAGTTCGTGCCAACCTCATCCCCAGCCCCCCCACCTTTAACTCCAACTATGGCTACATCAGCTGGGAGGCGTACGCCAACGTCAGCTACTACACCCGCATCCTCCCGCCGGTGCCGGACGACTGCCCCACGCCCATGGGGACCAAAGGTACGTGCCCGGCGCAGGACCGGCACCGCAAGGCGATGAACACGGCTGGGTTTGCAGAGCAGCACCGGGTCCGTCCCTGCTGCAGCACCACCGCGTCCCAGTGCCCGTGCCTGGCTGCGGGGCTGAACCCGCACGGCACCGCTGGCACCCGCCGGGGCACCGGCGTCACCCCTGTCCTCCGCAGGGAAGCAGCAGCTCCCCGATGCCCAGCTCCTGGCGGAGAGGTTCCTGCTGCGGCACAAGTTCGAAGCCGATCCCCGGGGCACCAACCTGATGTTTGCCTTCTTCGCCCAGCATTTCACCCACCAGTTCTTCAAGACGTCCGGGAAGATGGGGCGAGGCTTCACCAAGGCGCTGGGGCACGGGGTGAGGGCACGATGCGAGGGCGGCCGGCGTGGGGCGAGGGGAGCTGGGGGTGGGCATGGCTGGGCTGGTGGTCCCGTCACACGGCGCTGTCTTGCAGGTGGACCTGGGGCACTTGTACGGGGACAACCTGCAGCGCCAGCACCAGCTGCGGCTCTTCAGGGACGGGAAGCTCAAATTCCAGGTACCACGTGGCACCATGTGCCAAAATGCATCTCAGTTCCGTGCTCCAAGGTTGTTCGAAGCCCACGTCCCTCTGGTAGCTGTCAGGACAGGATGGTTTTCTCCCCTCTTCCCTTTCTACCACCCCGTTCTTGTCTCCCCGAGGTGGTGGATGGAGAGGTGTACCCACCCTCGGTCACTGAAGCGCCGGTCCACATGGTGTACCCGCCTGCCGTCCCCAAGGAGAAGCAGCTGGCGATGGGTCAGGAGGTGTTCGGGCTCCTGCCGGGGCTCTGCATGTACGCCACGCTCTGGCTGCGGGAGCACAACCGCGTCTGCGACATCCTGAAGCGGGAGCACCCCACCTGGAGCGACGAGCAGCTCTTCCAGACGGCTCGGCTCATCCTCATCGGTGAGGGCCAGCGGCACCGCGGGTCCCCGTGTCCCACCTCCCACGGTGCTGTCGGGCTCTGCAAGGCCAGCCCGGCTTTAAAGGCTGGAGGAGTTCCTCTGGCAGCCTTCTGGGGATCGTTGGCTTTAGTCCATCAGAAAATTTACTTTTGAGCAATTCAGCCATCATTCTGAACTATTCCATTTTAATGGTCTGGATTTTGGATGGAGGCGACTGTGTGGAATTACAGTAGACTTACGAAAGACCCATGATGCCACCACACTGCCTCTAAGCTCCAGGCCGAGCTCAGCTTTCTCAGAAACCGTTTTGTTTTTGGCAAGCTGACTTTTCCCGGTGAAAAAGATAAATGACAGAAACTCCCAGCCAACAACAAGCCCGATGTCAGGCAGGTCCGGGCGTCAGAGGGTGCGGGGGTGCAGGGACAGGCTGCCGCGGAGAGCCTCGCTCAGCACATGAGTAACAGGGGCTGCCCCGAGCCCTGGGGGAGCCGGGGCTGATCCGGGGCTGTGGCTGCTCCTGCTGCCAGCTGACGCCTCCTCCTCTCGCCTCCTGCCCAGGGGAGACCATCAAGATCGTCATTGAAGACTACGTGCAGCACCTCAGCGGGTACTTCCTCAGCCTCAAGTTCGACCCCGAGCTGCTGTTTGGGAGGCAGTTCCAGTACCGGAATCGTATCGCGGTGGAGTTCAACCAGCTCTATCACTGGCACGGGCTGATGCCGGACTCCTTCGTCATCCAGGGGGAAGAGTACAGCTACGAGCAGTTTCTCTACAACACCTCCATGCTCCTGGACTATGGCGTGGAGGCCCTGGTGGAGTCCTTTTCCAAGCAGACCGCGGGGATGGTAAGGTCCTGCTCTCTGCAGCACGTCCCATGGGGGGCTGCGGGACCCTGGGCCCAAGGCATCATCAGAGCACAGCCACAGCCCACCCATAACAAATGTCCCGGTTGCGTGCAGCATTTGCAGCCTGTTCCCAAGGGCAGCAGGCAGTGTGTGTGTTGGGGAGTCCTCCCCACAAGCAGTGGGGTGAGGTTGGGTCTTGGCAGCCCCATTTGCTTGATCCCGGGACACTGGAATAAGCATCAGGGCGAAGCCAGCAGCGTGCGGCACCCTGCTGGGTGCAGCCTGGGCACGGGAACAACTCGCCTCACGCTGTTCTTTGCTGCCATCACATGGATGTTTTCTTCCAAGTGTTTACATCAATGCTTCTGACTTGGGCAAAGCGACACTGCTGACACACAGCCCTGCTGCTCTTGGGGTGTGCAGGCTCCCTCTGCGACCCCAGACCCCCAGACCCAGTGATCCCTTCCCTCCTTCCTGGCCGGTGGGACACTGCCATCCAGGGCTTCTCCTGCAGGAGATGGGCTCTAGCCCGAGCTGTGCCACCACCGGTCTTTGGCACTGCCCTTGGCTCCCCCTCGTCCCGCTGCGGCCGCGCCATGCCCAGGATGCAGGCAGGGAGGCTGGGCTGTGCCTCCATGGATGCTGGTGCCTCCCCATGTCTCACGTGAGCGTGCCCCTCCTTGTCTTCTCGCCCTCCAGATCGGCGGGGGGCAAACCATCAACGCCAACGTCCTGAAAGTGGCCGTCGGGGTCATCATGGAGTCGCGGCAGCTGAGGCTGCAGCCCTTCAATGAGTATCGGAAGAGGTTTGGCATGAAGCCCTACACGTCCTTCCAGGAGCTAACAGGTACGAGCACCGTGCTGCCAGCAGGGCCCGCAGGTCTCCCTCCTGCCACGTCCCCGTGCCCCATGGCAAGGCCAGACCCTTGCTGACGCGTCTGGTGTTCACCTGGTGCAGGAGAGGAGGAGAAGGCTGCAGAGCTGGAGGAGCTCTATGGAGACATCGACGCGCTGGAGTTTTATCCGGGCTTGCTTCTTGAGAAACCCCAACCCAACGGCATTTTCGGAGAAAGCATGGTGGAGATCGGAGCTCCCTTTTCCCTGAAGGGGCTTCTCGGAAACCCCATCTGCTCCCCAGAGTACTGGAAACCCAGTACCTTTGGCGGAGCAACTGGCTTTGAGATCGTCAAGACAGCATCCCTGGAGAAGCTGGTGTGCCTCAACGTGAAGAGGTGCCCGTACGTGGCCTTCCGTGTGCCGGACGCCGCGGCAGGAGGCATGGCCAGCAGCAGACGGGGTGGTGGGCCCTCTACGGAGCTCTAGCACCTCCACCCTGCACAGGTAGGGTCTGTCCTTGTCCAGGGCTTAGGGGAACAAGCCCCCCGCCCAGTGCTGAGTGTCTTCTTTGTCCCTGCAGGCAGCGGTGGGGCTGGGGAACCCACCCCGTGCCCGACAGGAGCAGGACCGACGATCGTCCACCCTGGGCAGGCTCCAGCCCAGCCCCACGCCAGCAGGGAGAGGCTGGTGCCCGCTCTGGGAAGAGCTCAAGAGCCCAGGAAGAAGAGCTGCCATCGCCCGTGCTCAGCAGAACTGTTCCTCTTCCCAGCCCCTGCCTTGTGCTAAGCCACGTTCGGGGCTCTCCGGGGATCCCCAGCACCCAGGGGTGCTCCCGGCTCCTCTGCTCCTGCTCAGCCTCAGCTCCCGCTGCTTCCCAGCACCAGCAGCCCCTCTTCTGCAGGGGCGTCCCCGCTCAGATGGAGAGGGGCACAGCACACAGGGAGCCCTCCCAGCCTTGTCTTCCACACGTGGCAACAAGGGAGGGATGGGGATGATGCGCTGCAGACGTCCGTCCGTCCTTCTTTCCTTTCTGGCCCAGCTCGGGCTGCGCTCTCACCTGGCTCTCCTGCAGCCTGCTCAGCTCTGGCTCAGCCAAGCCCAGCCCAGCAGCCTCATTTGTCTGGGCTGGGACAAACAAGCATCCCAGGCATGCTGGGTGCAGCGCTGTGGCCGTGCCAGCTGCCCAGCCCTGGGTCTCAGTGGGATTCCCAGGCCCCCGTGCCCCTGGCACCACGCTGGCCTCGTCACACACGATGCCACCTCTGTGCCAATCACCCGTTAAGGCTCTTGCACCCTATGCTCGTTACACTGCCCTGCACTAATAGCTGAGTAAATGGCGTCCCCCAAGGCACACTGAACTTGCTTGTCCCGCTCCACAGCTCGCAGATGTAAGCCATCGCCGGCAACGTGATGCGATCGCTGGAAGCCAGGGTCGCTGGCCTTGGTCCCAGTCAGATCCCAGAAAATGGACCTCTCGAATAAACATTGTTAAAAACCACTCTCATTTCCTCCAGCAAGTTTTCAAGCTCTCCCTCGGCAGAGCCAGGCCAAGGCAGGGTGCCCAGGGCCAGCAGGAGCTGGGAGAGCAGACGTCTCGGCGGCGCTGGTGGACGGTGAGTGCTCAGCCGGGCTGTCAATGTGAGCCGTGCTCACCAGCACCGTGCCCGTGTCATTAACCAGCTGTGTGAGAAGAAACAAGCGGAGCTTCCCGGCTCCCTGTGCCTCAGCAGGGGCCGTACCACAGCCTCCATGAAGGTTTTGGCCCCGCTGCTTCCCACCGGCCACCAGCGCCCCACAAACCTGCTGCTGGTGACGCAGAGCTTAAGCCCAGCACCGGGCACTTCTATCACGTGAAATCCACCCCTGAGGGCACAAACAGCCCCAGCTGCAGGCGAGGCTGCAGCTCCCCGCTGTGCTGAGTGGCTGGAGGAGCTGGAGGAACCCTGGTCCTGTGCTTCTGCTCTGCCCCTGCACTGGGGCTTGAGACAGTGAATTCACCAGTGAAACCTGGCAATACTGTCTGCTAGGTGAGCAGTGCTCCTGCTCTTGGTGCTCTTGGGTGAGAAAACTTCCACAAAAAACGCCCAGAGAAGCTGTCCCACCACATCCCTCCATCTGGAGGGCCTAGTCCCCTGCAGACCCCTGCTCTGCTGCACTGCACACGCTGCTGCTGAGGAAGGCACGGGTGTGCAGGACGTGCCTGGGCACCAACACACCCAGCCCACCACAGCCCAAAATGTGGTGGCTTCATGCTCCAGGGGCTGCCAGCCCGCCAGAGGGTCCCAGCCCTCACTCAGGTGGCAACACTGCTGAAAACCAGAGTGAGCAGCACCCAGGCTGGCTGCTGGCATCTCCCCGTAGGGGAACGCACCCCGCGAGCTGTGCGCTGTGCTCCCGCGTCACCTCCAGGGCACGCACACGACTGCCCTGGCTGTGCAGAGCTCCAGCCTCTGAGCATCCTTCAGCATCTGGTTAGCAGCACAAGCTCGGCTCGTTTCAGTTAGACCACAAACATCCTGCTTTTGTTTGTCGCTATCGCAGCCTGCCAGCACGGCCTTGCTACCAGCCGATAAGCGCGCTGCGGCCCGGCAGGCACATGGGGAGAGCTGCCTAGGTGCTCCCTGCCGCCACGGAGGAACATCCTGCCAGGAATAGTGCAGCTGAGGCAGCCCTGCCAAACCTGACAGAGTACAAACGGCGGCAGCTTGCGGCTCTGGAACAGCCCAGCATCACCCAGGGGGGCTGCCCAATGCATCCAGGGTTCAGCACGGAGCCGGGGGCTGCCGGACACCCAGCTCCGACAGACACCCAGCTCCGACGGACTCTGTTCTGCTGCTCCCTGCTCCTGGCCCGCCTAGAAGACGCCTTCATACAAGCACCATTTTTTAAACAAGCGCCTCCGGGGAGCACAGCTGCAGCTCGCCTGCCCGCGGGCTGATCTGGAGAGGAGACCGCTGCCACTGTGCTGCGTACGTGCGGTGCGCGAAACGGCAGCGCCAACATCTGCCCGTGTTTGTGTGACCTTTGGAGCAGTGATTCACCAAGCACAATGACCGGAGTGGACGGGAGGAGATCAGCTGCCCGCAGCGCTGCTGCATGCAAAGGGGGCCTCAAGGTGTGAGCTGTGCACGGCCATCACCTGGGCGGGATCGGGGGCATCCAGCAGCGTTTTCACCCTCATCTGATGAGTTCTTCAGCCAGGCTGGGGCACTTCACCAGGCACCAGAGCAGGAATGGCTGCTTGGATTTTTCAAGAACGGCATATTTTGAATGCTTTTAAGTAAGAAGATGTAAATCCACGAGCATCTAGCACTTTTTAGCTATGTTAAGATATTTATCTGTAACAATGATATTGAAGACAAAAAGCGTAATCAGCACAAGCTTTGATTTTTTAAAATCTTGTCCTTGGGGTGACAACCTGATTATCTGGCTCCGATAAAACATCAAGGAACCTTACAGTACTAATTCACTTCTTGGTGTCCCTGCAAATAAACCCCCAGAGCTCCAAAAGCAATGCAACGTGGCTGCATGACCAGAAGAGACAGATGCAGACAAGCAAACGGACAGCCCGTCAGGGGAGCTGTGGTTTTTCAGGCTCCACGGGTACACACAGGACTAAGCAGAGCTACACCAACAGGCAGAAAAAGCCCAAATCACCTTGGCCATATCTGCATGTTTGTCCTAGGCTTGAGAAGCAGCAGACAGAAAACACGGCACAGAAAGGACAGACTGCAGACAGAGCACGTAACAGCTCAGTAGAAGTCTTACTCACCAAATCCTCACCATGCATTACCTTGCTGTCGTATTTCAGATACACAGACTAGTGCAAATGTCTCAAAACATTTAAAGGTAGTAAGTACCAACCTTGTTTTCCAGCACCAGTTGTTTTCCTTCTGAACTCTCTTGCCCCACTGAAATAATGGATTTAAGAAGTCTTGCATTCATTTGATGCTGGTAGAACTGCATCCCAAAACATTAAAACCTGAGCAGTGCCTGCACAAGCTCTGCCACGGCACGAGAGAGGCAACCAACCCCGGTCGCTTTGCACTGACACTCCAGCCTCCCTCGACTTTCACATTTATAGCTCAGACCAGTTTCATCAGACGCACTAATGAAAGGAACAGAATTGCTGGTGGCAGTAGCTGGGGCAGGGAACAACTGCTAGAGCTCAAGGGACGTCACCCTCAGGCCGGTACCTGCCCAGCTTCGTAGCCCCGGGCTCTGCATCATCCACCAAGCCCCCAGGAGGCACAGGGTCAGCAGTTCTCAGCTAGCAGGGAGAGCTGGGCAAACTCTTTCCCAGCTTCTGCTGGTCCCTGAGAGCACTGAGGACTTTTGGCCCAGACAAGATAAGGTGCATTGCTAGAGACAAAACATTTGAGTGCATAACCCAATTCAGACAACCCACTTCAGACATCGCAGCCAACTTCTCTCTGCCACCTCCTGCACCAGAGCCATTTGTGGTACCAAAAATGCCATCACATTTCTGCCAGGAGCTATGTTTTATGCTACGGAAGTTGCTGTGCCAGAAAAGATAGATGAAATATCTGACAAAATTAAAAAGCATCCTTTATTCAAAACCAAACCATTTAGTAGAGCACATCAACATAAATGGAGTTCTGATGGTGGCAGGATGCAATAGCTTTGGGGCAAGGAGAGGCACCTGCACCAAACCAAAAACCTGACGCTCCCAATGCCAAACTGGATGTTTCAGAACTATTTTATTGTATGTAGGGGTTGGTACAATTTCATTTTATTTTCAGTCCTCTAATGCATATATATACACAAATACACTCCAGTTTTTAGCCTGGTCAGGGCCTTACCTAAAATTAGATAAATAAATAGACTTCAGCATTTCAGCTATAACATTTACAGACAGGAGTTGTAGTTTTGAGTTCTATTGAACAGACAGGGGACAAACAAATAGCTAACATATCTTAAAAAGCACCGGCAGCACTACCCAGCCCTGCCCACAACGCTTCTCAGCAGCTCCAGCAGCCAACCTCTGACTGCTCAGATTTGTGTTGTCTGTGTTGACAATGAGAAGCAGCATCCTAACACATCTTCTCTCTATCCCTCTCTCCCTTATGCTTATTGTATTCTCCAAGATTAGTGATTAATTGAATTCAGACTTCTTTCCCACACGCCTTTTTTTTTTTCCTTTTGCTATTGGCACCATGAAACATCTGTCATGTAGCTGAGCACTGAAGATTAATAACTGAGTCCCCTTGCTGCAGGCCATCTGACACAGAGCAGCAGGAGAGGTTTTGATCCTATTACAGCTTTACTGACGTAGGGATTAAAAAACAAAAACAAACAAAAAACACTTTGTACAAATAAAACTTCAAAGCACTTCAAGCAGTCAGCTCTCACCCCTCCAAATCATTTTATTATGATGCTAATATGCACCCTGTCTGTGCTACAGACTTAACTGAACCTCCTCCTAAATATAAATTACAGCTGCTTTGACTTTTTTTCTTAAATGTGCTGATACCCACGCTCAACGATTTAATTTCATGTAACTTTCATGTGTTTGTTTTTTTCCACAATTCTAAAAAGAAAAGAATCCCTTATCACATTTTAAAATTTGGGTTTCTGCCAGTTCCCTTAAAACAGCTACAATTTGTGCCAATTCAGTAATTTTTAATTACAAACTACTTATCTTCCTGCTTATTGCACTTTTAGTAATATAGTTCAAATAGATACAATTGCCAACACTTATTCTTCTCTATTAAGATCTAGTCTTACTGTGAACCAAGAGCTTACACAGACATTTGCATTTCTTCCTGGTGTTCCGAAGTGCCTTCAACTTGCAAAAAAGCTAAACAACAACAACGAAAATTAAAAAAAAAAACATAATTAAATTTAATCATTAAACATGGCATTACACTGGGTCGTATATTCAGGTAACTATAGTCTACTTTCCTCACAATTAAAAAATAACGAGCAACATAAGGAATGCATGAGAAAGCAGAAGTGTTGTAACATCCAATTAAGTATGCAGAAGACACGTAATTCAGTAACAACTACGTACAGAGTGCACGCATTCAACATGCTCATTTGTACCAGGTACATTGTTTGAGTCACTCAGCCATAACCTGGCCAGGAAAACCTTTGCGTTGCTCTGCATCGCTGGAGGTTTTCATGCTTGCGCTCACTGTAAATTGCTAATGGTTTCTAATGCTACTCAGGTTATCTCACGGCTACCTAGCGCTAGACTTGCTGGAGTCAGGATGAACTGTAACGTACTAGAAACCCTGAAAATTACTTCCCCATATTACCTCTGATATACAAAGTTAGTAGAGCATAAACAAAACAAACACTTTAGTAAAAACGTAACCACTAACAAATGGTAATGACGAAGCGCAATATACAGCTCTTGTGTGCAGGAGCAATAATGATCATGAAAAGACAAACGGGCTCAGCCAGTGCTGCACGGCTTTCACCGTGCCCAGCAGTAGGAGCCCCCCTGTGTTCTGGGGGAGAGGAGAACTTTAAGATCAATGTCACTGGGCAGCTGAAAGAGCTGTGATAGCTCCTGAAGAGCTGCCATCAGATGAAGAACAGGACAGTGGCCATGGTTTTGATCAAGCCAAGCCCTCTGTGCAAGAACGAGTCCCTGTGCTCCAGACAAGGGAATCAGCTGTGCTACTGAACGCCTGCCTAGGGACCTGGTCTATCGGCTCAAGGATGATTTCCCACAGAGCCTTCCAGTCATCTTTCAGGTCCAGGGGTTATTAATATTCAAAATGCAGCTGAAGACTCATCTTAGCAGATAATCTGAAGACAGACAGAAATGACCATCAGCAGTGATTTAACAATTTTAGAGATGTACGAAATTCTGAGGCTATTCAAATTCTAATTCTGCATTTTGCCAACAAAGTTCTCCTTGATGCTATTCAGCATGTCCTTTGGAGCTCTTCATAAAAGGTCTCTTTCTCTTAAGAGGCAGAGCTTATTTTCTGCAGAAGTAACTACTATGAACTAATGGTAGGTATTTTAAAACCCAAGAATACATTAAGAGCTGTAACAGAAGGAAGATTTTCTCATTTAAGTCTCGGGTTAAGGTTAAAGAACCCTCTCCAGCTGAAAAGTAATTTTCAGTATCAAGTCAGGAGCTGTTGTTATTTGTAAGTGAGAAAAGAACAAAAATATGATACCAATTGTTAGAACAATGGTACTTCCAAGAAGGGGACTACAAATGGAAGATGGGACCTAGCATTGTTAATTCGCTGGCAGCAGTTCAACTGCAGGTTAATAAAAGATTTGAGCACTTCAAAACACGTTTGTCTTAGTAACTAGGTGCCCACTTTCTGATCCAATTGGTATTCGCATTGTTTAAGCAAATCTGTAAGGAGACTGACTATTAACAACTGATCCAAGAACAAAATGTTTACAAAATTTAAGTGAGAGATGACAACAGAATACACAATTTCCTAAATTTACTGAATTGTGTTAGAAATTCAGGTTTAGTATAATACATTTGAACTGCATAAAAGCAAGACAGTTTTAGTGTGCACTTTACTGAATTAATTTAAGAAAATGTTAGGAATTCCTTGTATTATTTTAAACAAAATTTTAACGAGCAAAAGTCGAAGTGCATGGAGGGGAAGAATAATATACCCACGCTAAGAAAGGAAGAAACCAGCCCCTAGCACAACAACATCCCGCTGTACAACTACACCTACTGGCCCGTCGGTGTAAGTGATTCAGTCTATTTCCAGATCACTGTCTTCACTGTAACACGCAGATGGGTTATGTATAGAAGTCAGGAGCACTAGGTCTTTTTCTGGAAGCAGACCACACTCCTGCAAAAAAGCCTCCAGGTCTACAGCAAAAAAATCTTCTCCAAGCTGGTCAGTGATTCGCACAAAGTTGCCAATGAGCTCACCCGCCTTATAGATCAGCAAAGCCGGCAGAGCATTATTAGTAAAGCGGGTGCTGGCACCAATGAGCGAACTCTTTACTCTGCAAAATTTAACGGTTGGATACTCAGCAGCCAGGCAGATCATACAGCCATTCAGGGATTCACTGCCAGGGATATCATCTTCGTAAATATGGATCATGATCAGTGTGCTTTTATGCTCTTTATCAACCGTGTCCAAAAATGCTTCTCCACTGGTAATCTCAAAAACCTTTTTAAATTGCTGCCCACTGTACAACTGCTGTCTCATCTCCTCCATCCGCTGCTTCCTGTATCGCTGTAAGAATTCCTCATCATCTTCATCGTTGTGAATCATGTTATATTCTTGTAATGTCATCTAAAAAATACACAGAAAGATATATGACAAAAAGAAAAGGTCTACATCACTATGTGGGTCACTTACATAATTGATTTAAATCAAGAGGATTAATGTGGGTCGCTCATCTTTAATAATACCAAAGTGCAACCCATGAAGGCTCAAGCACCCTCTGTATTACACTCCATTTTGATCTAATTAGGAACTATGTCCAGTGGGAGCAGTGATTTCAGCCTTGGGTATTCCTGTTTCCACAGGCTGTACTAATAACACAAGTGGCTGCTCCCACTTTAATTCAGGTTAATGGCAGCTCTGTGCTTTCACTAAGCTATGAGCACCGCTTTGGGTAAGGTGTCTGACCTCAGTCTATGCTGTCAAACAGCTTCCTTCTCTCATCAGCTTTTTCATTTAGTTTTTTCAGTAAACAACTTTTGCCAAAACAAATTCACTGTCTTGTCTGCAGAACTGAAACAAACAGAGTTTTATGCATTTTGTCTGTTCACCTCCTCTGCTAAACAGACCTGCTGACCAGATAATGATTCTTATCTGCTTCACATACACAAACGATGAAACAAAAAATGTCAAACATTTAAATGGCATTTTAATTCCTTCGGGCCATGTTACCTTTCCATTGATTTTTTCCTGGATCTCTTTCTGCTTCTGTTTCTCAGACTCTTCATCTAAGTGAGATCTACAAGTCATAGATAACTTCTTTATGAGTCGCTCCATTTCTCTGCGCTGCTCCTGTCTCTGTTCTGTCTCCAGTTGTTTAAATCTCCGCCAGTCATTAATGACTCCTTTCGGACCTGAAATTAAATGGCATTTACTACAAAATTACAAACATCATTTCGTAACGTGCAATACAATTACATCTCTCGTTTAAAAGTACAGTCATACTATACAAGGCAGCAGTAAAATAGTGGGCCTGTCATAAACTTTTTATACACTGTGCAAAATGCTGTAATTAAATGAAATAAAAGTAGCTTGCCATTTACATGTCCTTGTGTGCGTATCTGGGTGCTGGGTTATCTTTTTTTTTCTTTTTTTTTTGGTACATCTGGGAAGACTAAAGCTTATCTAACTAGGCTACTCTCATAATTGTCCCAAAGGTTATTTCAAAGATTAATATCTGGGCTCTTGAAATAGAATCACCAGCCCTCAAGAATTCCACTACTGTGTGACTTTTCATAAGAACAAAAAGAATGCGATGGGAAACTATAATCAAGTTTGTCAATATTCCTGTACAGAAGTACATTCTGTGACATACAATAGCGTTAGTTCTCACAGACCTCACCTTGCAATGTGCTACCATGCTGCTGGGGCCCTGTGGAAAGAAGTACTTTTTCAGGTCCTCTCTAAATATGCCAGTTTAGTACCATAATGCTTCCATTCTTCCTTCTCAGGTGATGCATGGGAACACACGCAAGGAAGTTTTTTTATGGTTCTTAAAAAACACACTGTGAAATACAGAGGGCCAGTATTTCACAAGAATGTAAAAAATACCCTCTGGATCCTACCAATTGTCTGCAAAGACCAGTACCGTGCCTCTGACAGTGCCCGTACAGAATGCTGCTTTAGGAGAGCCTGGCCACTTTCTGTTCCTCGCATACTTGTTCAGCACCTACATCTGTCACATCAGGACTGCTAGTGGTTAACAACTGGCGGTTTACAGGAAAGAAATTTATGGATTATCAGCCAAATTGCATAAATCTCTTTAGTCTGCAGAGACTAACTGCCCTAGATATAAAGCCAAAGCCTCTCAAAGCGTAAGGCAAACGCTAAAATAAAGAACCAGCTATTAACTAAGGTTAGACTATAGCCAGGAAATGATCAATCTCTGACTCGAGTATACATAAAAATAGGACTTTCATTACCAAAAAAAACACACAAAACTTCCAGTAAGCAAAGTATTACAAAACAGT
Source organism: Aythya fuligula (assembly GCF_009819795.1). NCBI lineage: Eukaryota > Metazoa > Chordata > Aves > Anseriformes > Anatidae > Aythya > Aythya fuligula. Next base: position 1,991,362 of record NC_045577.1, on the reverse strand, counting down.
TAGCTTGATATAACAATACCTGTGTTGACTGCACTTCCATCACTGCTGAGCTCTATTTCCCCAACAGTTTCAGGAATGGAGCTCTCCCCTTCTTTATCTTCTTTCTCACTGTCTTCATCCTCACCCTCACTACTGCTGTAATAATACTGGAGCTTCTCGCCAAGTAGTTTATCGTCCAAAGCAGTCATTATGTTCTAAAAAATAAATTAACAAAACAGACATTTCTCTTACTCAAACATGCAGCACAAGAAACCCCTCGAAACGTGTAACAATTGTACTCTACTTTTTCATGTTTTTTTTAGCCACGTAAGAAGGTAATGGCCCACTATCTACAGAGCAGTCAGTCACGGGTTAATTCTTGGTCACAATTTCATATGTATTTAAGTTAAAAACCTTTACGAACAAAGCTTTGAGGCTCACTACTAAAAAAAGTTGTTATAGAACCCGTTTCTGCACTACAGTGTACTTTAGTATATATCTAAATATTTTTACCTGTGGAGAATGAATTTTCTAACCGTGACTTGGGCATCTTGAAAGCCCCAATAGGACAGCTCCGTTAGGTTGATTTCCCAATTATTTACATTTTAATTTCCAATATTATTTTAATTATTTTAACAATGATTCCTCTAAGCTAAGAAACGCTCAATGTAATTAATCAAATTCAAACGTTCTGACCTTTATTCCTTTCCAGTCTCTCAGAAACAAGCTTCCAACAAAACCTGGAGGAAGAGATTTCAGGTTGTATTAATTCAAGCTGTTGAAGACAAACCCATGAGAACTTTTGCAGGCAGTCCGTGCATTTACACAAGGAAATGTATGGAAGGAAAGACGTTTAGAGAAAACACAACCGCTTTTTCTGTTAAAAATAGAGGCGTTATTGGAACAGGAAGCACATACGTGTTAAATACGGGGACAAACCAGGCAGACGCTCGGTGCTGACGGCTCCGACCTGGGATTTGCGCTGCGGATCAGGGCACCACCGGCGAGGTCTCCGCGGCTGCCATGGTCCCAGCGGTGCCGGCTCCTGTTGGCAGGGACGGGGCCGCTGAGGCAACGGCCGCCACCTCCACAGCCTCCTGCCCCCCTCCGCAGCGCTGCTCCGTGCCTGCTGCGGGTTTACCGCCGGGATTACCGGGATTACCGCCCGGATTACCGGGAGGCGGCCGCTGCCCCCCTCCCGTCCCCACCCGGTCCCGGCCCCAGCCCCGGCCCCGCCGCCCCCTCACCGCCAGCCGAGGCCGCTCCGGTACGCGCGGGGCAGGCCGGGAAGGAGGCGGAGCAGGGGAGGCCGCACCCCACTCCCCCGGCCCAATGGACCCGCCCGGGCGCCACCACCCCGCGGGCAGGGACTGGGCCCGCCCGGGCGCTACCACCGCGCGGCGAGGGGGGAGCCGGGCCCGCACCACCTCCTCTCATCCCTCCCTCCCGGCCCTTCCCCGGGTTGAGGCACGGAGGCGGTGAAGGTGGACAAATAATTTTTATTTGTGCATGCAAATACATGTCAATACTGCAAACTTCTTCCATCGATTCTCTCAAACACTGAAAACCATGATGCTCTACTCTGTGACCAGCCAAAGCTAAAACCTCTTCACTTCAGTGCTACAGCAAACACGCACAGAGCGCCCCGCCGGGCCCTGCCCTACTTCTAACACAAAGGGAAACAGTACAAGTCGGGAATAAAACCGAAATAAACGGAATAGAATTTACTCCCCCATATAACCCCATTTCATTTTACAGATTTTAAATTATAGTTTTAAATAGAAGCTGAGAATGCGCCATAAAAATGAGCATTAAATCCATCGTAGCGATGGTGCCTGCTTTATACATGATGGGTGTACACCATCTTTTATTTCATTTACATTTCAATCGAACAATAGATTTGCAAAGAAAATGTCTAATACAGACGTAAAAATATTCACACTAGAGCTTCACAATCGGTTGTACAATTGACAAACAGGCCTCTTTTCCCAAACTTTCCAGCTAAGCAAATTTATAAAATGTAATCAATGCAACAAGAAAAAAAATTTCCTTAAAACTTCCAGGGAAAAGAATACGCAGTAAACAGTATAAATGCGGACAGCAGATGCTGCAAGCTAACCACAATACTTCTGAGTGGCTGTACAGTGGGTATGTGCAGTACAAATAAAAGCCACGTGTGTTGTATCACAACTACCGTATAATGTACTTGTTTGCCCAGCTAAGAAAATGCATGCATTTCCATGCCTTGGATTAACTGAGATCTACTCTGGATAAATTGATGGGCTATGTGCAAATGACCCTGGCTTTTGGCAGTAGTGAATGCAGGCTCTGTTTTATTTCAGCTTTTACAGCAACCTCTTGACTGATTAAAAGCTTCCACAAACCTACTCCTCAAGTAACGGGGTGTAGCGCTACGGTTCGATACAGGGAATTTGGAATATTCACATTTGTTTTTATCCCATCACTGCTAGTTCTTTTCCCTTGTTGTGCTCCCTTGCAAGCAAAGAGATACAGTGACGACTACTGCCAATTTTAGCTGTTCATTTATACTGGAGAATTGGGTCATTTAAAAAGCACATTTGTGTTCTGCTTGCAGAAGAGGTCCCTCAATTAGAGGGAATTTCCTAACAAAAGGGATTAAGCTACAACATAAATAATGGACTTTTACATACTATATGTCGATCATTTCTCATTTTGTTACACTCTCAAATTCAGCATCTTCCTTTAATAAGTCTAATAATAATGAAAAATCTGTTCACAAATATGATCAAGGAGCTGCTGGCATACAGTGTTTATGTACAGCAACAGGTACAACTTGACAACTTGTGCTTTAAGAAAGCAAACAGAAAACATGTTTGGAACTATTCTGAGTTTAGATAGTTATTTTTAAGTGTTCTTTCCTCAGCTGTTTATGACCGCTGTGTATTATTTTGTACCTCATCCAGCCTAGTACACTATTATACAAGAACAGCATTCAGCTCTTGAGTACAGGATAAATTAAAATCTCAATCATGTTATCAAAGCACTAAAACCTCCCAAATTAGACTTATACAATGAGCAATGAAGAGCTTATTTAACATAATCAGCTGTATACAATCTTTCTTCTTTGAAATCAAGTGTCAAACTTTAGCGTCCCTGTACTAGACTACCAAGAACCAACGCCAGTTTGCTTTGCAAAGAGTCTAACCTTTCCTTTGAAGGGTCTAGTATACATTCTACAATGCAAAATCTGCATAAACACTAAGATTCATTTCTTGTCACCTGTTTACAGGAACAAAATATCAGTAGCAGGGCGATCACTCTGCTATAATTACACGTTAAGAATGTACAGATAACTACTTTTCACACAAGCATTCTCCCAGCACAAGCATTAGTCTCTATTAAGACCTATGTGGGAAATGAGGCAAAACAAGGAATGAATCCAGGTAGTGAGGCAACACAATTAACTTAGATACTAATAACTCCTGTATCTCTTGCATGTGAAATCCCTGCTGTACCCCTAGTAGGGGTGGGGAAAAACAAACAAAAACAAAAATAATAAAAAATGCTTGTCCAAGCAAAGCAAAAGAGCCAATCTCTTTTCCCCAATCTGCTATGGGCCTTTTTTTTTTTTTTTTTTTTTTCTTCTGACAGCAAAGGCCAAAACCTAAATGGGAATCACTGCTATTAATGCACGAAGATTAGTCACTATATCTCAGTGTCAGAAAATAAGCCCTTCCGTAGCCCAAAGGCACCTGATTTGCAACTAGACAAATGAATACATACTTGTTTATATAGGGTCAAGGGATGAAACTCCACCAAAGAAGAAAGCCAGAACTAGGTTCCCACCTGTAGCTTCTACTTGTCAGGGCACTGGAGGGCATAGTTTCATGGCAAAAATCACATAGTCAGTGTTAAAACTGCAAGACAAAAGCTGACATGCTATTTAAACCCCCAAGTAACTTTTTGCCTTTCATTCTCTATATTAAAAATTTGAGAAAATAACTAGCCTCAGTTAAGAACCAACTTTCCATATGAAGTGTATGGTCATCCTAGAGAAATACTATTATCATGGGACCTCCTGCTGCAGACAAGAGTATATAGATACATTTGTTCTTAAATATGCCAATATGGTTGGCAGGAATATGTTAGGCTTATGTAACTTCACTGGACAAACAGGCAAATGTGTGTAAGCAGCTTATCCCAATCCCCCTCCAGCAGAGCACAACCAAGTTTTTAAAATTGCAATTTTAAAATTAAAAAGTTAAGGTAAATACACAATCAATTTATGTAGTATATATTCACCCTCAGATCATGCTGAAGATGTTCTGTGGAGTTCTGGTGCACAGAGGGCTCTTTCCCTGAGGGCAAATAAGGACTTCTCAAACCTTTATATTTTCTCTATTTTTGTAACAAAATAGCAATTTAAAATTTAAAAATCTTTTAAAAAAATTACATCACCTTCAACATGGAAGATCTCACTGTTTAAATATCCATGAAAGAGACATACTTGTTTGCATATCTGTTTTGGAATTACATTGTACAGCAAATAATAGTATCTCAGAAGCATTTCAAAAGTAATATAAATTCATATTTACAGAATGGTCTTGGTATAAAATATACAACAATCATATTTATGTCTAACATTCTAAGTTAAATTTAACATCAATAGGAAATAAGTTAAGGTGACAAAGGTGGTCTGGTTCTTGTATCCATTCACTTTGAGTTGCAAGTGAAACAAAGCATCAATCTAATCCTAGCTATGAGGTGGCACTGGCTATAGGAAGGTACAGCAACAGCCAGAGAACACTAGAAGACTACTTGACTGTTTTTCTACATACATTCCTTAACATTTGAGTATTAAATAGATGTGTAAGATCTTCCATACTGACACCAGAATATCAAAACTAACCCTTGGATTTTCAGGTATATTTACAACATAATTATTTCATGGACAGGTTCGTTAGGAGAGATATCAAACACCAATATTTACTTAGTCTAATCAGTAACCCTCAGGGAAACGCCAACCCCCACCCCCCAGAAACGTGCACAAAACAGTTATCAAAATCTTACCCGACCACATAGCTGTGATTTTGTAAAATAACAACTCAGACGACCAGTAACATGATCCTCTTTAAGCATTTTGCTAGCAGGAAAAGCCCTTACATGCAGTACACCTGGTGAAAGATCAGCTTGGCTTAAAATATTCCAGTACAATTTTCAGAGTAAACAACTTCACAGAAGTTAATAAAACATAAAAAAAAGTAAAACTTGTCACAAAGAAAAGTAAGAGGACAAACAAGATAGTAATTATCAGGAGGGAGAGTCCTGCTTTCTTTTCCGAAAAAAAGTCAATTTTTAAGCTTCTTAAAAAAAATATGCCCAGGGCTCTAGATTGTGTGTATTTATGAAAAACTCTTTTCAGTTGACATGTCTAACATGATTCTCAGTCACATCTTAACAGGGCATAAATTCATACACTTTTCCGTACTCTGAAGGTCAGATAATGCTATATTATTGTATTTTCAAGGTCTTTGAAAATAAGTTGCCACTGAACAAGCAAAAATTAAACCTGAATACAAAATAATGATTAACAACATTAAACAAAAGGTAATAACTGCCTTAAATTCCCAATATTTAGTTTAAATTAAAAACAAAACAGTACAAAAACAGCAATACCATCTTGTTAGTCAGTGCAAACACTACATACAGGGTTTTCAAAGGAAAGCCAAGAGCACCTGATACTTTTTGCCAAGTCATCTGGATTCTATAATCTGCAAGTTGAGAACTATTAATAAAAAAAAAATGCTGTTACATTAGTGCATAACCTCTCAAAATGGTTGACAATTGTTTCATGTATAACTTGGGGAGATCAATACCTAGTACATTAGCTGGAGGACTTAGGCACTTGGTTTACTTCTGGTGACTTTACTTGGACAAGTAGCCTGTGTATGTGTATCTACAGTACTAAAGCAGAAACTGGGTGGGGGGATGGAAACAAAAAGCTGCAGCAAAGCACTGCACCACAGACCTGCAAATAACGCAGCAGTGCAAAGCTAATGGTGTGTTAACCCTGTAAAAAGTCTCAAGTCCAAATCCCCACCTCTCAGTCTTCAAACAGGAAACAATACTCCATGCAAAGTTCCACAACTAAGGAAAAAGCAGCTGCAACGAGACACAAGTTCTTCTCTCATGAAACAAAATAGAGACAAATAAGTTAGTCTTCCTTTCACTAGATGTATCATTGTAGGATCCTGCTAGTTTAAATAACTGAGTTGTTAGTTTTCTACAGAAGCCATTTTAAACAAGAATGGCTCAGATACCGCACCGGATTGCTACAAACTCATAAAAAGCTGCTTTAAGCTTAAGTAAAACAATGTCCAAATTCCATTCATTTGTGGAAAGTGAACGCCTTACCCTAGTAAAGTAAGTTTTTTTTCTTCAGAATGCTAATGCGAGAGGGGCTTGAAGTATCAAAGAGTCCACAGGAAATGCATGACCCCAATATTATTTTTTTTAAAAAAAATATACATTATATAATATATATTATATATATAAAAAGCTAGTGTAAATGCTTCCATGGTGTGGTCACAAGCTGGAAAGATGAATGCCTTTCAGCTGTTAACCATCCTGCCATTTGCAACAGGCTTTAAAAAGTCATTTTTATCCTCAGACATAATGTGAGCAGTTTTCAAAATGAGGCTGCCAACACTGACTGATGTGCTGATGGGCAGGCAGCTTGCATTGCTAACAGATGTTGTGATCGGCTGACTGAAGCAAGAAGTTACGGGCAGGATTGTTTTCTGCTCCTCCCTGAGGAGAAAAATAAGTTACAAATATTAAACAAGTACATGCACAAGTATCCGGAACTGAATTTCTGTGCATTAAATAAATACTGACAAACTCAATTTTAGCAACAGGAATAACATCTTACTAGGGAAGGGTATGCTCAAGATGTTAAATGCAGTCTGCCTCATTTTCAAGGGCTGCATTATACATTAAAAACTAAAGAACATGTAAACCTAAAATAGTGTATTTTAAAAACTACCTCTCTATGGAGATTTGTGCAAACAGTCTGAAACTTAACCTTTTGAAATTTTTCGAAATTTCTGGCAACTATAAAAATACTTCTGCATTTTTTGCTTACTGAACATGTGAAAGGTATTTTTAACAGCTGTGACACGTTTCAGCATATATGATAACAACAATGTGTACAAACAATGGTACCATCCTGTGACTTTCACATTTGTGACCTAACTTGATTTCTTAACAGGTTCTTCTCACTTCACCATGTATACACAATGCAGATGTCTACCCCAAGTCTGAGAAGGTATGTAGTTCATCCTTAAACAACCACACTTCAACTACTTTGATGCTGCTGTTTGTCTAAGACTGGCAGACACTGCTGTTTTGTCTAACACTCACAGAATCACAAGGTCTTCACCTAAACTTTGTCTCTTCTGTTCCATAGATTCTTTCTGGTGCTGCTTTAGTGGATGCCCGTTCTCTACAGTTGTTCCATTGAGCAGCTGATCATCTTGAGAACTAATACCTAGCTGTATATCCAGAATCTCCTACAGGAGAAAAGGAGAAATGTCCATCAACACTGTTGCTAACAACTTCAAATTCTCCTATTATGTTCCACTACATAAAGCTGCTGGAAACTGTCTCCATGTGACTTTTGATTTTTATTTCAGACTATTGGTACGTCTATCACATTTTAATATAGAAGTGCTCATGTTTCATTTTTGCCTATCACTTCAGGTATCTCTAACGTAGCTTTTTTTTTTTTTTTTTTTTAAATAGAAGTAATGTGATATAAACTGTGAATTGACTGAAATTGAAACAGAACTTATTCAAGAAGCTCCTTAGCTGCAGGTGTGACCTCCTCATCAGGCATTTCAGGAGTACTTTGACCATCTCCATCATTTTCCAGCTATAAAGCTGACATAAGAGGCAGATTACAGAAGAGATCATAAGATCATATCTAGATTACACGCTGATCAACTGTTTGAAATTACAGCTAATCCCAGAAGTTTAGGCACCATATTCTGTTTATTAGAATTCACAAGGGACACACAATTATTTGTCCTTACACAATTATTTGTATAAGAAGGAAGGAAAATAGCTTCCAAATTCTTCAGTCCTTTTCAAACAAAGGATATCAAAAAGGAAAAAAAAAGATTAAAAAATAAAATGTGATCTTAAAAAATTTAAGATCACATTTAAATGTGATTTTCAATGTAAAACATTCTTAAATTATAGCTTCAATGCTGAAGAGGAAGGGGAAAGGAATAGATTTCCCACATGACTAATGCTATTAAAAAGTAAAGAGTAAAAAACTGAAAGCTACCACAGCAACAGTCAGCTGGCTTTTAACTTAGCTATTATTAACAGCCACATATTAACAGTATCTGAATAAGAAGTATGAGATCCCTAGTGTTAAAGTAAGACAAATGCTTGATATCAGTACAAAGAGTAAGACAAAAGGCTTTGCTATCAACATAATCTACTACTGCACAAAGAAAAGTGTTAAATTGTTTTTGACTAATTAATGAAAGGATCCAGAGACCTTTTTAGACACAGATTGTTAACTTACTTCTATTTGTTCACCCTGCCCATCAGGTTCATCTGTATCTAGGGCTGACAGCTCCAATTCAATGTCTCGATCTGGCTTTGCATCTGCACAGTCTTCAGTATAATCAGTCTAGAAAAGAATAAAATACTTTCTGTAAATATCAAGTTGGCTTTTCACCTGCTTCACACAACACTTAAATACTAAAGTGAAAACAGAAGGTGCATTTCTAGGACACAACAATTCTATGATACAAAAGAGCTAGTTAATCACAAAACTTTGGGTATAGGCAAAACAGGACACACAGCATAATCTGTTCACAAAGCAGTGATACAGACAACAAATACTGATTTGAAATTTCTGTAGCCAATTAACAGAAGTTTTAGATTTTTAACATGCACAAGTAGAGCAAAGAGAAAGTATCACATGAAGATCAATGGTCACATTCTTCCCATTTTGCAAATGGAAGACTGGAGCAACAGCACAGCAGGTGTACCTACTTGATCTTGGGAAACAACTGGGTGTAATAACAATAGCAACTTAACTTGCACAGAACAAATTATAAATGTTTGGGAACATTAGATTTGAGAGGGTGTTTGTGTGTGCATATGTACATATATACACACAAAAAAAAACCAACAAAGATTTGTTTAATCCCAATTACCCCTTGCTTTACCTCACCATTCCTCAAATCAATTTCCTTGCTTAAAAGATTTAAGGTAAGGCGACTGCCTTCATCTAGAGAATTCCACTTCTGCTGCATGGCTAGTGCATTCGCCTCTCTCTGAAGTAATAACGAGTTACTTTTGGCCTATGGAAAGAAACATACCAGTTACCTACCAGTATACTTGGAACACATTGTCAAACAGCAATATAAAAACAGCTTACAAATGAACAGCTCTCACTCCAGATGGGTAATTATGTATTCCTTTGATGTCCAACATCTATTTTGCTCTTTATCTACTGACATTTACCAAGTCCACTACTTTATCCCAAAAATGGTCTTATTGATGTCAACGGAACAGGTCATACTAGCTGTCCTTATGCACCTGCACCCCAGGAAGCACCGTGGTACTCATGCCTAGGTAACTTACTTATCATCTTGTTAATCGCACTATTTTCTGTAGGTTATATCAAGAATGTTTATTTGATCTTTTTTTTTTTAAGCACATGGTATATCTGATCTTACCTGCTGTAATTCAATACTTAATAAATCTCCAGTGCTGGAATGCTTTCTGTGACCAGACAAATCTGTAACTATGAATCTGTCCCTTTAAGAGAAAAGAAGGTAAAACTGGGAATTAAAAGCAAGTTTTCTAAATCAAAGGACAAAAAAAACAGTCTATCAATATCAGGTTTTTGGACAAACTACATGACTAAGGTACTACATGACTCTTCATCTTCATGGCAAGGGAGGAAAGGGGTATATTAACAGTACCCCAAAGCATCATATGAAGCAAACATACTTATTGGTAAGAAGTGGTAAGAAAATTTGAACTAGTCAAGATCAGATTTGGACATGATAGCTTGGCAGTACCTGACTAATTCTTTGATTAGGTGTCTCAAGAGTAACATTGCTAGTAATCTGATATTATTCCTGTATTTAGTATTAAAGACTACACAAGTTTTAACTTAGTTTTTCAAAGTCTTTATGATGGATAGAAAAAATCTATTGCTTTAAAAATTAAGAAGGTCTATTAGTAAATATTTTTTTAAATTACATTCAGGGATATTAAACATTAGCCAGCTACAAAAAAAAAATTAACTGACTATACCAAGGACAAGTCCATACCGTTCTGCGTAACGTGCTGATGAAGTGGAATCTGAGCCATACGAACTCCATCTCGAGTCAACGGCATTGACATAAGGGACATAATCTGTAACAATTTAAAATATGTTTGCATTATCTTATATTTATATATATATATATATATATATATATATATATACACACACACATATATATATATACACACATATATATATATGTATCTGTTCTTAAGAAGTAGAACATACAGGTATTTTAGTTTTTTACATCTTCATTGCTGTAATAAATATAAGCATGAAGAAATGCTCGTGATATATGCTACGTTGTCAATAGGAAGCCTGTACTTGTACCTGATACACTGATGGGCTTAGTTGCACTTCCTTGGGAAGCAGTGGCCTGAATAGGATCTGTTGTGTGATAACCTGTACGGGATGACCTGGAGATTGCACCCCACTTGGAAATGATCGGTCCATCGCTAAACGGGATTATAGGATCTTCTTCCTTTGCCCTTCTCTGAGTTTCAAATAAATGCACTCTTCTTTTAACATCCCCGCTGTCCAAATCCTATGTATTTAAGGAACAAAGAGATACACAGACTTGTTTGAGGTCATTCCTATAACTCAGATGGCAAATGACTTTCTGACTACTGTTGCTGAATACAGTGAAGAAAAACAGTTCCACTAGAGAGCCAGGATGGACCACGATGATTTCACTATTGCCTTTTAACAGCAAACTGACCGTAAGAAAGCTATTGCCAGTATTAGAACTATTTTTTTTCCAAGCTAGTATTTCCAGGCAGAAAATGTTCCACTATTGCTTTAAGGTCCTTCAGTACCATTTCCTGTATTAGGAGGAAGTATTAAAAACACTTGAGAAATTATAAGATTTGGTTGTATGTTCTACACAGGACATAAAGGTAACCTGCTACACTGTGTAACAGAAAGTCTCTAAAAAGCATAAGCTCTCCAGCCTTCCAAAAGTAAGCTGTGTGCCACGATTCCTACTACATTTCTTTTTTTGTTTCCTGAAGTACTTCATTTTTTTCCCCTCACTCATTAAAATCAGATGATAAAAAGTTGATAAAAGAGACAGGATTGAGAAGTCAACATTTTTATCCCATCACTCCAATAATTAGAGAATACATTTAAAGAAAATTAGTGAATCCAATCCATTTATAGACCATCTACTCAAAACATTTTGAATACAAATTTGATTTAGAGGGATGTGTTATTAACATGGTTGCTTCAGATGTCTGAGAATTTTATTCCTGGCACTACGTCCTGTCACTGACATAAACATGTAGTTTGTTTACAAAACTGGGAAGAGGTACTCCAAACAATTTCAGATGGGCCAAGCTACTTTAAACTAAAATACTAAGAATAGAAGTTGTCAATAAAAGAAAAAAAGGCTTGTTTAATCAAACAGAAGACACTTCAGCATGTAAGTATCATTACACTAATGAGATAACATGCAGAAAACCCCTACCATTAACACGGCATTTGAATTGGCAATCACATCCTTGGGCTCTGAGTCGATAGCATTTATACAAGAGCCAATAGTGCCACAAGACCACGGTGAATAGTGAGAGAGATGGTCTTCCTCAAATTTAGTTCCACTCAAATCACTGACACTCTCTGAGAACTACAGAAAAGGGAATAAATAAGTAATAAATAAGAAAAACAGGGAATTCAGTCTTAAAATAAGAAAAGACATTTACTGCTATTTAATCATATTATCTCAAAAGTCAACCAAGGAGGTATATCCATGTTCAAGACTTGACTCAGGGACAGCATAACCCATGCAACAATCAAATTTTAAACCAGTGCAGCTGACAGCTGTCCAAGAAGGGTAAGGCTTTCCCAGTACAAGTAACTGTCTGACCTGCCAAGATAAGAGGCTGAAATCAGTGTCGCTATATTAGCAGTGGGTTTCTCCGTGTGATTACCTACAGTAAGTTAATTCAGAGGAAGCCATGCATTTTTCTTTACTGTAGAAGCCAGTGGCAGATAGAAGTACGACTCAGAACACTCCAACCTGGATGAAGACCTAAATCCTGATATACCTTGAATACACCCATGAAGGACTTCAGGTTTATCTACCTTACAAGACCTATTCTGAATAATTACAGTAGAACGCCTCAAATGTGAACAGTGAAACCAGTAATCTACAGCAAAGAGTGCTTGGTACAGTGGTTCTCATTCTCAAAAGAGTTTCTTGGATGCATTTAAGTTACATGTATAGAAAACAATGATTTTTTTCATTTATTATTTTTTACCCCCCACACTTAAAGCACACAATTCCTATTTGGTAAATTTCCATTCTTGCTTACAGAACTGTGTTGCATAGGTACACAATATTCTGCCAGTATCTTTTGTCACTTTTAATGGGTATATATTCTCTAGGATTTGACAAGCATTTTTGCAGGTTGATTCAGTCTACACATCATGCCATAATGCCAATTTGGAATATGATAAGGAAGGTCCTTAGTGGAAAACAACCATTGTTTCCTATGTGTGGAGAACAAAAAAAAAAAACAAACACAAAACAACAAACTCACTCTGTGAAATTCACAAAGCAAGTTCAACGTAGTTATATTTCCTTTAATGAAAGGAAATTGAATTGACCTCTTCGCTTTTTGAAGTTTTTCAGCAATCACGTTTAGCATCAGCTTAATAACAAATTGAATGTATTCATGATTAGATACTACTCTCCTCTTGCTAAAAGAAGGAATTCATTTTCTGAACAATAGATGGCAGAAGGAAAATCTTTACTAGAAATATTAAATGGCTTCTTACAGAAATAGGAAGGGAAAATAAAGAAGTTCTTTGGCTTCCCACCTCTGTGCTGAAATCTACACTGAAGAGAGGAGAAGGTGGTGTTGGAGATGGTGTTGCCATATGAAGGGCTGACGACACAAGAGGAGTTTTCTGCGTGTGGTATTGTGCCCATTGCTCTGGCTTCCGTCTTAACTGCTCATCGTAACCAGTCTTCAAGTGACCACAAGGCTCCTAGCAATAATAAAGATAGTTCTGTTTATTCTGCCATACTCTAACCAAAAGGTAAATACTTGCAGTAGACACACCTGGACAACATATTCCCTTGGGACTGTAATTTTCCAGTGATATTACTAGAAGAATCCTGCAAGGATCTGGAGGAAAATCCAGTCCATGTATGGTAAATCAAATCTTAAAATATGTAATGAACTCAATCAATATGTAATGAATTCAATCGACCTGTACAGGAATTCCAGAGGCAGCACTGCTCTGGTCCTAATCCAGATTACAGTAATCTATTTCACAGGCTCAATTTATTTTGTTTGTAAAACAGAACAAAAACTTTGTCCAGGTCTTATTTCTTATCTCTGTAACCTCAACTAAACAGAGGAGGCCTATGCTAATTATTTACCAACTCTTCAGTAATGACCTTTAGAATAAAGCCTTAATCTCTCCCTTTCTGGCTCTCACTTACCCTTGGTAAAGGCACAGTCCTCTGTTCATTTGGGGGTTGACAAGCCACAGAGTAATACCCATCCAAAGAGTTGTATCTCTCACGTAATGATGTCTGATAGACAGATGAGTGCATCACATCCATGGGAGGTAAAGAATTGCTCCTAATCATATCATCTCGTGGATACATCTGTGGGCGCCAGATGCGCCTGCTGTCATAAACTGGAGCATACATTCCAGAAGGGACAGGAGGAACTGGTCCATACGGCTGCGGAGGAGGAGGTTGGTAAGGAGAATTCAGTCGATCTCGAGGGGGAAATGTACTGTAATGATCGGCATATGGCACGGAAGCAGGTGGGAGGGAGGATTCTGGAACATTATTGGACCTCACAAAGCGAGGAACACAGGGAGCCACGCCAGCTGGTACTGTTGGAGGTGGTGGATAATAGCCTTGAAAATTGGAAAAAGGTATATTTAATGTGACCACAAATGACCCATAAATTTACACCTTCTAAAACTGCAAATAGCATTAAGTAAAGCATTACACCTTTAGAGAATGAAGTGTCACATTTCTACAAACTCACTACTGACCCTATCATCTCTTTAATGGAATATAATTTCATGTATGACAACCACATTTGCAGTTGCAGTGCTGACCCTTTACTAGCACGACCCAATCTGGAAAACCAACTTTCTCTGCCATTGCTCCCAGATACTGCAGTTTAACTGTCTATGTAACTAAAAAGTCAGCATTTTAAACACTTCTTTATATACACAGTTAAAATAGCACCTCTAAAATAAAAGCTATACTGCTAAAAATAAATAATTTCAAAGGTTTCTAAGTAACCATTTCACACTTGGTTTACTCCTTTTCATTGGAGAGAGTTGCCTGAACACCTCTAACATTTGTTCTGATAGCTTGTGAATGACCTGATGCTAGAACGAAGTCTTAATAGTTTGAACATAAACATGCATATGGCAACCTAAAAAGATAATTGAAACCTTTCAAAAACATCTGAGCAAATACAAAGAGGTAAGAGCATCATAGTACATGAAAACACTGTTCTTCCCCATGACTCTGAATGACTAAAGCAGGAAAAAAAAACCACTCCTAATAATACATGTAATCTAGCAGGGCATTTCTCTTGTTTATTAAACACTACTAGAAGCAAGCAATGCCTCTGGGTCTGAATCCTGGCTACAGCTATCCTCCATGGATAGGGCACAAGGTGAGTGAGCCTAACTAAACCTGTTTAAATGCTAATGAAGGAAAAAGTACATGAGAGATACTGAGGTTCAAGCTCTGGATTATCAAGGTACAAGTTGCATAATATACAGCACTCAAAACCAAGAATCACCAATACTGGAAGCAGACTACAGGTCCCTCCCATATTCAGCAGTGGAACAGTATTCTACTAAATGAAGATTCAGCTGATATGAAATCCACAAAACTGAAAGAAATCCACTAAAATGAAACCAGTTATTTCTTAGCACACAACACGCAGGTTTATCTAGATGAGAATTCAGACCTATCGTATTGGTGTGCATCTCACTCACCTGTCTGGGGGTACTGTGGAACTTCATACGACAACTGAGTCCTGGGATCTTGGAAATATTGAACATTATCAGAATGTGGAGGGTAGACAGGTACTCTGGGAACAAACTGGCTGGATTTTGGAGGCACAGAGTTCACTTCTGTTCCAATGTTGGGAGGACCAGCTGAGGTAGCTGCCGCCTGGCTTACAGGAGTCTTGGGTGGAGAACCAATTTTACTGAAAAAGGATTACCAAGGAATTTTTAAGCAGACCTTAACTTATTTCAGGTAATCAGCATTCTGTGTACACACTCCTATGGATAGTGAAAAGTTAGGTGAAGTCATTTGCTCTGAAATTTTAATTTAACACCCCAAACTGATGATATTATCAAATCTCAGACTCTCATAAAAGAACTCAAAAGCATATATAGATGGTTCTGGTATACCCTCATAAGCTTACGTACTACTTCTAAGCGTACTCTGGTAAAGACAAAGGCTTTGAAAAATTGAGAGGTTCAGTGTTTCTTAAAGAAGTACCTAAGCATTTTTAAGGCAATACCCGAAACCTGGAAGGTTTCCAGGACTATAAAGGGATTTATTATAAAGAGATTTTTCTTGATTTAAGGAAAAAAACCACAAACTTCTGCATGAATATCAAATTTTGAGTACCATTTTTTTGTTTTGTTTTTATGTAATAGCTCAATACTAAGTTATATATCAGTTGAGAACAACAGAGTAAAAGATATAGAGAGAGATTTGCAAAATTTATATTACATAGAACTATTCAACAGCTAAAACAACTGATGTTTGCTCTGACTGCTTGAATCCAAATTCTGTATGATGTCCGCACTGCAGTACAAGATCTTGCACAACTCCATAGTCAATAAGCAACACCAGCAACAGTAAGCTAGGACCAGAATTGTACCTATTATCTCTGATCCACAAGCTTTCTTGCCTTGATAATCTAAAGACAAAATATTGTGGTTAGTTATTTTTATGAAAAAAAAAATGTTACCAACTTTTCAGGTAGTGATTCTGTAGGGGATCCCGAAACGTTCTGGCCATTGGCTCCAGTCTTCCCTCCCTTCTTGGTGTTCTCCAAAGCTCTCAAAGAGGTGTCTGCACAGCGAGGGATCAACTGGGGAACACCACTTTCTAGATTAGCTATTCCATTACTACTCGGCACCATCTTCCCTGTTGCTTCAGGGCTTCCTATGACAGAAATTACGTTTCCCGTAGTGGTCGAGACAGTGCTATTTACGCCAACTTTATTTAGAAGGGGGAACGTTCTCACTGTTGCACTGATTTTTTTGTTCCTCAGGCGGTATCTACAAACAAACATATGCAAACACAGAAAAGACAGATGATTAAAGAAATGCTTATTGTACAGTTTGATTTATTTGTAAAACTGACTAAAGAGAGGGATTGAGATAAATATTATAACCAAAAATTACAGGAGCTTACACTGGTATTTATTTTCAACAGTTTGGCCGAATCTGCAAGTAGAACATCAGTGTTTTCCCTGTAACCAAAAACCACCTCCTCTAAGAAGATTCACTTCTGCAGTTCTTTGGAAGTGGATTTGCAGGAAAACAGTTTTAAAAATGCATATGTTACATATTATGTAAAAAACTCAATTTACTACTTAATTAAAATATAATTAACATTCTTTCCCCTGTGGACAGTATAACCAATCCCTGACAGACTGAACCTACGATGTTTCATAATACATAGTGATAATATAAAGTAAAGTTCTATTTAAAAAAAAAAATGCAATTAGTTTCCAGGCATTGCTTTACTGTACCTTCAAGTTCACATTACAAGTTGTCACTTCAAGACATTCATGAACCCATTCAGAATGAATAAATGCATAGAAGAAACCATTTTCAAAGTTCTAAGGAAAACTGCTTGGATTTAAATTGGGTAAAAAAAAAAAAAAAAAAAAAAGAGTCTCCTATACTCACTTTTCAAGCTCTTCCTGAGAATGAGCAAAAGTACAGTTGGTTCCTCTTGGACATCCCCCTTGTTGTCGAAGGTCTCGGCACATACTTGTTTTGTATTTGCTATTTGGTTGTGGCTTAAGAAACACAAATAAAAGACATTCCGCTTATACACCAATAAAAAGACAAAAATAGCCTAAAAATACACACATTTAAGAAGTTTTAAAATTTTGCATCTTTAATCAGAAAACTCAGAAATCTCTTGTTGATGGGTTAAGTACTATGCTATTATACGAATCTCACTTCAGTAAGCTCTCCTGTATTCCATATTCAGAAACTTTACGTTTTCAAAACCTGAATGCAGCAGTTAACAGTACCACTGATTATTCCACAGAAAACGCCATTAATATTTCAGGTTAACCATTTTTTTATTTTTATTTTTTTTTCCAAAGTTGCATCTTTCTGTAAGTGGTAGATTAAGACATATCATACAATAGTCAAATATAGTTACCTGTGGAGTTTCATGTCCTTTTCTACTGTAATTCTGAATGAAATCCACCAATCCATGTACCACAGTCTTTACAGCCACCATTGCATTTTCCAGCTGCTCCCATGTTGGAGATGCTGCATCTAAAGTTATTAAAAAGCAGGCTTGTCTCTGTCAATAATTCTAAGTGTATCATAAATGAGACAACTCTACCAAAACACTAAAGTAGCATAGAATTCAGAGAATCCTGAAGAAGAGTTTATGACACACTACATTAATTAACAGGAATTTTGAAACTAGGAACAGAGGTTATCTTATATAATTTACTTTGCTAGATAGGAAGAATGTGAAGAGATCTTAAAATAAGATTCATTTGCATACCTGGATTTGGATCTATATTTGCCAGGAGCTCCAAATGAGGCCTGAGCCTGTTTAAATTTGCAGGATCGCCCGTGCGCTGCAAGACAATTGTCAATTCTTGTACACTCTTCGCAAAAGACTCTGGAGATTGGAGCTGAAAACAAACTAAGTATTAGTGTGTTGCATCATACAGCTGTGAACCGCTAATTTTAAGAAGATTTTCATTACATTGGTTCCTAAATGCAATAAGCAGTGTCTTCAGATAGTACATAGCAAGTATCAGTGGAGAGAAATTTCATTTCTCAACTCAGAATCTGCCCTATGAAGCTTCATCATAAGACACAAAAAAACACTATACTAGAAAACAAAATGTCTTCATATGAAGAGTACACTACAGTGAGGAAAAGTCTTCATTCTAGTTTTAATCAATATTTGATAAAACCAAAGACAAAAAAGTAACTGAAGTAGTTCTTGGATTTTCAGTATAACATTTAACAGTCAACTATAATATTACAAAGATACTAAAACCATCCCCTTGACAAACCTTGTCGATAATGGATTGCATGTGTGATTTATGTGCCAAGTCACCATAAAGAAGGGAAGACCATTGTTCTGGTGATATTCGAAGTCCTGCTTCCATGGCAATGTGAACAATTTGGGCATCATGCTCTCTCCGCAAAGCCTCGTAACTCCGAAACTCTTCTTTAAGTTGCATCAGAGAAGAATCTTCATCCCTTTTAGTGACCTAATAAACAGCGATATGTAAACACTCCTTCTTTAACAAAAAAATCTCTAAGACTACCAGAAAAAGAGCTACCCAGCACAAAACACAGAATTATATTACTGCTGGATATTTACCATATGCTTTTTTTTTTTGTGTGTGTTTGTTCATCTGCTTGCAGCGCATACAGGCAAAACAGCCAGCTCTTCAAGATTTTACAGGGTCACTAGTAAAAAAACCTGTGATATCAACTCCACTACTTCCAACTTAGTAGTCAATCAGATTTGCTTAAGTCACAGAACATACAAATCAGTTATCTGATAAGATATTTACTAGTTCTACCAGTAGCTGTTGCTGCCCAGCAATAGTAGATGACTAAGAAACAAGAAAGACTCCAGAATTGACTTAAATGATACAGAAGAAGAAAAAATTGAAGATAGTGGCATTTAAGGAGTACAATATTAACCTGAGAGGCCACTATAAATATTAAGACAGTTGTCATAAAAGGCGGCAACAGATTTCACGATGTTTGTTTAGTGACATTAAATATTAGATATTATGATAACCGTGTTCTTAACTGTGATTCAAAAACAAACAAAAAACAAAGCCAAAAGTGACAATATTTTACTTCTTCCTGACGCAGGCTCGGAGTGTCATGTTTCATGCCTCTGTATTTAGGAGAGAATTTCCAGAGGAAGAACAGCAATTAGGAATGAGTGGTAATTCCAGAATTGATTCCAGCTACTTCCACATGTGACTATTTGTTCCTTTGGCAGAGAACTTCAATATTTAAACTACTTCATGTCAGTTTTATGCTATATTCTCTACACTATTCCAATGTGTAGAAACTGAATTTACGTAACATTTTATAGATGAAGGATTAATCACAGGAAGGGTTCTTTGGAATTGCACTAGTTCACAGTAACAAACTTCAAATATTTTGAAGTTAATTGAGGTGTTTTACCTTAAAGCATGATGCTCTATACAGTAGCTGCACAACATGACCAATGCTTGTTTTAGAGGCCTGAGGAAATCTTGGTTCTAGCCTTTGCACAACAAAAAGTACCAGAACTTTTCTTGAGAGCGCAGAGCCATCTTCCAATGCCAGTAATACAAGTTTCAGTGCTTCTTCTTGCATAGCTTTAACACAGAAAAACATAAGATAGGCATAGAAATACGTTGCCAGAAACCAGTAAGGCTACCACACATTAACACCGTAAGTAGGAACATATGAATTATCTCGAACTTAACTCGTTACTACTTTATTTCACTAATCATTAAAACAAAGCTTTGTAAACATATTTTAAGAAATTTAGAAAGATTATTTAGAACAATACTTATACAGCAAATTTAAAGAGCTAAGACTGATTTTCAGTAATAAAAGTATCACTGGTGCACCTTTTATACTTTTTTCTACTGTGTAGTCTTATAGCCTTTGTCATTTTGGACATTTCAACAACGCTACACCATGAAGCTGTACAGAATATGAGAATGGCACAGCAACGCTACCATCAATTATCAGAATCATGAGAGGAATACTTCCAGTTTAAACGCAACTTCCTTCCCATCTCCGTGCTTACTTCTGCAGCATACTTTAAGAATTTGTTGTTTGTATTGAAGATAGAAACACCATCATTATAAAATTTAAAAATAAAGTATGCTGCAATTAAAGTTAGGCTGAGTGTACTTACACCTACTGGATGAACAAGAGAACATTTGCAGTTTTCTATCAAATTCTGATCACAGGTAGCAGTACAACTAGTCTATGTTAGTTGCACTGCATTACAGGCTGTGCAGAAAGCATGTTTATTTACTCTTCTTTGCTGGGAGTTTTTAAATAATTCCTCACCATTTCAAAGAACAGTCAATAAGGCAGAAAAAAACCCAAACCTTTTAAGAAAGCAAGTTCTATTAACTTGTAGGTTTTTTTTTTCTTCTTTTCCCTTTCTTCTTAGCTTAAAGTTGAAAACCAGAAGTAATTGCACTTTCAGCTGCACAGAAGAAACTTCCAAGGAACGTTTTTGCATTAGGAAAAGGTACAGCTGAACATACTCTGTTGCAGATTCTGCAATTACCTTACCTGGCCCTAGAAACTGACATCCCCGTGCCCTGACAGCAGCCCAAAGGTTGGCAGAAAGCTGCTGAGGATTTTGGTGCTGCAAGATCAGTTCTGTAACAGTTCTCTCTCCCAGTGATCGAGCTGCCCTCATAGCTCGAACCCGACCCTCTTCCTCTACCAGTTGACAATTCACTAGTGTCACAAGCTTCCTTTGCATTGGACGGCTCAGTGCACTCTGATTCAAGCTAGCAACACCTACGAGGAAGGAAAGAAAAGGTAAACTACTGCTTTTTATCAGGCAAATTAATCTAAACAAGGCAAACAAAAATGTCTAATAGTATATGTATGTCTCTCGGACTTGAATCTAATCACAGGTATCTTCCTTTCTCTTGGGCAATTCTGGGCAACTCATTATCAAAAAGAATTTTAATTAGAGTCTTAAATTGACGTCAAACCCTTCCTTTGAGGAAAGTTCTGCTTTAATACAAAGTTAGTACATGGAAATATTATTAAATAAGAGTATTTTGTAAACTTGAAATTAAGAACCAAGTGTGACAGGTGTGAATAAGCTTTTAAAGACATAAGGGAAATTTTATTCTGAAAATGAGAATTATCCCACTGAAGCCTAAAATCAATGCTGAAAACATAATGCTGTTAAAAGTAAGCCAATCTGCTGCATCAAAATTCTGCTGTTCAGGAGAAACTCACCTTTTCCTCCACTTAATGGCTTTAAGTAGAGTGCTAAATCCTCAACACATTTCTTTGCTACTTCATAATGTTTGTTCTCTCCTACATTACTCAACTTTACTGTCTGATGATCAGGTACCTACAAAAATGCAAGGAAGAGGGTAGAAAAAAAATTAAATATATCCATCTGACAAGCCTATGATGGTACCAACATCACTACTGTTAATTACATAACACTGCAGATGTACGATGCTTTTTAGAGAAGACAGGACCCACCCATGTTGTCTGGAATGCAATAAGGAATAACAGAAAGGACTAAAGACAAATATCATGGTGGTAATGAAAGATTACTTTTGTTAGTATTTAACACATGAAAAACAAAGGTAGGATAAAAAAAAAAAAACACAAAAAACAATAACCAAGGCCTCATGAGAATGTAGTTAACAGATAAATGAAGAACACAAGATTTGTGAGATGATCAGTGTACAAGACCAGCATGATTTACTACAGACAGGGAAGTTATAATTCAATTGGCAAGAATACAGTATGAAAAAGTCAAAAACAAATTTAAAAAAAATAATTTAAGCACAAAGGCACATAGACATACAAATAGCTTTGAAGTCTTCAAAGAGAAGAACTAGAAAACTTAACTGGTGGAAAAACTCAAAGTGGATTAACAAGGTCAGACTATGAAAATAGAAGGAACATTAGTCATAATACAGTCAATTGTTTGAAAGACGTAGCAAGAAGTTAGGAGACCATGAAAACAAACGTTGTAAGATCAAGGCAGTGACTAGACACAAATTTAGAAACAAAAAAAAAAAAAAAGAAAGGAACAGATGAATTTGAGAAATGAGAACACTGACACATAGTGTTATTACCAATCGTTGTGTCTAGGCATGTGATAAGGCATTAAAAAGGAAAGTAAAAAGCGTCCTTACTGCATCACCTAGGTGTTATTACCAGAGTAAAACGAAAAAGCACATGAATCAGCAGAAGGTGAACAGACTTATTTAGTCCCCATAAAGCACAGTACTGATTATATAATCGCTGTTTTGCCACTGCTACGAGACAGCACTGGGAACATTCCTGGCCTGATTAGCCACTATCTGAAAATGCAACTGAAAAGCCATCATGCATATTTAAAAAAATTACACACACATTTCTGGAACTTGGTTGAACAGCTAGCTACTTCGAACATGTGACATGTAGAAATGAGACTCCTTGCAAGAAAATTTAGAATGAATGAGTGTAGTCTGCAGGCTTCCTTTTCTAGTGACACATAATTGTTTATATCCTAATAGGCTTTTTTTCTCCAGTCACAGTTCAAGAGCCTTTTTAAACCAGAATTCAGCTTACAAGTAGAATAAGTTTTCATTTCCTGAGAAGTGGATGGTTCTGAAAATGGTGTAGCTCCTTTTAGGGTACACATGGACTTTAACATAGCACAAAGTCAAAGCCTTGCCATTTCTCAGCCTAAAATGAGGGGAAAATATCAGCACATGTACTGCACGTAAATGCTAATAACACGGAGTGGCAAAACAAAAAGCTGCTTAAATCATACCTGGGCTCCAACTAACTGGAGGAGTGCAAAGTTTACAGGAAGCACATCGATGTCTGTATTGATGGCAGTCTGGTCGAAAGGACATGCCTTGCGATGAAGCTTGTTCAGGCAGGTCTTACAGACAGTGTGAGAGCAACCTAAGCTGATGGGTTTGTGCACATTCTCATCAAACTCGTTGTAGCAGATTGGGCAGGACAGAAATTCTGTCCACTGAGCTGCCTGCACAGGCATTGTGGAAGCTGGACACTTGTTTAGCAGGCTAGCAGACCATTATTTCACTGTACTACGTTTTGGCAGCTGTAAGTGAATAACAGATTATTTAAAACATGCTTTCTGATAATTTAGAATAATTTTTAATAAAAATACAATTTCAATATTTTACAGAATAAAAATGAATCATGTCAAAAAAAACCAACAACTTAATTTTAGTAACTGAACGAAAAAAGGCTCATGAACTGAATCAACGCAGACTACCAGAAATTAAATTTAAACATATTCACAATAAACGGCATTAAAGTTCTTCTCATGGGATTATATACACTGTTGGTGGAGGAAAAGGAAGACATTTATTGGCGCAGAAAGTGTGTAAGCATGAATCAATCCCATCTAAACTCAAATTTTCAAAACGCTAAAAACATTCCCTGATTGCAGAAGGGGCCTGGGGAGACGGCACACAAAATGAGGGAGTATAAAACATTACATGTTTTCATCTAAAGTAGAACAATGCCTTCCTTCTGAAGTTCTTATTCGGATTTAATCAGACACCAAACTAAACACTGCCTTTCACTTTTTTAAAGAAGCATTTTCTGTTTCTCCAAGGCATTTCTGTTGAGAGTTAGAAGATACTAAAGGAGTAAGATTAGTTTTATGATTCTCTTATGCCTTTTCCCCTTTTTTCCTGAGAACCCCTCAGAAGGGCTCTTCTCCCAGGCAGAGATATCGGTGTTCAGTGTTGCTTGTCACATCTCTACCCGACAACAACGCGACTCCACTTCAGTAAGCTTGAAAGAAAATACCCGATATACTGAATATCCAGGCATTTTGGACAACAGTCTTGATAAAGCAAGCAACAACTTCAGCTGACTTGTTATTAAGTCTTTTGTCTTAAAAATCAGCACTCTGTCTAGCAGTACCATGTAATTCTGTCACGTAATTGTATTCCAGAGAAAAAACAGAGACATTGTTCTGAAAGATAGACAATTTTATATAATTTAAGTTCTACAGAAAAGATAACAGGCCTAAGAAATTCATCGAAACCGCTCCCATTGAAGCTTTCGTCAGGCAGATTTACATTCACAGCTTCATCTAGGAGCTGAGCAGCCCCACCCTTCCCTGCAATGTGCCGCGATGTTGACTTTCCATGCAACCCAGAGACCAGTTAGTTCACTTCAAGGCAATGAACAAGCCTACCCTAGCAGCTTGTTAGAAATGCAAATACACAAATGTTTTAATTACACGTTTAGGATTCTATTTTTCTTTTCCATTGATGGAAAAAGGGAAGCTGAGCTCTCCCCTCTGCATTTGAATTCAGTGACTTTTCACGGCGATCCCATTGTTGGCTGTGCTACAGTTTAATTAATGCTAAAGTATCGGACCATTGAAATAATTACCAGAACACCAAATAGACTTGATGTGTGGATGTATTTTATGTTAATTATGACCATCTGTTTAGAAATCCTATTTAGTACTATGAACATTCAGTGGCCTTTAAGTAACAGGACACTTGTACAGGATGTCCTTATCTCAGTGAGCTTTTCAATATTATGCAGAGATTTTACATTTACTATGGGAATTCATTTGGGGAGGGAAAACAAAAACTGAAAGTTGAACCTGTCCCTCCAAAGCCAGACTGCTGAGACAACGCTTGCAGCATCAGCCAGAATATTCACATCCACAGGACAAAATAGATTTTCATCCAACTTCTACAAAAGCACAGGCAAAGCTCTTGCAGAGGTGAAAAAGGCGCTCATCTTTAATCCGCTGCTGCTACATTTATCTTTTAACCAAGGAAATGCAGAAGACAAGCAAATAATTGCAAAAATAAACAATGAGCCAACATGCATGGGAAGATTTTCAATTCCTCAGTAAAGAATCCCACCATTTCCTCCAGCTTCCCGACCAAAACAGCAGGACAAGATGCACAGAATCGCAGTGCAGAGCCTTGCAGTAAACACTTAAATCTTTTTGCCAGTGTTACCAGAAGCAGCAAGGTACTAACCCCACGTTACTGCTGACCTAGAGCAATTCTCAGTGGCTTTCCAGCCAGCTGACTGCACAGCACAGGTAGCAGCACGGCCCAGGCTACGTGGGGAGGCGTGCTGCCACCGTGACTCACAGAGGGAAAAGTTTAAGGAAAGGCCAGCACACACGCAGCTCGATGGCTACCATGCTGTTGCGCACTGACAATCTCCTAATAAACAGTCTCTATTTCCACACCACTCATTAACTAACTCGAATGCAGGAATCCCTTCTCTGACACAGTAGCCACATTCAGTTTCCACAGATACTTCAGAGCCTTGCACAAACAGCCACCTCTCTATTTACAAGCTCCTACAATATAGCCGCTTGTTTTCCAGGCCAACACAGAACTGAAACAAAACAGATCCTTTAAGAGAGCACCACTGATTTTTGAAGATCTGTCTCTGAGTATTTAATCATCATAAATGACAGATTCTTCTAAGCATGTGTTGACCTTCATATTTCTTGACAGGAAAAAGTCTAATTAAATCAGCAAACAGCTGGGGAAAGCTCTCAACTCTGAAAACTTCGAGCAGCCATAGACAGAGGAAGTCTCCATACTCTATTAAACATGCCAGATATCCTGCCATTCTTGCACTCCAGTGCGTTAAGAAAACAATCTCATATTTACTAATTATCATGTTGACTTCTACAAAAAGCATAAGCCACATGTTTAATAGACTCTTGCTCCTTGTCAGAAACAATGTATTTCAGGGATGCTCTCTTGAAGAACAAATTGCTCCAGTGCTCTACACTGAACAAAGACAAGGAAGGGAACACAATATAGAAGGTGAATGAGAAATCAGTGGCATTACTTTTTTTGTTTTGCTATAAAAACCAGAAAATATACTCGGTAGAATTCACCTTGGTCTACCTATTCATTCTGTTAGATACGCTATGTCAGCACACAACACCAGGCTTCTCTTCCCTGTCAAAGTTGAAGCACCCTGCAAAAAGGAAACGGCTGACACAGAAACTGGCCAAATATACAAGTAAAGATTTTAAAAAGAAATGGTAATTTTTACCTAAAATATATTTACATACTATCACTCCAATACATGCCATACTATTACTACTAAGAGCAATCTCGGACAACAAATTGAAAAACACAAGTGCCTAAGTTCAAAGTTACATAATAAATAAAAACTATTACAGTTGAGTCATTTTGTTTGTAACACAATAACGTCTTCCCATTGCAGTAAAGGTTACAATGGAGCACAATAACAATCAGGAGAAAGTCAGGCATTAATCATTATTTTAGACGGGATGCCTGATGGAATTGAAAGCAGGGATGGGGGGAGCAGGTGTGAAGCCCCAAAGCCTTTCCCAAGCAGCGGTACAGTGTACAAATAATGGAAGTTTTAAGATTTGGACATTCTTATTTTACATTAACTTGTAGCTACCTAATTCTAGTCCCATGACACTCTTTGCAACTAATCACAGTGATCCTACCGATTCAACAACCTCTTGATACGGCCCCACAGGCAGCATGCAGGCCTGGTTTCCTACGGAAGCCAAGCTTAGGTGACCAGACTTCTGTCAGCAGCTTCCCTTCCCAAAGGAGCCTTGGCACCCCGGGCAGCTTTCACGTAAACACAACAGGGATGCTTCACATCTGAAATGCATTCACATCACAAAGTTGGTATCCAGAGACCAATCCAAGTCCGCACACATCTCAGCGCAGGCGATGGCACCATGCGCAGCAGCTCCCTGCCTGCGCTTACTTGCCTGGCCTGCCAGGCAGATCCCAGCCCTACCACCCCGCTTTGCCCAGTATGGCACAGGACTGTTTGGAAGGCAGGGCTGGGACAACTCCATGGGAATTCCAACATTTGTCCTGTCACAGAAGTACTGGCAACCTCTAGCTTTGTGAAGGCAGGGCGGATCTGTGGAGAAGAGCAGCAAACGCCTGGTGCTCAGAACAGGACTCAAACCGCGAGGACAGCGAGGCACTGTGCTGAGCAGCGTGCTCAGGACTTGATAATTAGAAACTGTGATGCCAGCCCTTTATCTAGGAGTCAATCCACATCCAGGGCTGGGAGCCCTCACACCAGGAGCCATTCACTTCTCCACGGCAGAAGTTATCGATCTGAGGAGGCCAACGCCATTACACAGGAAGAGAAAGGGACACGCTTCAGGTAGCCGTGCTGGTGCCTTACGCTTTAATTCACTGACTAGGTTTCTCACCCACACAGAGATACAAACCCAATTCCTTGTAAGTGCTTTTAACCCACATTTCCACCTTCCAAAAAAGCAGCCAAACACATGCCTCAAGACAGCAATTTCAGCCCCTCCATCTGAAGCTGTTCTTCACGCCAAAGGACTCAAAGATAACTGCAGCCTCGTCTGCAGCTGCCCAAGCAGATGACTTGGATTTTCCTTCATTTTAAAGATTATTTGAGCATTTTGACCAGCCAGCCATTGCACCAGATCGAGCTGTAGTTCTTTGAGCAAGGAAGAAAAGAGTCAGTGCCTCCTCCCCAGCTAGGTGCCCCAACGCCTGGGTGGCACGGTGAGCATGCGTCTCGTTCTGCAACTGCTTTATTTTGTCCAAAGCACAGGGTGTGCAAGTACCAGCCCTGGTCAAGGGGAAGGTCAAACGCTTGAACTCAGTTCCCCACAGCCCAGGCAAACGCCTAGGAAGAAAAAAGAGCAGCAGCCTGGGAGAGCCACGTGAGGTCTGCCCTGGCCTGCCACTCATGTCCCCTGTGGGACACCCACAAGGGACAGTGTCAAAAGCCGACTTTGTATGAGAACGGGACGGGGCTGGATGGAGGAGAGTCTTCTCTGCAGATGAAGGAAAAATCTTAAAAAACTTACAGCGGCTCATTATATGGAGCTGTCATAAACAAAGACAGTACAGCCCACTGTGGATTTAATCCACAGTCTTAGACATAAATTGATTTTTAATCTCTAAATTAAATAGTCTTTGATATTGACTTGCTCTTAAATTTGACTGCAGAGATCATGGTATCTTCTTTCTTTTTTTTTTTTTTTTTTTTTTTTAAATCCCCATTTTAACGTCCCACTTATTCAGATTGTTCTCACTGCAAGGAGGTAACTTCTTCAAGCCTTCCTTCCCAAGTTAGGCAGTTCTGAGAGCATCCTGCCTGGGTCAAAAAATTAGAGTGTCTGCCTAATCAAGTTATTGGTATTACGTTATTCTCTGCAAAGGCTAGAATCTTTCATTCGTTTCTCTTCAGCAGCCATCATCTACAGATCTACAAAACTAGCTTCATTAAAGGCTTAGAAAGGGGCTACCCTCGCAATAGCTTTGCACCATTCAGCGGTGGACTTGAAATTAAAACAAATCCTCTTTGCAGAGCAGACTTGCTTATTTCTACCTTCCATAGCATCTGTCACAGGTAAATCGACCATTGGAGACGGCATTTCGATCCTTTTTTCCACTGAACATTAATGGTACTGGGAACACTACAGCCTAGCTTCAACTCCAGAAAAGTTATCATCAAGAGAAAACCTGGTGACATCTCTGAATCTATAACTTCACCTGGACTACGCGTAGCTAAAACGCCCACCAGATACTTCGCTAGCCAGCTTCAGAAACTAAAACATCGCCTCTCCCTCCCTGAACACGTGGCTGAGGAATAATTCACAACAAACAGCAGCACAATTCACCAACAGAAACGTCGGTTTGCTCGTACTCAGCGGTGGCCAAAGTTCATTCGGTTCTGATGGAAATCTCCCCGCCCTGCTCAGCACCGGAGTCAGTGCATCCCCAGCAGCCGACACCTGCTCGTTCCTGTTCAAGTGCTGCCAGCAGAAGTCCTGCCGCTGGATTTGAAGTTTCCTAGGTACTTATGTAATGCTACCGTGGGTTTTTTGTGCTCTGTAGGTGTCACTGAGAGGAGAGCTTGCCCTTGCCACAAGCTTGATACGAATTCAGCTCCTGTGACAGTATCGACTTTTCAAAACTAACTGAAGGGCAAATAAACGAAAAATTTTCTTTGCCACTAAAATTGGTTGAACTTGCACTGGACGCAGACTAAGGGAATCTATTTCTAAACAGACCCACATTGACGCAAGTACTTTGGTAAGAGATACTCTGAAGGATTCCTTATTCTTCATGCGTAATTTCAGAGAATGAGGACTCTCACGTGTGGCTTAGTTCCTCAGGTCTTTCAAATCCTTGGGGTGTTTGTTTTTTCAAACACCGCCTCCACTGCAATGCTTCAACTATAAGTTTACAAAAGAGAGGTTCCATGCTCTAACGTTTTTCAATTACAATTTTAATGAAATACTAATGCCACTCTGAGACATTAGCAAGAAAACAGAGGGTTCCATAAGGGGCAGAAAGCCTTTTAAAATTTGCACAGAATAGCTTAATATTCCCGTGTATACAAATTTTATTCTTTTCTTCAGGTCCAGCCAGTAAAGAGAGCCCACTTCTCTTCATCCCACTAAGAGAATTACGTTTGTTTGTTGTTTTTTTTTTGGGAAGCTTTCGTATCACACACCTGGCAAAATAAACACTCCTAGCTATTACCCTCTGGACACTGTAAATATTGTAAATCAGCAAAAGCCTTAAATAAAAGAAGATGAATATCCAAAACCATGACTTAAGTTCAGGATATCCCAAGAACTGTCGGTAAAATTGTTAGAATTTAATATTTGTGAGAGAAATGGCCGTGACCTCAAACAAGACAGCAACACGATTTAACAAGAAACCTTTTCTTGGGGAAAGCTTTGCCCACACTGCAGATATAAGAAAAATTTCATTAAAAACGCGCACAGCCCTTGGGAAAGTGATTAATTACAGAAATTGAGAATTTGGTGCTGGACGGAATAATACCTGTGCCAGCAAGACAAGCTTCAATTTCTAGAAATTCCACAGATGTTTAACACAGAGCAAAGGGCAAATGACAGCATCCTGATTCAGGAGATGTAAGTGGTACGTTCTGATTGAAAATTAAAATCCTGCCACGATCGCAAGCTCGCACCCCGGTGAAGCTGAGGCTTGTTCTGACCGTGCCCTGCAGCGCTGGGACGCGGCTGTGC
Organism: Aythya fuligula; assembly: GCF_009819795.1. Classification (NCBI taxonomy): domain Eukaryota; kingdom Metazoa; phylum Chordata; class Aves; order Anseriformes; family Anatidae; genus Aythya; species Aythya fuligula. The sequence goes on along the minus strand of NC_045577.1, from coordinate 1,961,009 downwards.
AGGGGACCGAGCACAGCCCCACAAAACCCCTCAGCGGCCGATCCTACAGCGGGGCCCTGTCAGCGGGGCCGCGCCGTTTCCTCACGGCAAGCAACCCCCGGCCCCCCCCCCCCAAGGGCCATCCCCGCCGCTCCTGCCCGCGGTTATTCCCTTATTTATTTATTTATTATTATTATTATTTTTAAAAGGCCCCCGAATGGCGACGCGGGGCCGGGCCCTGCCTCCCACCGCGGCTCCTCCAGCCTCACCCTCAGCAAGGCGCCGCGGGGGCGGCTCCCGCTCCCCCCCCCCCCCCCCGCCTCAGCACCTCAGGGCTCCGCGGGCCGTGCCGGGGCCGTGGCGGGGCCGTTGCGGGCGGGCTCCGCCTCCCCCCGCTCCCTCAGGCCGCCGCCCGCGGGCCCGGCCCCAGCACCTGCCCCGGGCCCGGCCCCGCTCCGCCGCCGCCCCCAAATGGCCGCCACCGCCTCACGGATGGGAACGGGGAGACCGGGAGGGGGGGGAGGGGGGGGGCGGCCGTTAGGGCCCGGATTCCGCAGCGACGGGAACCGGGGAGGGGGGGGGGTGGGGGCAGTGCGGGCGGGGCCCTACCGGGTCACCGCGTCCCCCCCCGTCGCCACCACCGCCGCCGCCCCGGCTCGCAGCTCGGCCGAAGCGGCCCCGCTCCTACCTGCGAGGCGCGGGCGGCGGGGCCGGGAGCTGGGGGCCGGGCCGGCCTCTCAGACGCCATGGGGCGGGCAGCGCGGCGCGGCCCGGCGGAGGCAGCGGCGGGGGCCCCGGCGGCGCCGCCTCATCGCGCTGACAGCCGGGAGCGCCCCGCCCCCGCCCCGCCCCTCTCGCGAGAGCGCCGCGGGCCCCCGCGTGACTTCGGGGAGGGAGGGAGGGGGGGAGCGGCGGCACCACAGAGCGGCCGCCGGCAGCGCCTCCCCGCGGCGCGTCGCGAAATGGCGGCGCCGCCTGTGACGGGCGGGAGGCGTCCCCCAGGTGAACGCGGGCACAAAATGTTTCCCTCACGGCGCTGCAGGCGCCTCACGGTGGCTCCCAACAAAGGTGCGCTTCAAAAGTCTCCCTCTCTTCCCTTTGAGGCAGGGAAATCCCCTTCACACGCCTCTAAAAACACCTCATCATTCCTTCTATTTCATTGGTCTGATTGCCAATGATAGCCATACGTCTGTCAAAAATGAGTACACACAGAACAAATTTAACCACATTTGAAACAAATCTGTGCCATAACTGCACATTTATTGAACGGTAATGGCAGCCTGGTGTAAAAGGTTGAGGTGTGGGGGAGAAATAAGCTTTTTCCTTGTTTTATGACCTCTTTCAAGTATGATGTTTATTTAAAATAAGGATGTGGACACAAAGGAAAAGTTACATACAAACCTGTACATATACCCCAGTTAATACCTGTAAATACAGGAAGGGTGAGATCAGGGTATTAGCATGCTTTTCAAGGTCAGGCTCGTAATTTTGAAGCAATTAAGAACCAAAAATTAATACTTTTCTGTGAAAAACAAGCAAACTCAATATTAATCACAAGGTCAAAAAGGCTGACAGTGACAGACTAATGAATGCAAACAGAAGACATTGCTCAGAAATGCTTTTTTTCTCCCAAACGTGAGGCAGTTGCACCATAAACAAGATGGCTCCCAAACCTCAGCGTGACAATTACTGCAGATAAAAATCACCAAAATAAAACAAACAATCACCTTTTAACATTAAGTAAGAACAGAGATTTTGAAGGCAAGGCCTCATGCTCAAAGTACTGGATAAAACAGGTGACTTTAATCCAGTTGCACAGCTACTTGCCTTGGGTGCATCTTTTTTGTCTCTACTCGTACACACCCAGGTAGGCAGACTTTGCACACGTGTATGACTTGAATTTCCAATGGATCAATACAATCAAATCACTCACAAGAAAACTTACACAAGTTAAAACTTTTTGTGAATTTTTGAAGGAATACCACACTGGTGGCTCACTCAGCTTCAGAACACAGTACTTGCCCATTTTTACTCCATGATATTGGAGGAAGGCATACACACACAAAAGGCCTACTATGAACTGGGACTTGCAAATATTACAATCCAACTAATATGTACTTTAAGTACTGAATAATATCAAATTAAGAGATTGAAAAACATCTTGTGAAGCAAGTTCTTAAAAACTCCTCAATTAAAGTTTCTAATACACAATGGCAATGCTAACGCTGGCGTGGCTGATTGTTCCCATTACAGGTAGTACCAGGAAACTGCACCCAACCCCTCACATTACTGATAACTAAAACCCAAACAACAACTGGTACAGTCACAGTTAAGTAAATTAAGTTAAACTTGTTAATTGACATTAAAAATTGTCTTTTATTTTCAAAAGAGCCAAGCTATGGAGCACAAGCGTCACACTTCTGGACTCATCAAGAACTTCACAGCAGCACTTCTGACATTTGAAGGAAAGCAAACCCTCGTGATACAGACAAGATTAATAACGACTGCTTTTTGCTAATTGGAGAGAGTCTAATGTGAGTACCATTATCTTGTAATTGAATTGCAACTGAATTGACTCTTTATTCATATCACGTTAAGTGAAAGAAACATATACCAGTCAAAGACAGGTACCGGATAAAGATTCTGCATTACAGGGCCTTCACTACTTATGATGAAACTGAAATGACCTTTGACAAAGTACAAACACAGCTATCCAAACACACGCAGTTACTGTTTTACTGTATCACAGAACCAGAGTATATAAGACTTCTATGTCTATGTTGTTCCTTTCAAGATATAAAAGAATTGTTTTTCAAAATGAACATAGCAAATGTTGTTACATAACAGCATACAGTTTAAGTTTTCACATTGGTATATGTATCTAAGATCTGTAAAAGAAAAAAAGACAAATGTTATAACTCAGCAGATAGGACTAACTTAGTAAGTCAAATACAGGCACTAAACACTGGTATGACAAAAAAAAAAAAAAAAAAAAAAAAAGATCAACCAAAAGTTTAGAACCATTCAGAACTCATTCATAAAACTGAATGCATGTCAGTCTTATGAGACTATCCAGTTTAAAAAAAATAAATGAACTGCAAGGCAATACTTTTTTTTTTTTTCCCCTATTTGCAAAAGGCAACTTGAAAGCTTCCTTGATTTTGTTTGTTGGGTGTTGTTTTTTAAATATCACAGATTTGAGTATGAGACTGTGCCTTTCTTTTGGTGAAAGATCCAGCAAAATTTGGTCAAGTTAAGGAGATGATTTCACCATAAGTGACACATGAGCAGGGTGGGAGCGAATGACTCGCTGAATAAGTACAAGAATCTCCTTCCCTTAGCAATTATAGATCAGGAGCGTCGTGGCTCAGGCTTCAGCTTATTGCAGTGTCAGTAAGAGTTTGAAGTCGGCAGCGCCCACCCTTGAAAAACGGGAGCGTAGAACATAATTAGCTGCATGAAAATTAGATATTTCAGGGACACTAGAAGAGAAGCATGGAACATTTTCCCCTATTTTATGGTTTACTTTCAACCAGTAAACGCATTTTGAACGCCTACAGCAATAGTAGCCTCAATACAAGCAAGATCGCTGTTCTCAGGTGTCTCTGCTCACCAGTCACATATCCGTCCTCTCCATTACGTGGGAATCTGTTAAAACATCTAGAGTTTCACTAGGTGGGAGCGTTTGGTGTAACGCAGCTCCACAGCCGTCCATCTATTCATCATAGTCAATTTTAATTTTTGTAATAGCGCTCAGGTTTGTTTTTTCGCTGCTGCTCCTCCCGTGAACAGATGTTAAGTGTTTTTTAAGAGCAGACTTGTGTTTAAAGTCCATGTCACAACAATGGCACTTGTAGGGCCTGTCACCGCTGTGTATATTCAAGTGGTCCTGCAGAGTACTTTTGGCAGTAAACGTCTTCAAGCACACCATGCACTGGAAGGGGCGGATACCCATGTGCCCCCGGATGTGTCTGTTGAGATTCTTTTTTTGAGTAAACGTTTTACCACACTGCAAACACAGGAAGAGCTTGTGCATTTTTAGATGCCTCAGATAGTTCTCAAGATGCAGAAATCCCCTCGGACACTTTGGACACTGGTGCCGCCATGAATTACCGGAATCATTCAGACTTTGAAACCCATTCATCTGACTCGAAGTCCCTTCTGGGTTGTCATTGACAAAAGCCTGGAAGTGATTTCCTGACGTTTCAGTATTTCTGCTTTCAACCGTAGAATTTATCAAGGAGTGCTGGGTTTCTGGAAAGTATAAATTTGTTTTAGAGGAGGTGCAAGGCTGAGGAAAGTGATCGTTTTCTACGCTAGGGACACTCACAGAGTCCATCCTGAAGATACAAATTTCGTCATCCTTATATCCTATTTCAACCGTTGATATTTCCGGGGTTTTCGTTTCCTTCCTTTCCGAGTCCACGCTCTCTGCTGTAGGCTGCGAGACATCCCCGTTTTCCTCTTTAATGGAGAACTCTAAATTAGCCGGGCTATCTTCCGCAATCTCGATTATTTCACAATCTTTATCCACCGCGTCCTCCCTGCTCCTCAGCTCCGTGTCCGAAGAGTGGCACCTCTCCGCAGCCTGGCCGCCGTTCTCCATGGACGCGTCGATTTCCAGGTACTTCGACAGCGCCTCGGTGCACTTCTCCACGATGTGAACCATCTGGAGGTAGCTGGCGGCGGTCAGGTACTTGAGCAGCTCCTTCTTCTTGACCTCCAGCGCGCCGGTGTAGCAGGAGAGCAGCAGCTTCCTGCCCACCTCGGCGCTCTGCAGGATGGTGATGCGCACCTGCCGCGACTGGTTGAGGAGGAACTGGTCCCGCATGAAGGTGGAGCAGGCGGCGAAGATCACCTTGTGGCCCGGGAACTCGGTGTCGTTGATGTAGATGGAGACGTCGCAGAAGAGGTTCTGCTGCCGCAGCAGGTTCATCTTCTGCAGCACCGCGTCGCCCTGCTGCTCGAACTGGAAGTGCAGCACCTCCGAGTCCGCAGCCATGGCGGAGCTCCCGGGGGGGGGGGGGGTCGCCGCCACCGGGGCCGCCTCTCTCCGCCGGGACCGGGTTGGGCCGGGCCGAGCCGAGCCCTCGCAGCCCCACGGAGCTCTACGGAGCCTCACGGAGCTCTCGCAGCCCCTCGGAGCCTCCCCGCTCCTCGCCGCCGGTGCCCCCGCGCCCGCCGCCCGCTGGAGCCGCCTCCCCCGGCCCCTCCCCTCCCCGCCCGCCCTTTCCGGTACCGGCACCGGCTCCGGAAGCGCCCCCGCCCCGTCCCGTCCCGCCCCGCCCCGGCGGACAAACGAGAGGCGGCGGAGGCAGAGTTAGCAGCACGTTTATTGCGGGACTTGGCACTGCTACGGCGGCGGCCGCGGGGCGCAGCGCCCGGTAGAGGTAGCGAGGCAGCGGCCCCCTCCCGCGGCCCCGGCCCCGCCTGCTTTGGTAACGCCGCTGGGGACGAGGGACGAGCCTCCTGCCCGGTCCCTGAAGAGGTAGCTGATGCTCGGTCCGCCGGGGGCAGTCCCACAGCACGGCGTCGCTCGGCCTCCTCCGCTCCTCGCCGAGCGCCGGCTGTTTTCCTCCTTCTTTCTCCTCTCTCTCCGAAAGCGAGGTTTAACCTTAGATCCGTTCACGGCTCGGTCGGCATCGAGTTTTGATTCTCCCTCCTCGCCTTCGCTCCTCCCAGCGAGTCCAGAACCAAAACCGGCCCCGCACCATTTGTAAGTTACTTCAGGAGTTCAGCGGCAGCTTTCCAAGTTTTTGCCACAAAGCTGGGGAAGAGAGACTGACGCTTCGGTTACATCAGTTAGTAACTTGCAACACACGTCCTCGGAACGAAAAATGACAGAAAGACTCATCCCTGATCTCTACAGGAGGCCGTGCAGCAGCCCCACGTTCAGTGGGGCCGTGGGCTGCACGAGCTACCACCCCTCAGCAGGGTGGTGAGCTTCAGCCTCTGGTAAATCTAAGAGTTCTAAGAATTCTCCTCTATATCAAATAAATAAAATGCCAACATAAAAAATCCTATTATATTCAAGGAGTTATTAAAATACTTTTGTAATAGACCAGTTATTTTTAGGATATGCAGGAAGTTGTACAGCACATTAAGTTGTGAGACTATCCACTTACCAGCAAATAGTATTCTACACATTAACACACAGATTATAACTGCCAGAGTCCTTGTCTGAATACGCAGCATCAGCAGCAACAACCACTGGATCTAGTCTTTCACTAACTGGAACATTGCAATGAAGACAACATTTTACATACGTGGACAATTAAGTTCATCTCATTCTATAATCACACTGCCTCTGTATATTCCATTTATAATCATTTTCATTCCATTTTAATCTAATTCAGCGAAGAGGCAATAGCCAGATTTTGCTTTTCTAATACCTCTTCTGTACTCTTCACTCATCTGTTCCATATGGGGGCAAATCTTACATGAACTCTTACCACTGGCACACTTCACATTGTGCCATCAGCACGTTGCCTTCTTAATCTCTAGTGCTTCTGGAGCTACATTGCTGTCTCCTGCATAAATCTTTTGGTCTGCACCCTTCTGCCAGGCCAAAAGCACAGACATTTGTAAGAAGACACTTTTCATCCAACAGATCTTGCTTTCATTGAAGAAGCAGTCTTCTGCATTTTCGCTTTTTCCCATTTATTTCTGCTGTGGTTTCACCAAATGACACAAGCAGCCTTTCAAATGAACAGCCAGCAGTCTCGGCCTTCTCAGAAGTTGGTATCACCAATGCACAGGGTGGATGGAAAACCTGGATGTCCTGATCAAATCATTTTTTTTGTTTCTTAGGATAACCCTTTGTCTCTTCAAGTCAGCTTCAGGTCACCCATGGCTACTTCAACAAGCTATATCCATCCTCCTTGCAGTAGCATTACAGCTTGGTAATTCCATGAAGAAACTTCCCAGACAAAGTTCTCAATACTGTCCATTTTGCTGCCACTTTTCTTCTAGCATTTGCAGTTCTATTCCTTTCTCTGGCAGAAGACCATTTTCTTTATCATATCTGTATCCATGTATTGTTAGATTTGTCACTAAACCCTTACAGTATGTTGACCGGCAAGTTCTCTTCTCCATTTCTATCTTCTTTTTGACATTAGAGCTGTAACTTATTTCCATGTAGCAGGTAACGTTATAAAAATGTTACAACACAGAGGATTCTGCCTGAAGTCAGAATACAAGGGACTGTCACGGCCTGTTTTAGCTCAAAATGATTCTGGAAGCAGGTTACAGAAGAGGAAAACAGCTTTGCTTCCCATGCCTACCCATTTTTTGCCCCTGGAACCTGAACAATACTTCTTAAAAGTCCCAAATAGTTATTTTTTAGGCCTAAATATATTTGCTACAACTTGAAAGACGTAATGCCCTGACTCCATTTCCATTGCTTACTTCATAGCTGTCCATGTAATAATAGTTAATGTAACAGTCAAGTACAGTAGTTTAAAAACTCAATTGCAAAAACTGATTCACAGAATCACCTTGCTTTGCTACTCGAAGGTATGTGGATTTCTGAACACGTTCTGCAAGATAAACACTTTCTACTGTCCATCAGTGAAATGTCTGCATAAAGAAATCCTGGTTTCTACATACACGTATCTGAAGATCAAGACCAACTTTTGATAAGTACGTACAAAACATTTTTTGCTCTAACACACCTTTGGTCATACCTGTTTAGCATTTTTAACCATACAGTAGCAGCCTCCCCCCACCCCTACCCCTCATTCAGACACACAGACAGTACTACTTTTAGGTAGGAAGCATTATCTCAGCCTCATGGCAAACCTTGAGGAAAAGAGCTGCATTGGAAGAAATACTTATTCCACATACACACAGCAGTTCTCCACCAAGGATCTGCCACTTGATTATTAGTCTATGCTACACTTCAACAGAATGAGTGCTCTTCTACTGGGAATGGTGTCCTTCAGATGAGAAATTAGTTTCTTTCAGCCCAATTGGGATGTGGATAATTCCACGGCACTTTTGAGAAGTAATACAGTATCATCCTAGAATCCCAATTAATATGCCATTCCCGCTACATTTGATGTTTAAGGCGGTATACAAGAGGTATTGCTGAGTACAGTCAATAGCTGATACACTAAACTATGGAAATTGTGCTACCTATACCTCATCGTAGGCTCTGTAAAACACTAATGGTCATGAACTATGTAGGTCACTTAAAAAAAAAAAAAGTGTTCTTTGAGTATCCAAGAAATCAAAAAAACTTCATGTTAATATTCCTGTGGCAGGTACTTTTTTTTTTCTTTTTTTTTTTTTTTAACTGACATGTGGCCCTTACTAGTTATCAAGGAGAGATATACAAGAACTAAGGAAAAAAAAGGAAAAGCATGGAGTTACTATACATTGCAGCTTTTAAAAAACAGAGTATTTTCACAGTGTCAAAAAGCAGTATTTCTCCATTCCAACTTTGCTCTAAAACCTATTAGGAAAGTAGCAACTGTTGTGGTTATTTGAAGCAAAATTTATGGAAGATAGATAATAACTTCTAGTTCTGAAGTGCTTAGCTTGTCTCAGTACATACAACGTAAGTGCCCTTTAGCGACCCTCGGTATGACGGCCTGTGAAATCGGTCACACCGGCACCCCAGGTGCCACGCTCGCAGATTTCAGAGCTGCAACTTATTTCAAACAGTCCTATGCAACCATCAGCTAACCCTGCCAAATCCTTCAGGGTTTTACCTTTTCAAAACGCATGCCAACATTAAAAACCCTGAGAGCTTTTAAGATAGTGTTGATTGGCAGTAGTAGTTTCTTGAAATAGTGTAGGAAGGGCAAAAAAAGTGACGTAAAAATACTTCATTTCAACTGTAGGGGTCTAGGGGTAAGATTGGGAAAAGATAATTTTAAGAGGTAAGTTTAAAACAAATTAGCACTATGTGGAGTGCTTTCTCAGTGATCCAGTGCTTTAAAAAATAATAACTGGGTTATCTCACAGACTTGTCCTCTTTGCTCTTTCCTCCATCTGCCCAGACACAGAGAAGCCTCTGACTGTACAGCAGATGGCTCACTTGCAGCCCACAGCAACAGTCTCTCACAAGGTGTTAGTCTTGAGTCTCCTGATCAGAGAGAAATGAAACAATTAACCCCTTAATCCACAGTAGAGACACAGACAGAAACCTGAAGGAAGATTGTTATTCACAGAAGGTATCAAGTAAGACTAAGAACGATGGCTGAAGACCTGCCAGTTTCTGCAATCCAACCCTCCATCCATCCATCTATCCGTAGCCTTTCAGAGCAAACCACTAGTTTAGGTAAGAGCCCAAGCCAACTGTTTGCTCCTCTCAGTCATGATCCCCACAAAGGGCTGCTTTTAATTGCTTAATTGACGCAGGTGCTATCATTTCTTAAACCGAGCACAGCCTGAGGCAGCTTCCCTGCATCCAGTACCTGGCTTGCGTCAGCTTGCTGACAGACCTTACTGTCTGTAGCAGCGCTACACGTGAATGAATCGAAGTCCACCGTTATGTCTTGAACGTTTCTTTCATTGGCATTGTCAAAGCTATTTTTACCATGTAGCTGTTTAAGATGTTTCCTCAGAACGGGTTTATGCGCAAAAACCATGTCACAGTAGTTACATTTATGGGGCTTGTCCCCACTGTGCAGGTTGAGATGGTCCTGTAAGGAACATTTCTGAGAGAAGGTTTTCCCACAGATCTTACATTGGAACGGTTTGATGCCTGCATGCACCCTCATGTGCCGGTGGAGATTGCCTTTCTGCGTGAATGTCTTGCCACAGAGTAGACACATGAATAGTTTATGCATCTTTAAGTGATTAGCATAGTTTTCCAGATGCCGAAATACTCTCGTGCACTTTGGGCACTGATGGTGCCACTGGAGGCCTTTGTCTATACCTCGGTTGTTAGGCCCAAACATATCTTTAGAGGCCAGAATGATGTTATCGCTGCCGGCATACGAAAGGGCATAGTTGTGGAGGTGGTTTTGCTCTATTTCACTTGCTCTGTTTTCAACGGTGGAGTTGATTAGAAAGTGTTGAGGCTCTGAGGAATGCAAAGCAGTTTGTTCAGATGAAATAAACTGGTTCTGATCCTTCTTGTTCCTAACTTCTGTTACCTCCCCAATGGACTCCACCTTGATGATCTGAATATCGCTGTCCTCCATGTCCATACTGTCTTCTGAGGGCTGGATACAAGGTGAATCTTGTGGAAGAGAGTCTTCATCTTCTGGGTGCTCCTTCAGCTCGGAGGAGTCGCTTTGCTGTTCGCATTCCTTGCTCTCCAACGGCTGCTTCGGTTTGATGAACTTCCAGAGCGCCTGTGTGCAGCGTTCCACGATGTGGCTCATCTGCAGAAAGCTTGCAGCAGTTAAGTAGTTCACCAGTTCCATTTCGGGAAACTCCAGAATGCCACTGTAACAGGATAAAAGCAACTGCCTCCCCACTTCCGAACTTTGCAGTATGGAGATTTTTACATCTCTGGAGTCGTTTAATAAGAACTGATCTCTTAAAAAGGGAGAGCCAGCAGCAAATACAATTTTATGCCCGTGAACTTCAACATCATCTATATGGACCACAACATCACAAAATTTGTTTTCTTCCCTCAGCTTGTTCATTTTCTGTAACATTGAATCTCCATAATTGTCAAACTTGAAGTGAAGAATGTCTGATCTTTCTGACATTTTGGCACACCTAAAGAAAAGCAGCAAGGAAAAAAAAAAGCAAGTGAGAAACTAAAAACTAAAAAGTTTCTAGAATGCAAGTCAGAAGGTTCTGAAGTAAATCGTGCTCAATGAGACACCATGTTTTGCACTAGGTAAACAGTCAAGCATGTTAGACTTTAAAACTGAAAAAAAAAATCAGGTTTGCACGTTGCCTTGCAGTTACATTTTTGTTTTTAATTTGATGCAGTCTGAATATGAAGTAGAAATGATGACAGAAATCCTCTTGAGGCAGTATCTTAAAGAGTTAAGATGTTTTCCACACTCCTTGTATGGAATTTAGAAGGAAACTCTGGAAGTATTTTTAGCAGTCTTAACTCTTTTTAAGTTTTGCTTCCACATTGCAACTCTTGAGATTTTGTCTTTACCAAATACAACAACGTTCCCTTAGCTTCTTTAGCTTGATTTACTTTTGCACTAAGTAGCTTTCATAACACATTAATTCAAGGAGAGATAGAACCTGGAACCTGCCAGACAGAGAATTCCCTCTTAGTTGTCTATCTACTACACACTACTCATAAGAGTTGCAGTTCCTCTAAGACACTTCATGATTTTCAGGAGTATTGATATAGGAGAAATTGTCTCACTGGAAGTAACTAACTTTGGCTAACCTGAATTTTATAGAAAGGACTACACAGGCACTTCAGTATCTGCAGCACTGGGTTGAAGTGACTTTTACATGGCCCTGAAGTTTTGTTAATGATTTTTTTTTTTTTTGGGGGGGGGAGAGGAAGGCAGGGGGGTAAGCCTGATGTTTTTTAAGATTTAAGAAAAAATCTCCTGTATGACCCCTCATTATATAAATCACACCTCCTAGCCTCCCTGCTTTGAATACCTGGGGGATGTAGGAAGTCTTGTTTCTTGTCTTCTTCCTTGAAAGATCACTCCTCTAGGAAGTTTGTTCTTCTCTGATAGTATTTGGGAACGAAGAACAGTAACCTTTCATAAGACAAGTATCAATATTTTGTCTTTCAACAGGTCTCTTAAGAACCCATAAGGCTACACTGATTCTTGATGAAACTGTTAAATAATCCTGCCAGAGAACTGGGATTGCAGGAAGTGAACAAATCACAGGAGACTAAATGATGCAAGGTTTGGTGAGATAAAGTAACAAAACAAAGCAAAAAACTTACACCTCACCACTATTACGAACACCACATAAAGCTTGAAAAGAAGCTTTGAAGTTTATAGATAAAAGCAGATGCTGCTCTCTTGGGACATGAAATATTAGGTCAATGAACACAACAGGAAACAGTCATGCCTAGGGTAAATGAACGAATAAACAAGACAGGGGACCAAGAACATTTTTAGCAGTGTTTGGTGATGCTGTTGTCAGAGTTGTTTCAATTTCGGGATCAGGCATAATTCTGAGCCTTGCTACTTGAATGCATCAAGTCTATCTTCCAGCGTACGCCACACACAAACTACAAACAGATTTCAAGAGTTTTCAGAAACAAGGCACCGACAGCTCAGAAGCAGCATCAGCACCGTTTGAGGCACAATTCTGTTAAACCTACAGAAGGGAAAGCCACGGGGCTCTCGGTCACCCTGCGGCCAGCGCTGCCTGCCTCAGCTGCTCTGCAGGACAACAAGGCTGCAGCAAACAACTTTGGTGAATCTCAGCAATTACCAAACGACTTTTTCCCGTTACTCTGTAGGAAGCTCCGAGCTCTACGCGTGAGCCTGCCCCGGGTTACCCGGGCCGAGGCAGCGGCAGTGCCGACCCGGCTGCCGGAGCACGGCTGTGCCAGCCCCTTCCCCGCGGTGTCCCCCCGGGCTCGGGGAGCCGCCGCCGGGCCCGGCCACGCGCAGATCCCGGGGGGACCCCACGGCACGGCCCGGGAGGGAAGGGGCCGGGCCCGGGACCAGAACCGTGACCGGGGCCGGTACCTGGAGCGTCTGGCCGCGTCCCCCCGCTGGCACCCGCTGCCGCCGCCCCCGCCGCGGGCTCCGGCTACGGACCTAGAGAGGGGAGGAGGAGGAGAGCCGCCGTCAGCCGCCGCCCGGGGCCGGCACCGCGCCGCCCCAGCGCCGGGCCCGGCCGCGCCCCCCGGCCGGCCCCGCGCCCCCCCGCGCTCCCGGACGGGCCCGGCCGCGGCGGGGGGGGCCGAGGAGGCGGCGGCGGCGGCGGCGGCGGGGCCGGGGCCGGGGCCGGGGGGGACGGCGGCGGGGGCAGCGGCAGCCGCGCCCCGCTGCGGGCCCCCGCTCGGGGCCGCCGCCCCCCGCGCGCCGCGCGCCCGCCGGGCCCGGGGCCGGGCCCCAGCGCTGCCCCCAGCGCCGCCCCCGCGGCTGCACCTACAGCTGCCGCCTGGCCCCGCCGCCGCGCCGCGGGCCCGCATTGTTCGGCCGCCGGAAGCGGCCCCGCGCCCCCCGCCCCCGGAAGCGCCTCGCGGGGCGCCCGCCCCTCGGCCCGGTCACGTGGGGCGCGGCAGCGGCGGCCCAGGCCCGGCACCGGGAGGAGGCGGCGGCGGCGGCGGCGGCCGGGGTAGGTGGGGGCCGCCCCCTCCCCTCCCCTCCCCTCCTTCTCCCTCCCCCTCCCCCGGTACCGTTGCGCCCCCTCCCGCCGCGCACGGGGCAGGGCCCGGGGCTCCGGGGGTCCCCGCCCCGCTGCCGGAGCCGCCCCGGCCTCGCCGTGCCCCGAACAGCGGAGGGGAGGGGAGGGGAAGGTGGCCACGGGGAGAAAACCGCGGCGGGGGCTGTAAAACCGGGGGCAGCCCCCGCACCCCGCTTGGCCCGGTCGCTCGGCTCGGGATCCATCACGGAGCGGCCGGGGGGGGGGCGGGGAGCGGCGCGGGGCTCCCCAAATCCCCGCTGGGGACCGGGCGCTGCCGCGGTGTGCGGGTGGGGGGAGCTGAAACCGTGCTGCCCACCCCGGCCGGGTCCCGGGGCTTTGCTGAGCCCGGCCGAGATTTGTGGCTGCGTCGGTAAAAAGGGCCGGGCTGCACCCGCCTGCCCGGGGCTGGTTAAGTTACAGAAACGCTGATTTTTTTTAAAAAGGTCTCTGCTGAACGTGAAAAGGTCAAGGGCTTGAACAAACTGCGTTTTGTGTACACAGTAAATAAATTAACAAATTGAGCTTGGCGCAGGGCTCTCCTTTCGCTTTCCACGTCCAAGCGCAGGCAGCTTGTAGCAGCGCCCGGCTCCTGCTCCAGCTCCCTCACAGCGATTTCCCAGCTCTGTGTCTGCCCGCTGAGCGTAACGCTGCGCCTCTCGTTGAATCCTGGTGAGAGGGGAACCACAGAAGTGTGTGGAGTGTGATCAGAGCGTGCCCAGCACCGGCTGCGCTGCCTCTCGCTCTGCCCTGGCCACCAGACCGTCCGTCTGTCCATCCCTCCCGTGTGTCCAGCCCTGCACAGGCAGCCCCTGGATGTGCCCGATGCTGGCAAAGTGTCAGCCGCAGGGTGTGGATGTTGGGGTTAATTCATCCCGGCCACGTTCTTGTGACGGGCGAGCTAAGGCAGCGTCAGCATTTCTGTCACCAGCCACGGCTCCCCAGGACCTGCAGCGTGTTCCTGGGGCTGGGGAATCGGCCTCTTCCAAGAGCCTGAAATGACAGTGCTGTCCTCTGAGCAAATGGCTCAAAGCAAGGGTAAACGCAAAATGATTTTGGCACCAACTTGGAATCTGCTAAGGGTTGTTAACAAAGATTGCATTATCTTAACTCTTGTGTTTGTCCAAATTCCTGGCTCTGCGTGAATGCGGAGTGACTCCGCCAGCTCCCCGCGGTGGCTGTGCTCTGCTCTCGAGGAGCGGCGGTGACATCGGAGGCAGTGTTATCTGCAGATAAAAACCTTTCCGCTTGTCTCTGGAGGTTAGCGGGAACATCTGTGGCTGTCAGAGTCTTCTAAAATGAACAGAAAATCTAGTATTGCATTTGCTATTTCACTAATTAATTGCTCTCTTCAGTTATCCTAAATCTGGATTTTTCACACGCAGCGTTCCATTGCCTCTCTTGCTTCACTTGGAGTGCAAAAATACTTCCCGGTGCTTTTGAGAGGGATTTGCCCAGGGAAGGGAAGGCTGTAGCTGTCTCCTTGAAAGAGCGGTGGGTAAAGATCAAACGTGCGATTATGCAGACTAATCATATGATACGTGAGAAGAAAAAGGTTGCTAGTGATTGATCTTCCCTGTATGATTTTTTTCCCAGAGCTGCAGTAAAATCCAGGCTCTGTGCATATGCTCAAGGAAAGTTGACCTGCAGCTCCTTTCCCACGTCTGTCAGTGCGACACCGGTTTTGTTCTGAAAATTTCTTAGGCTGCTCAGACAGAAACATCTGGATGACTGCCTGCAGTGGCAGCATTGTGCTGTAGCATTTTCCACACTCTTTCACTCACTGTACTTATAAAAATAATAAATATGGCCCATTTGAATTGAGCAGGAGGAGGAATCACTGCTGTCAAAGCCTGTAAGGAGCTAGAAATCCTAAAGGATGCTGGCTTATTCGTCATAAACCAGCTTTGGGATGTGTACCTTAAAGCTGCTGAACTCTACAACAAATTCCACATTTCACTCACACCGAGTTGCTGCTGCTGAAAACCAGGAAAGTGAAGGCCGAGAAGTAGAACCAGAAAAGATGTTATTTTTCAGTGAATGAATCCGTTCTCAGTCAGTCACCTCAGTTTCTTGGCTGTGAGCTACCTCCTTTTTCATGTTTTTTAATGCTACACGTACTGGGTTTTTATTTGTAGAGGGTAGAGGTTTGTTCTGCATGATGAGCTTTTTGCCTTTGTTGCTTCAGGTAGCTTTTTGAATTAAAATCTTCTTCAGTAATTTAATTAACGTTACCGTATCATTCTCCTGTACCTGGTGCATTCATCAGCTGCGCCCTCACCGTGGGATTGCTAAAGGAGCTGCTGCTGACGGGTAAAAGCCGAGAGGTTTGGAATGGGGAAAAAATCACCTTTTGTCTCCAGCTTGCACACCCTTCTCATGCTGCTTCTCTCTCCTGCCCTGAGCCCCCTCCCCAAATTGTTCTGTGTTGCGTTCGTGTCCAAACTCGGTGCTGAGCGTGCTGCTGCCGTAAAGGTAATGCTGTTCTGAGCAGCCAGGGAAGCTCACAGCTGTGGCATTGATTTTCTGCTCTCCTGCCTTTTGGTGTGGCTTTGGACTTCCTAAACACTGGAGAACAGGCGCTCCGTGGAGTGAAACCAGCCGCAGTTACGAGTGCTCGGCTCTCACGGTGGCATTCAGGCCTCTGTGTCTCACAGCACTGTAAGGTGGAAGGTTTTATCTTCTGTATCCTGTTGGCTCGAAGCTCTTCTAAGTTCTTGCGAGGAGAATTTAGATCTCAAGTTGCAGGCCAGGTGGCAAATACTTCGGAAAAGGGTAGGAAAGCAAAGGATAAATGTCTTATAAATCTGCTGAACTATCATTGAAATTTCATAGGTGTCTCCCCGTTGCTTGAGATCTTACCCGGTGCAGGGTGTCCTTGCTGTCCGTGTGTGCGTTATCTTAAACAGTGACAGTAAGGTGGGCTGCCTCAGCTGGTTGGCTGCTGTGGTGGTGAATGAGACTGGTGCTGGAGGAGAGCTTGGTTCTTGGGCACGCGTTGTGCAACGAGAGCAAGCGCAGGGTGAGGGTGAGTTGTCCTGAGACCCAGAATTTTAAGCAGAGCTGAAGGCAGTGGCCCAAGAGCTGGCTGTGGTGCCTCTCAGTTCGCAGCCTTCTCCAATGGTCTCTGCCTGGGGAGGGGCCGGGATACCCCTTTAATTAATGGCTAAGCAAAGTAGTTAATAAAAATTTGCCTCTTGGTCTGCATTTTACCCAGACATTCTGACTCCCATGGAGGTGTAAAGACACCTTCGGGCAAATGCATTGCTGAGGTGTAGGTTTGTGTCCTAAGCTGTGCTGAACTTGAAAGCTCCCATTTTCCTCGTGTTGAGACACACTGGGCCCTTTCCTAGTATGGGATGAGACACTGGCTTCTTCTGGGAAACGCTACAGCTTGAGGCCTGTGCTGGGCTGGAGGTCTTCTCTCCTGACTCCCAAAAATGCCAGCAGAGAAAGCTTCGGTTCGCCAGGAGCTGCAGATAGCACTAATGAGCACTGTCCCTGTCCTTGGCTCTTCTTTTGATTCCAGAGGAGCCGTAAGCCTGCCACACGTAATTGCTCTGCTGCTGCTCTTTGATGTGCACCCCTCTGTAGGCGCTTTAAGGAGCTCCTGGGCTTTGGGGTGTGGGTGCTGCCGCGCTCGGTTTCCTGGTTCGGGTACAACGGTCCGTGAGGAAATCTGCCCAAAACAAAGGGCTCCCAAGCACCAGGGGAATAAAGCGCGTGCAGAGCGAGGTATGGGATTGTGCACGTTCGGGTTAACCCCAGGCAATGCTGTAGTGTTGGTAGCATTTGAAGGCAGTGCTTTTGCAACCCCACCATTTGGTGTCAATCTGATGAACCTCTGCTGCTGATTCCAGAGGGTTGGGTAACCGAGCCTCGCCTGCCGGTGCGTCGCTGCGGGACAGAAGCTTCGTCCAGCAACCTACTGCGCTCTCCCCTTTCCTGTGCTTTCTTGTGTAATCTCAGTAAGGCTTTTGCTCAACGTAAGGTTGGCAAAGTTGGGCTAATCAGGGCCTTCTGCTGTTGCAATTCTGTGTTGTGCAACCGCTGCGGGGGTTCGGCTAAGCCAGCTGTGCTCCAGGACCACGGGTGCTGTGTTTCCACCACGCTACCACAAAAAGGAGTACACAACAGCACAGCGTAATTTTTCCTTAATTGAGGTTAGTGCTGGTGAAAGGTGACAGACTGAAGGGCTTTGGAAGCAGGTGAAATTAACACTTCAAGACAGGCACGCTGTGCCAAAATAAATTGCTGAATTGATCCTTGCCTGGGTGATCCTCACCGCTGCTGGTGATCAAAGCCTGCTCTTCTACTCGTGTCTTAGAGTGGCAAACGAGTTTGCTCTGTTTGAATGAAGGCAGTAAAGCTGGGGGCATGTTACGTGTTTTAAGCTTATTTTTATTCTGTGTTTCAATACATTTGATTTTAGTGTCAGATAATGTGTGTATGATGTAGATGGCGCGATAAGGAGCTTCTTGAGAACTGTTTTGATACTGACATTTTAAACAACACCAACTTAAAAATGAGAACTATGCCCTGCCTTTAAGGTAGCTGCTCATAATATCAGAGACACACAGTGCGTAAAACTTCTCAAACTGTCTGTGTTTCTCAGCCAGTAACTTTCATGGAAAGCCAGTGCAGCTTAAAACGGTTTTGAAAGGGATATGTGAACATCGTGCAATTGAAAAGGCAAGACAGTAATCACAGGTATGCTGTTACTCGTGAACAACCCACATCCATTATTCATCTTATGCGTGGCTTCAGATGTCCAGCCGAACGTTTTCAGGACCACGAAGTGACTGGATTGGGAAAGTAATCAGGTTAAAAATAACCCAGAGCAAAAAAATGTTGTTGTCGTCCTGGCCGATTTTCAAGTCCTGTTGGTAGCTGCGGAGACGGGTATTGACAGAAATAAAAGCAGGCTTTGCTATTTTCAGATGCATTGTTCTTGGTTCAGAGAGGAATGTGATGAGCTGTGCCTGTGGCTAGCCCAGGTGCCTTTGTTGGTTGCTGCTGTGCTGGAGCCAGGCTGGGACAGCGCTCCCCGAGTGCAAGGCCGAGCTTGAGGTGGAAAAGGCCTCTGGGTTTGGTCCTGCTCGGGAGTAAGTAAAGACCCAAGCCGTCGTGATAAGGGTGTAATCGGGTTTCTGGGAAATGTAATCGGCCCTTTTATCACGGCCGTCTGTTTTGAGCCACGGATTCTGAGAATCTGTGCTGTAGAGTTCAAGGTGTGCAGCTGAACTTCACCTTTTGTTCCTTTCTTCAGCTGCCTCTCAGTGCCAGTTCCAGCTTTTAAAATTCTCTGCTGGCTCCGATTCTCAGTACTGATCCAGCCCACACTGTTCTTCCTGCTTCTTGGAATCTTTTATTGTTCCGTCCAGCGCAGAAGATTCAGCACAGATTGACAGCCCTTCGGCCCGAGGTTCTGGAGCAGCCTCAGTGCAAAACGTCACGAGTTGGATCCAACTCTTTTTCGGGGAGGGGAGTTGAATGTGACTGCACGTGCAGCGTGCTCCAATAGCTACAGAAATACTTTGCATGAATGTAGATGAAGGCAGAGGGATTCTGCCTTCTCAGAAAGTAAATGGACTGAATAGTTCCGGCCCTAAGACAAGTCCCTTGTCACCAGGTGTAGCAGGTGCTCCAAGGGCCTGCTTTGTGCTGGGATTGAGCGGTGCCTGACACAGTCATGAAATGCTGCAAAAAGGTTTATTAACGTCCCAGCTGTGAGCTGTGGAAACCAGTGATCTAATAGCAGTATGCTTCTTAGCAAAACCAATGCAGGACAATGAGTGTGCGCTGGCAGGGGAGTTGTAACGTGGTTGTGCTGTCAGATGTGTTGCTTTCCTTTTATTTTTTTAACTAGTCCGCAGGTTTCTGTAAAGAAACATTTGAGCATTTTAGCATGAAGTTTTATATAAGTATTTTTATGATTTTTGTTTTTCAGGAGTTTATAAAATATTTAATCTCATTCATGAGTCGAACTTCCTTTTTAAGTCATGGATGACAAGGCTTCTGTTGGAAAAATCAGTGTCTCATCAGACTCGGTATCCACTCTTAACAGTGAAGATTTTGTCTTGGTTTCCAGGCAAGGGGATGAAACACCATCTACAAATAATGGTAGTGATGATGAAAAAACAGGACTGAAGGTAAGAATCAGTAACCTGAGTTTGTTCTCTATTCTTCTAAACCTAACTAACCATAGAAGAGCTTAAAGAGGGACTTCTTTATTGTGGAAAACTTGACAGAAAGGAGAGCTTATTCAAGAATTGATTTTGCCAGTAGTTTCTGCATTACTTTTGCTGATGTGAAAGGTGATAATTAGGTTTTGAGTAAAAGCTTTCTCCATCACTACCTGTGGGTTTTTTTTCCCACTTCACTTAATCCTTCATGAAGTGTTTAGGATGAAAGAGACTGTCAAGAGCTTGGAGCTGTGATTTCCACACAGATTTCAGGTAGAAAGCAGTATTAACGTACACTTGATTTGAACGTATCTGTTAATTCAAAGTTTATTATTAAAGTTTTCCCCAATGTGAAATGTTCTCTTTAAGAACCGTAGAAGTGTAGTTATAACTAACAACTTGGCATGAAACTGAGAATACAAGCCTGTGTGGGTAGGCTTGTGTGAACTGGAAGGGTATTGACGTCTTCTCGCTTTTAAAAGTGCTGTTCTGGAAAGAGACCCTCGTCATTCTTTTTCCTTTTTTTGTCTACTTAAGAAAATCTTCCATTCCAGTACGTATTTGAGCAGCCTTTAGGCAGAGTGACACTAGTAAGGTGGTCACTCAGAATTCTGTCTTTTGAACCTGTTGAAAACCAGATGTTTCCTAGAGCAAGTCAAGCTGGTGTGTTCTTTGTGGGAGATGGAAAGACGTTCCACCACTGCAAGAAGCTGAAACCTACGGTCACATCTGTGTCTTCAGAATAATGTCTTCAGAGATGATAAGAAATTGTGTTCTGCTGGTAGACTGTACATTCCTCTTTTCCTTACCAGTAGTTGGAACAGAGACTTTACTGAACATTCCTTGATGTCTGTGCTCATCTTGCTTTTACATCCAGTGGCCTTACTTGCTTTTTGTGCATTGATTTGAGTCCCACGCAAGATGGGCCACTATAGTGTCTGTTTTCTTTTACATAAGACTTCCAGCTAAATCTGTGAGTTAAGTCTCAATATTTTTATTTAATCTGGCAAAAATACTCACTTATATTTTATTGCAGTGGCAGAAGATTGATTTTTCTCTTCATATCATAGAAGGATAGTCTACAAAAATTTGAAAATTTCTTGAATAATCAGCCTGATGTTCTGTAAAACCTGCTGGAAGACTGTCACCTCGTGCTTATCTTTTTAGATGCTGCATATACCTGCAGCTATAAATACTTAAGAATTCAGAATAGTCTCCACAGTGGTCCTTACCTCGAGAACACTTACGTGGAAGTTGTGTCTGGTTTAGCTCCCAAAGTCAAAATGCATCATTTGAGACCCCAGGAGACAGACATGGTCTACCAAATTTTTCATTCAATCTTGTTATTCCTAAAGAAGCTTTGGAAACATGAAATGCTTTGGTCTGCAACACTCCCTGCTCCACGAGGGAGCTGTTTGAGCTGTTCGTGTAATGACTGCCTTGTTGTGGCTGTCCTGTTGTGATAGTTTGACAGGACGTATCTTGTTTAGTACAGTCACAGACCTCAAAGAGACTTGTATGCGAAGCCATCTTCATTAAAGCACACCAATATTTGTGAAGAATATCCTTAATCAATTTCAGACTGACTCCCGAAACTTACTACTAAAATTTTCTTCGTGTTTACTTCCAAAGCAGTCCCAGAACGCTGGCTGCAGGCGTGCTGTTCCTCTCGATGAGGAAAGGCCATTGCCATTGCTGCCCCCAGCTGAACAACAGCTGAACAGGAAAGTTACACTCTTTCCTGGCTTGGCACTGAATGTCACAGAGCTTCACAGGTCTTAAAGATAAGCTTCTTTATGAATTTGGTGCCAAGACTGAGCACAATCCCTGAACAGAGTGCTTCACCTTGAGCCTTTCCATATTCTGCCGTTCAGGAGCGTGTGCTGGTTTGGTAGTGGCTGCAGTCGGCGTGGTTAGTGGAAGCACTACACCTGAGATAAGCAGTGGAAGTTCTCTCATGCAGGAATTTTCCTGTTAACCTCCTTTCTTCTGGGTAAGGTTGTAAGAACAATTACCATCAGGAATGGAAGGTCTTTTAGCTGGCCTTAAGGATAGAAATTGTCTTCTGGTATTGTTCTGCAAGAAAAGAGATACTGCCCCGGAAAGCACCTCTGTTCTTGATGTCTTTGTGGTTTTAGTTTGCTGATAACCATTTAGCAGACACTTTTACTGTATTATTGACCTGTTTGGGAATAGATAAATGGAGTTTTGAAGGTTGTCAGGTATGTTAAAAGTACTGTTGCAGTGATAGGTAAAAGTACTGAAGTGGTATATGGAAAATTAATGTGACTACAAAACGAGCACGAGGTTATGCATTTCATGGGGACAAACAGGGAGAAGGGGCTCTTCAAGGAGAAGCAATTGCTTTGGTATGCGGAACTAAGTTAAATTGTAGATGTCAAAACCCATTTGCCATGATGAGCCCACCAAGAAAAGCAGAAAATAAGTTTAGGTTTTCATTTGAGCTTTTGTCTTTTTTCTGCTGCTTTAGAAGAGCAGTTTGAGGATCCTGCTGGTTTACATTTGCTGAGCACAGTCTGACGATGGTGCTAGAAGTTTAGGCTTGTGTTGGCTGAATGCAGTAGGCTGTCAGATTTGTAGATCAAATCTGAGTGTTTCATTGTGCATTCTTTGCTAAGCTGTCGTTTTAAGTAATAGTGCTGTGGACTGAACTAGTGCACGGTTTTATTCTTGGTCTTTCTCAAGTCTGAACAGGTGGATATTTCTTTGGAATAGTCATGTTTTTCTTTAGTTGGTTGTAACTTGTACTTTTTCTTTGGCTTTTTTATATAGAAAAACATGATTCAACAATTACAAAACAGGCTTGTCACTGATATGTTTGCAGAAATATCATTTGCTAGCTGTCTCTGCTTTCCAGTATTATTTCTGTGTCTGCTTTTGCTTGCTGCCAGTGGGACTGAGCTGGATTTACAAAAGCCTTGCTTCTGGAGCCCACTAACTCCTCGAGTTCTCTGACAGCAGAGGCCAGCAGTGCATGAGTAAGGAGAAGGGAATAAACTATGTCTCTAACAGATCCTTAGTGCTGTCATAAAGGAAGTTTTGAAGGAGGCTGCATACTGTTTCAAAGTTAAGTCAAACTCATTTTCAGTGCTGTGAGAAATGGGGGAAACGCTGTCTAGGCTAAATGGTTTCTCTCTTCCATCTCAAGCGGACCTACATGAAGACGTTTGTTAGATCCACTTGGATTCTTCTCCCCTTCTGCCCTTGGTTCTGCTGCACTCTGTCCTGCTGCATCTTACTGGTTTTGGGGTTGCAGCAGAGCTTCAGACAGGTTAGCACCTAACGCTCGCTTTCCCCACAGGGTGGTTACAGCTGTGTAAGAGACTCTGCTGTACCCGAAATCAGCCAGACTTTGGATGTTTGGCCTCCTTTGGGCAGCTTTGTTGCAACTGGCTGCTAAGCTGTGAGAACAGAGGCCTCCAGTCCAGAAGTGTCACTGATGTTGCTTTTGGAGTTGGTTTTGGAGGGCAGTGCCTGGCTTGAGAAGGAGGGCTTCCTTGGAGGCATTACTTTTTAAATGAGGAGTTGGAGTTTTTAGAATTTTTGCTAGATAGGCTCCTCAGTGGGCTGCGCTGCTCTCTGCTGATGCTGTGGGCTTCACATGTCTGCTGTCATATTATTTTTGTCTACTTATCTTTGTTAGAACAGTTAAATCTAGACTTACCTTGGATCTTAGAATATATGGAGGCAGGCAGTAATTTTGCTTGTCTTTATGGAGAGCTTAAATGTTAAATTGGATCCAAGCAGTGCCTCAGAGCCAAGTTCTGTTGCTTGTTGGCTACTTTGCATTTCATGTAAATCTCCCCTAGCCCTTTCTTCTTCTTCCCGTACCTGTTCAGTGTCTCACTGTAAACAACGTGGCCTCACGTTTTATCTGTCCCTGCTGCTTTTATGATTTTTTTTTAGATCGTGTTTTATAGGGCAGTATCAAGGTATAGTTTTTAATACAATTTGTTGTACCTAATACAGTGGGTCAGCATTCGGAGTTCTGTCTTGTAAGCCTGATGGGATGGAATGTTTTTCACCTGTGTTTCAAGTTAAGACCATTACAACATTGAATTCTTTTTGGATAGAAATTCCCCACCATCCCTCCCCAAACTATGGTCTGTTTAATCCTTGTGAACAAAAGCATGTGAGGAGCAGGTTTGTGCCCGAATTGGGAATTCCTGTTCCTTAGAATCCCTGCCCTGTAAAATAGAAGTTACAGGCTTCACTGGGGCTGGTGGAACACTGATTGATTCATTATAGTTTGCTGCAAGACATAAACAGGGCGCAGTAAAACAACATGTAGCATCTTCCATCATCATCACCACCTTTCTGAGGAAAGCCTGCACAAAGCTGAATAATAAACTTGATACTTACAGAGGTTATGTCTTTGACCACATATTGTGCAAGATTTTTTCATTGCTTCTGTGATGAATCACAGAAAAGAATGCTAACATTAGTGGGGGGGGGAATGGGAATCTGTGCTTGTAACTAGCTACAGGTTACAGGTGCTTCTGTGTGTTTCCAGCTGAGTAAAGCAGTTGCTGTTCTGCTCCTGGCAGGTGATCCCAGATAGCACGTCAGTACGCTTTAATACGTACTAGAAAGTTGGTTTCTGTTTGAGCGTCAGTTTCAGGAGGATAAACGTTCATTTTTTTTTACTGTATTTATTTATTTGTTTATTTATTGTTAAAATATGAGAACCTTGTCCGTTGTTTCAGATACTTTCAAGATAATTTATTTTTCTCTGATGAAATGTGGGTTTTGAGGCAGATGGAGTTTGCTTTAATACTGAGATTGTGTTATGGGTAGACGTCTGTTTGCCCTGAATTCTTCCTCCTGCTTTTAACCACTTCCTTTTTTTTTTTTTTTAACTCTTTTATTTTAAAGAGAAAAAGAAAGAACCCAAATTTTCTCTAATAGGGTTTGTCTGGCAGTCTTTTTAGGTAGTTGCACAATTTGGATTTTATTAGCTTGCACGTAGTGCCCTAAGTCAATAAGCTTCGGGAAACATAAGG
Organism: Aythya fuligula; assembly: GCF_009819795.1. NCBI lineage: Eukaryota > Metazoa > Chordata > Aves > Anseriformes > Anatidae > Aythya > Aythya fuligula. Next base: position 1,936,561 of record NC_045577.1, on the reverse strand, counting down.
GCATAGAAATGTGTATCTGCTCGTAGGGCGAGTTTTGGTGCCAACAACAACAACCAGCAGCCAGCAGCTGAAGTGTTGGAATCAGGTACGTTGCTCTGGCTGCCATCTGGTAAAATGCTTCCAGTAAACTCAATTTCCACGCTTAATTTCTGACCTGTGTAAAGCATCACTCACTTCCTATTAATTGCAAACGAACAGGCAAAGAATTTAGGGGTTTACTGTGAGGGTGACAGAGCATGGGGACAGGCTGCTCAGGGATGTTGTGAGTCTCCTCTGGAGATACTCAAACCCTCCTGGATGCCATCCTGCACAACGTGCACTGGCTGATCCTGCTCGGCAGAGGGCTTGGACCAGATGATTTTCAGGGGTCCCTTCCAACCTCGGCCATTCTGTGGTTCTGTGAAACTGCAGGAACGCAGGAATGCAGCGTCCTGCTGCTGTGACTGGTGTCCTGCATTTGTATGACTTTGGTACGCAAGCTCTTAGAGAGCTCCTGTCCACTGAGACAAAAATGTTCACATCCTTCCAGTGGGATCGCTTGTTACAGTGGAAGACTGCTGAGAGCACAGGTCTCCGTGTCACGTTGGAAGGGACCAGGAGGTCTCAGTTCCTGTTCAAAGCAGCGTGCGGTGCAGGGTCAGACCAGGTTAGGCTGTCGTGGCTGTCACCCAGTCAGGTCTTGAAAACCTCCAAGGATGGAGACTGCACAGCCTCTCTGGGTGACACTCTTCGATATGTTACTGTCCTCATGGTGAAGGAATGTGTCCTGCTATCCAGCTGGAACATCTTGCTCTTTATGCCACTTTCTCTCCTTCTCCTGCTGTGCAGCACTGTGAGCCTGGTTCTGTCATCCCTCGCAGCTATGGAAGGCTGCTGTTGGGGACCCCCAAAGCCTTTTCTCCTTCCCTGTCCAGCCTGGTGCCCCTCTCTGGGACGTGCTGCAGCTCACGGGTATCCTTCTTGCACTGGGGAATCCAAAACTGGATGTGGCCTTCTAGACGTGGTCTTAGGAGAGCTGAGCAGAGGAGAAAGCCACATCCCTGTGGCTGCTGGCTGTGCTGCTGTTAGCATAGCCCACTGCTGCTACAGCCTGTGCTGATCTTCTGTAAGGGACAGAACCTGGAGTCTCTTTGGTCTTTTTGCACAAAGATTGAACATCTCTGCCCAGATGTGACTAGAGAACAATGCAGTTGGATCGTCTTTGTCAGCAGGAGGTAGTGCAGGAATTCCAGTTCTTCTCTTTCTCTCTCTCTCTCTCTCTCTTCAGTGAACATGAATAGTTCCCTGCATATTGCCTACAAACTAAAAACAAAACCAACAAAACAAAACAAAACACAAACCCACCAACCAACCAACCAAACAAAAAACCCCGAACAAAACCAGTACTGTAGCACTTAATATCTTCATCCTCTTCCTAGCTTAGGACCTAATTTTGCACCACCTGGGCTGCTGCACTTTTTCCTGTTGACTTCAGCGAGTGCAAGGTCAGGCTGCAGATGAGTGCCAGGAAATAAACCAACACTGCTCCTCAGGCATAATCCTGTTCCAGATTCTTCTCTTCCTGTGAAACCTTGCTATCTTCCCCATGAACCGTGTTGCATACTAATTATATTTGGTCCTTTCTGGAACTATTCTGAGAATTGTAATAGACCGATGAACTGTGGACTTCTCTAAGTCTCCTGTGCCATAAGCTAGTCTTTGTAGTACTAGGAGATTCCTGCTTTAACAGACTAACAGAGGGAGCTCAAAGTGAGGGGGATAGAATCTGAACTGGGGAACATTTTCACATTGCAATTTGTGTTTATGGTTGTAACTAGATGAAATTTCTTACCTGCTGTTTTGGTTGGTGGAGGCAGCCAAATGAATGACCATGTACCCAAAAGCTGGTTGTTTTTTTTTTTTTTTTTCCTTTTTCATTTGAACAGTCTTTTTTCTTGTGTGTGTGTCCCAACTCTGTTTGTGCTCTTAGATTGTGGGGAATGGAAGCGAACAGCAGCTGCAGAGGGAACTTGAGGACGTGCTGATGGATCCACCCATAGAAGATCAGTCAAGTGACCGGGACCATGGAGAAGAAATCAGGACGGATGGCGATGGGGAAGAACCCGTTGTCCTCGAAGCTTCAGCATCTTCTACCATTAACCCAGTGTCGGTGGCAGGACTCCAGAAACCAGGAATGAGTTTGCCGGTGAAACCATCCCAGGGAGGTTAGAAAAAAATGGGGAATGCCTGGTGGTATCTTCTGAACTAGCTTTATCTGGGGAAAGGAAGGAGGATTTAGGTAGAGCTGTGTCCATCTACCTTTCCCCGTTTCTCCCATTATAATCACCTAGTGCATGTTATGTGATGCAGGAGTTACCATGTGCTGAGACATTGTCTCTTCTGAAAACACTTTCTCTACTGGCCTTGTGCAAAAATACTATGTTTTTTTGCCTGGCTGTATAAAATATTAATTTGTTTAGCTTGTCTGTGCATCTTATTGCTGTAGTGAAAATTGGTGCACTCATATTGAAAAACTGTCTGAGTGAACTGATTGTAGAGTTTGGGTAGCAGTGTTAGCAATCAGTAACTTCCTTTCAGGCAGGTTTTGCTGTAGTATTTTGGCCTGACCTGACTTTCTATAATATGTTCCTTAGTCATTTTTTGCATGCAGTTAGTCAATCTCTGGTAATTTACTGCTGTTAACCTGGTCTTGCTTCTTATGTTCAACTTTGTGTCTTACCCTAGACTGTGAGGATTTGAGCCCTTTTACACCTGTGACTGATGAGGACAGTGTGGTGTTCAGCAAGCTCACCTACTTAGGCTGTGCCTCTGTGAATGCTCCTCGGAGTGAAGTGGAAGCCCTCAGAATGATGTGCATCTTACGAAGCCAGTGCCAGATTTCTTTAGATGTGACTCTGTCAGTGCCTAATGTCTCTGAAGGAACAGTGAGGTACAAAGTTAATTCAAGCGTACTCTGACTTTGTGCATTTAATATTACTTTCTTTTAGCAACAGAAACAAGTTACCAATTTATCTGGGAGGAGTCATGAGCAACTTAGCATTTCTTTTAGTGGAAAAAGTGGTTTTTAAAGAGATCTGTGGAAAGTGATGCTTTGATTTTGTTTCCTGAAGGCATTTTTTTGCCCAGGAATCCGTATGGAATACTGTGATGATCCAAGGCATCCCAAAAGCTACAGTGGGAGTGGTTATTAATGAACACTTTGGAAATAGCCTGAGAAGTGTTTAGTTTGTAGGGCTGGAATATTGCTGGTACATTAGGCTTAACAGGGATGAGGCTATCCACTGCTGCATATTAATTATTTTATTCATGATGTACATTCTCCAGTAGCTATGAAATTGTCAAGGCTTGCAAGTTATTGGCTGGCTGAAATAATTCTTCTAAAGGTGTAGGTTCTTTCTCTCTCTCTCTTCCTTGCCCCCCAGACTTCTAGATTCTCAGACAAACACAGAAATCACAAATTATCCAATTTTTCTCTCTCTTTTAACAGACTTTTAGATCCTCAGACAAACACAGAAATCGCAAATTATCCAATCTATAAAATCCTTTTCTGTGTACGAGGGCATGATGGAACCCCTGAAAGTGATTGCTTTGCTTTCACTGAAAGCCACTACAATGCAGAACTCTTTAGGATTCATGTCTTCCGATGTGAAATCCAAGAGGCTGTAAGTTGAATCTTTTTGTCAAATAATTATTATGTAAACGTAAAAGTTATTACTGAGATAGAGCAGAATTATGTCAGGCACTTCAGAAGTAATTCAATTCATGACTTTTTGTTCCTTTTATACCCCAAGTTAAGATAATTTTATAAATCTTGGATATGAAATGAGAACACATTTAATGGTTTATTCTTTAAAAAAGTGTAGAAAAGCAGTTAGATGCTAAAGCTGCCAGCATCTTTATTTCTCATTGTTTTATATAGTGAAGATTCAGGTAGGTTTTCACCTGCTACATGCTGTACACCTGTATCTTTCTGAACTTTCTTTGGTGCTGTCTAAATGCAGGTGAGCCGAATACTGTACAGCTTTGCCACTGCCTTCCGTCGTTCTGCCAAACAAACTCCACTCTCAGCCATCGCCACCCCACAGACTCCAGACAGCGATATTTTCACCTTCTCTGTGTCACTGGAAATCAAAGAAGATGATGGCAAAGGTTATTTCAGGTATAGATTCTTCATTCATTTGAACCTGATGCTACCTGCAAAGTGCTGTTTCTATTTTGCGTTCTTCTTTTGTCTTCAAAACCTTTTCTGTGCAATGTGTTTTAAGTGGTGCTCAGCTCATTAGTCCAAGCCGAAATCATAGAATCATTCAGGTTGGAAAAGATCATCTAGTCCAACATTTGATCTTCCAGTGCTGCTCAGTAAAGGTAAATGTCTGGAATAACATGGCCTGTGTAGACGTGCTGTTACTTTTTATCCTAGGAAGAACCCAGCTTTCCTTATTTCCCCCTCATGTTTGCAAACTTAAGGAGGCCAAATTGGTCATCCTTATCCATTTTCCCTGTGATTTCCTAGGGCTGATCTGTATATTAGGTATTGAAAGCAGAAAAGAAGGCAGAAATGAAATTTATTATCAAAAATCATCAATATAGATTCTCTTTGGTTTTGCTGTGTTCCATTTATTTAAATTACTCACCTGTTCTGATCTGTAAAGTAGTGCTTTCTTGTCTGGATCAAAAAAGCTTTATGAACAAATGTTGCTTCTGTTCCTGAACGTTTCTGTTTTCTGATCCAGTTCTCAAAATACCATAAATCTTTTCCCAGGTAGGCTTGTTTGTTTCCTTATCCAGGTGTTATGGCAAGTGGTATTGGGTGAGGGTGTTTGAGCAGCTTTTCACATTGTTTTAGTTAGTGCCATTTTCATGTTAAGTCTGCTAATGGATAACCTTGGTTTCTAAAAAGACTTTTTAAATTTTTTGCTAGAAGTTTTTTTTCTGCTTCGCCTATATACAGTGCCCTTAGATGTTTTATGCAACCATTTATAGTGTTCTGTAATTGCTGAAGTGTCTTTATTACAGTACAACATGTCTGCCAAATACTCTGACTTGTTGAGAACATTGGCTCCTAGCCACAGCTTCAGCAGTGTTTCTCCTCTTGGATTTGCATCCAGCTCATGCTTTATTTATTAAATAAATAAATAAATCACATCTAATAATCCAATATTTATTCAGCACCTTCCATTGTAGACAATCCAAAAGACTGCTCATGTGCTAGCGACAGAAAAATGGTTTAGCTCAGAGCCTGAGCATGAAAGCTGCTGATGGTTCTTGGGCTTGGGCGCAGCTGCAGCCGCCAGGGTGCGTGGCTGCAGCACACAGCGGTACTCTAGGTGATGTTCAGGCTCTCTGGCCCGGTACCAATAGCAGTGTAGTCACAGCTCTGCAGGTGCTGTAAGCCGTCCCTAGGATTTGGCGCTTGGAGTGTTTTTCAGAAACCATGCTGCCAAGAGCTGCTTCAGTCATAGCCAGCTCAGGTATATCAGCATGGACTGCACTGAATCTCAGCCTTGCTGGAGGTCTCACAAGAATAAGCAAAGCGATATACAAAATACAATTTTTATTTTGAAAACTAAATTTCCTTGGTTTCACCTAATTGTGATAAAATACTAACATCTATTATGCGTCTATTTCTTCCCAAGTTACTGTTAGCAGTGTGCAAGGAAGAAAGGTCTTAAGTGCTTTAGTGTAAGAAGCTGGCTTCACCGAGTGTCTGATGCTGTTTTTAATACATAAAAGGAATACAGTTAAGTGATGCCCTGAGAATTTTATTTTATTTTTTTTTTCCTTTTTTGGTAAATAACAGCGCAGTTCCCAAAGACAAGGACAGGCAATGCTTTAAACTCCGCCAAGGAATTGATAAGAAGATAGTGATTTACGTCCAACAGACAACTAATAAAGAACTTGCTATTGAGAGGTAATTTTATAGATTTAAAAAAATACATCTTTAATTGATGTTTTGTGTTCTTTCTTCTGAAGCAGCAGCTTACTGCCTGTTCCATGAATGCTCTGTTTATGTAATTTAATTCGACACCTCTGTGTTGAGTGGGATTGTGCAGAAGATCTGATTGGTTTGTTCAGCACGTGTGTGACAAGACACAATGCAGGTGCAGTGGAATCTGCATGGATCTGATTGTTGAGTCAGTGTCATATCTACTCTAGCCCATTCAAAAACTTTGTATAAAAATGTACTATTTCCATTTTAAATAGTCAATATGTCTAAAATGCAGAGGCTGTAATCAGCAACTGAGTTATTTAAAGTATTTTGCTTTCCTTTTTTCTCAGTTGCATCTGAGAATATCTTGGTATGTGCACTTAGAATCTGCTGCAGTCTGGAATTCTAGAACATGAAGCACCTGTGTAGGGAAGGGAGAGTTCAGACTTCAAATCTTTCGCTGCTTGGAAATAAACTAGCAATTTTTGGTTACTGCCAGAGTTTTGCACTGCTCACAATACAGAGAAAAGATGCATCTTCTGCCAGACTGCAGTCTGACATGAAACGTAGGAACTTCAGAAAGTGTGGTAAACCACAGGATGAGGTGGAATATCTCTATGGGCCAAAGGTATTTCCAAATTAAACCCATAGAACACAGGTCTATGCACTTCACGTAGGATTTCCTGATTCTTGTCTGTTAAAAGGTTAAATTGTATGCAAATCTGTAGCAAAACCAGAACAAAACAACAACAAAAATAAAATAAACTAAGGGAAGAGAAATGGTGGCAATATTGCCCTACCTACAGGATAGGGAACTCATCAGCAGAGTCTGTTTGACAAACAGTTATCTTTGTTTGGAGGCATCTGAAGGCAGGATACAATCATGCTGTAAATATGTTCATGAAATCTTTCTTGACATTTTCAATATTGGCTTAACATTGTTTTGGTGTACATGGTTGATACTACTCTCAAATGTCAAGAGTTGTTCACATTTGTTACTGCATTCGTGGGCTGCTTGTGGTGTATGACAGAATATTCAGATAAGGAATGCTAATGGTTTGTTTATAAGTAGTAATTTTTGCAGATTAATTTTTTTGTCTGGTTTTGCAGATGTTTTGGCCTCCTCCTGAGCCGTGGGAAAGATGTTCGGAGTGGTGACATGCACCTTTTAGATTTGGTAAGGATCTCTTATTAACAAAATTCTATAATAACTTTTATTACAATTGCTTGTGATCTCTGGATAGACAGAAAAGATTGAGCTTCTTAGGCACACTTGTTTTGGGTTGCTGCTGTAGTGTATGCTCTTGAGTGTAGCCCTGTGAAACTGGGATGAATCACTGCTGCTAGAGTTACATGACATGACATAATGTCGGTCAAGGGAGTTGCCCAATTCTGCAGTTAGCCATGACTGTTCTTGTTTAGGGGCCTGGAATAAGAAACGTGGAAGCATCCCCCTCAGTGGCAGGGGTTGGGTTTAGATGATCTTTAAGGTCCCTTCCAACTGAGCCATTCTGTGATTCATTTTGTTTTTGGAAGTACTGAATGTTGAAGAGCTGTGCCTTGAGCTTCGAAAGTTTTACAGCATACTTACTGCTGTAAAAAAAAAAAGGTCCAAGTGCTTCCTGTATAACTCTGAGAATTAGTGGGCACTTTGTTATTATAACTCACTTTTTCATCCATAAAATGATGTTAGAAGTTTTCTGACTTCACAAGTGTGCTGTAAAAACAAACTTGGTTAGTGTTTATGAAGTACATACTTGTTGCAGTAGTGACTACCCCAAATGACTCCATACTTCATGAATAATTTTGCTTTTTACCAGGCTTTGAGTTGCTCAGAAAATAAGGTTGATGGGAAGACAGATACATTGAACACTAAGGATAAAATACTGACTCAGTTTCTAATAGCTGAGCAACATGTTTTGTTTGCTGAATGAAGCTGGATCTCAAGATGTTTTAGAGTAAAATTTACTTATATAAAATAGCTATTTAGGATAAAATAAAACACAGCTAGTTTATTAAAACATCATAGCGAAGTAGAGAAATGTTGATGTGAAACATCTGCCAAGTTTAGTAGAGAAATGTTGATGTGAAACATCTGCCAAGTTTACAAGTTTAGTAGCTTGTAGGACAGTGTTCTGGTTTATTTTGTTCTTTTAGAAGCAACGAACTACATTCCTTAAGTGCGTGATTAAAGCTTTATGTGTTTAAATGCTTTGCCAGTCAAGCAGCTGTCATTCAGAGACTCACGACACAAAATAAGGCCAGAATAACTGGATTGCCTTGGATTTCCCAGAAAAAAAAATTAAAAAAAAGTTTGAAAAACTTTAATTTGTTTTTGTTTTTTTCCCCAAACAACAGCAGCAACAAGGGAAATAAAAAAAAGTAAGAGCAAAACCTGTGAAACTTGGGCAGCTGGTGTACTTGCACCTACAGCTTTGTGAGCTTAAAGTTGCTGTCAAATAGCCACCTCCAAAATGAGCTATTGATCTTCAGGTGTCACCAGACAGGTGTTCGTACTACGTACACACAAAACAATTATCAGTAGTTGGCCTTTTTGTGTCATCAGCAAAGGAGGAGAGACTCTCTGGGAACTCGGCTCTTACCTTCAGAGATGATCTCTGTTATAGGACTATGTAAAATGGACTACACATGCTTGCCCTTCTCTTGCTAGTGCAGGAGCTGTTTTATGCAGCTGAGACTCCTGTAATGTAGAGATTGTTGTAATTTAAATAAAGTTGCATTAAAATTCCTTGTTTCCAGGAGTCCATGGGTAAAAGTTCTGATGGGAAATCATACGTGATCACTGGGAGCTGGAATCAAAAATCTCCACACTTCCAGTTTGTAAATGAAGAAACACCAAAAGGTATGAACCTTGCCAGATTTTATTCCTAGTTAGGGCAGATGACTTATGTAGGGAGCATTGGCTCAATTCTCCTTTCTTTAAGATGAACGAAAAAGAAATTATTCTGTTCTTTTGTGTTACTAGGAAAGAGGTTACAGAGTACTTTGTTTGAAATATTTCTCTTGATACTAATGCTTTGGTTCTTCTCTCTAGATAAAGTACTTTTCATGACTACAGCTGTGGATTTGGTGATAACTGAGGTTCAGGAACCTGTTCGATTCATTCTGGAGACTAAAGTCAGAGTTTGCTCACCTAACGAGAGATTGTTCTGGCCTTTCAGCAAACGTAGCTCGACTGAAAATTTTTTCCTAAAATTGAAACAGGTAACACTTTGAAAAACAATAATAATAATATACAGTTAATGTGGGATTTGGCTGGGCTGATTTTCAAGGTTAATTTTGGTGCAGTCGATTATATTGTTTGGGAACTTGAGAGGTAAACTTACGGCATAATGCTGAATAAATGCAAATGCATTGAAGATAAAGAATTGTATTTACTGGTGCCTGTTAGCAGATCAAAATTTCACTACAGTTGTTTCTCCCTGGGATTGGACTGCATCAAAAACCCTTACTAATATAACGTTTATATTTCAACATTTTTCTCCTGAAATAGACGTGTAATAAGTGGTCTTCGATTTTTAGAAAAGCTAAAATCATCACGCTAATTGTTGGTGGTTATCAAAACTTCCCATAAAGAGCTGGGTGTCCTCATTTCAAAGCAAATTTTGACAGCTTTGACGAGGCTGTGAAGTTATACATAGGCTTATGGATTTTCCAGCCAAACCTCAGAAATAAAAGGAACAGAGAATTTATCTGCAGTCCAAGGCTGTGCCAAGAGTTGGTTGCATTTGGGTTACATAGGGCAAACATAAAATAAAGGGTTAATGGGGGAAAAAAGCTTTTAACATAATCCTGGTGACATGCTATCCAGTATGACGCTAGGATGATTTTATCATACAAATTAAACTTTTTTTTATATGAGCAAACATCCACCTGAAATTAGGAGGGAAAAAGACGTATGTGAAAGCCTCTTTTCCCACTTGTACATGGTTGAGAGCAGCGATTTCACACATACCCCAAGTTTCCCCTGGGGGAAAAAAAATCTAAGCAACCACAAAAAATCCCTAGAACTTGTTAAAAATTGTTACTGTTTCTTCCAACTTTTTTTTTTAACCGTATCTACTAAAAAGGAGAGGATATTTCTGTCTATAATATTCATAATAACAATACAAGGCAATAACTTAGTCTCAAAATAAGTTTGGAAAGTTGAAGGTCCACATTACTGAAGAGGTGATGTACTTGAAGTTCTCCTGCTTTAGAAGTCACTGTTCTGAACTGAAAGTCCTGTTTAAAGGAATTGAAAGATAGAAACAAACATCTGTGTGGGTGTATGTACTTTCTCAAGGTTTAATAATTCTGAGTGAAGCTCAAAAAAGCAAGGTTGGAGTCCATCTCATTTCTTGATATTCTTTTTTTTAATGATGTTTTGAATGAAATTGAAAGCTTTTCTGAGCTTTTTTTTTTTGTGTGTGTGTGTGTGTGCACTTGTCTTAAAGTGCTAGCACTCTTTCTTTGTAGTAACAAAGATGAGGTTTGCTAAGGATTCATTTTTTGTGCGTGTCCTATCTTTTGTGTAAAGTATGAATAAATACTTCGGAAACTTTCCTTCAAAATTTCCTTCACAACGTAAGGTGGAAAAAATCTTCATGATTGAGATCAGTCTTTTTACTTGGAATGTTTGTGAGGAGTAGCATGGAGATGTTGAGCTGATAGAGCTGCTGAACTATAAATATTTTACTACCTCCAGCAGACACCTTCTTGGATTGGTAGTTTAAAGGAAGTTTATCTTACTTAGCTAATTCTGTATCTTTTGTCTCACCAAATTCACAGGCATTGTGACTTATCTTAGCTAATTCTCATTTTTCCACAGGCACTGTCAGGCTGTCCAACTTCCAGTGTTTACTAATGGAAGATTATCAAAATTCATAGTGGAAGCAACAAATATAGAATGTACTGCCTGATAAGCCTGGAAGGGAAACCTGTTTCTATGGAGTCATGATTAGCCTATTAAAATACAGCTGTGTAGAATTGGCTTATCTTACCTTGGCAGTGTTTCTTTATTCGGAAATGGTGAAAGCAGAGGGATTTTATTTTCTCAGAGTACATTTAGTAATTTAGTCCTGTTTAGTTTTGATGCATTTCTCTTCATTTTAAGTACTACAAGGGATAAAACTGAGCACAGGGAGCTTAATGTAGAGTGTGATTATAAATCTTATCTTCCTCTTTTCTTCACCTTTCTTTTTCTATTTTCTATTTTATTACTTTATGACGAAAAAATGAAATTCTTGGACTGCATCAAAAATTTGAAACAATTTCACAGAGAAGGGCCTTCCTTTTAAAGGAAACATTGAAAATTAAGGATGAAGCAGGTCCATGTAATAAGCCTGGGGACCCCCCAGTTCGTATGTCCGTGTTCTCCCCAGCAATACATATGCACAGATAGCTGACTTGGAGGTATTGCTCAGGACATTGTCATGTTGGGAAACTAAATGTGAACAATTTTTATTAGAATTCTCCTTTTGCTCTCCCACCAGTATCCCCAGAAAGTTAAAAAAGATAAATTAGACTGCACCTGAAAGGTATGAAAGTATGCTTAGGGTTTGTTACACAGTATTAGGGATGGGAACATTTGCAGGCTGGCATGATGCATTGAGGGTGCTGCAAGGATTGAACGTTTTTCACTGCAGAATGTGATGAAAATTGTTTCTTTCTTAGCTCTCCGATTCTAAAAAGAGGAGGTAGAGCCTTATGAAGTAATACGGAGATTCGTATGCTTTTTCTTGGTAAAAGGAAGCTTCTTTTTTCCTAGATAAAGCAAAAGGACAGAAAGAATAACTCCGACACCCTGTATGAAGTTGTGTGTCTAGAAAGCGAATCAGAGAGGGAGAGAAGAAAAACTACAGCAAGCCCTTCTCTTCGCCTGCCCCAGTCTGGGTCACAGGGCTCGATGATTCCTTCTCCTCCAGAGGATGATGAAGAGGAGGGTAAGATGTGGATTGTGTAATTTGTATACTTCAAAAGAAAGGGTAGCTTTTAAGTAATAGCTATGAAACTTGTTGAATACTTTATCAGCAGGACAGAGTCTGACTGGAGTTTTTGCTGTTGTTGTTTGGTTGGTTGTTTTTTTTTCTTGTTTAAATTTTGCTTTAATGCTGTGAGTATTCAGTAACCAGTGCCCCTGCATTCCTGGATCAGCCTCTCCGTCTGCCACTTCTGTGCTCTGTCTGTGCTTTGCTCAGCACAGGCCTCACGAAGCCTCGTGTGTGATATATTTGGAACAACGTGAAAAGAAGCTGCTAAAAATTTGGGATTATCATGTAGCTTCTGCCCCTCCCTGAGCAGCTGTGAAAAGATTTGAGAGTGAAAATGAGAAGCTGATATTTAGAAATGTAAGCAAGCAGCATTTTTAGAGAAGAGAAAAATAAAGACATCTGTAATACATAAAACTCTATCAGGAGCAGCCTAGTCTGAACCCTAATGCATTTTCAATATATCTTTCTGGCTTCTTTATTTATTTTTTTATTCTCTTAAGCCAAAATATGGACTAGTTCTGAGTATATAAACATCTGGTTTTACAGCTTTGAGCTGAAGTGCAGATGACTTTATGCTTTTTTGCTTTTTCTGCTGGCCTTCTATGTGACCTTAGGTGAATTGTTTCACTTCTGTGCCTTACCTCCCCTTTATTTAAACAAAACAAACAAACAACAAAAAAAAAGGTTTGAAATTTAACTCCTTTTTGCAAAGTAATATTCATAAGGAATCTCCAACCACTGTGTTACCACAGTGGTATTCCTTTCAAGACCAGGAACATAGATATTTTGTCTACAGAAGACAGAACTTGCAGCATTGCAAGAGTTTGATGACAATTTCAGGCGTCAGCTGAGCTACAGTCTTTTTTACTAAATCTGTGCGATTTCCTCAATAATGCAAAAGCGATGTTGACTGCTCTATTGATGAAATGTAGTTTTTGTGTGTGATACACGCTATTAGCATTTTAAAATATCTGGGAGTACATCAGTTTAATATTGGTTTCAAAAAGAATTACTGCGATTATGCTAATCTGTGCACCCTCCACCCCCAGTTGAAAATGTTTGGTTCAGAAAGCTGTTTACTTTAAGTCAGGGATGTTATCAGAAAGTACCAGGTTTCAAAGGAAAACTACAAAACAGTTAAAATGAAATAGCTTGTGGACTGTCATGGATCTGCAACAACAGGGCTGAGCCTGCAGCTGGTCAGCGGAACCGTATTGCTTTTATTGTGTTTTTAGCTTTTTTTATTATTTTATTTTTTTATACAGAAAGTTGTGCTCTTTGAGAATTTTTGTGATCCTCCAAAAGTCTGGGATAGAGTAATAGAAGTACTTTTATGGGAGAGGACCTGTGGAAGTCTCTAGTCCTGCCTCAGTGTGGGTCCAGCTAGTTAGGTTGTTTAGGGCTGTGCTGTAGTATTTGACAGCCTCCAATGATGGAGTTTCCGCAGCCTCTCTGGATCCTTCTGTCCAGGTGTTTCGACACCCTTGTGGTAATTTTTTTACCTTATTTTTTTTAACCAGAATTTCACGTTAAAGCTTGTCTTCTGTGTTTTATCACATCTGTGCTCCTTTGAAAAGACTTCTGGCATTTCTGGGTGGAATGCACAAGCAGTGCATCCGCAAACGAGGAATTCTTCTTGCCACACGCAGTTAGGAGAGCAATATTTATATCTGCAGAGGTAGCGTTATGGTTCTTGGTCTCATAGCATCTCCTTTATTCTGCTGGCAGACAACGATGAACCTCTCTTGAGTGGTTCTGGAGATGTTTCCAAAGAGTGTGCAGAAAAAATTCTTGAGACGTGGGGAGAGCTGCTGTCCAAATGGTAAGTTGCAAATTTGCATTCTGAAAGTTAAAATTCTGAATATTCTCATCCTGTTTGCTCCTTCTGCCTGGATTTTTTAGTATTTCCAGAAGCCAGTTAAGTTTAGTGTGGATTTAGTCCTCTTTTGTCCCCATAATACTCCATATTCTCTGGCTTTGTGTTTTCTGATTTCTTCAGAGAGAGTTTCAAGTATTTTCATTTTTGAGTGCATGTTTAAATACAGTACAGAAATTCATTTATGCTGCTTCTTTAGATGGTTATCTCTTAAAATAAGTGTTACTTATATGTAAGCTTGACTAGAATTCTATTGAAGAAAAATCTAAACTAAGTAATATAAAGAAAATACAGCTCTTTTGTCTTTATTTTGCTTAGATCACTTCCATTCCTGTCTGTAATTCTTATGTAGTTCACAGCCATTTTTCCTGCAGCTGTCATATCTTAGTAACTGCAGCTTAAGAGTACAGGAGATTTGTACTTGGACAGAAGATGCTTTTCTTCCCTTCTCTGAAGTGAGATGGCTCCAGAGCCTGCCAAGAAGGAAGTATATGAGTTCTTCTATTTTTTTCCTCCAAAATGCCAATTTGCAAGAAGCACGTTTCTCAACAGTCAAGTTGCTAATGCAACACCTGCCTTCCCTTCGTGAAGGATCTTTTAGTCACCTTGAAGTAGCCTGAGTGGTTTTAAGAAAGTGATGCTAGTCATTGAAAAATTCATTATTATTATTATTTATTTTTCTTTTGCAAAACAGGACAACAATCACAACATTGGATTGAGCTCCAATGTGCTACATTTCAGGTCTTGCTTTAGTTGTTGCCTTCTGCTTCCTAATGTTATTGAGCAGGGCAAGGAGCGTACAGCAACTGGTCTTAGCAGAGTATTAGATCTAAGGAGAAGGAGAGCAGAGATTAAATGAAGTCATGCACTTCAGATGAGGGAAAATGACCTGGCTGAGAGGTCACATCAGCCTTTAAATTAAGGTTATCACAACGTGGTATTATTTCTTATTTTTGCTATTGCTTAGTGCTTATTTAAATAAGTACTTTTGCTACCATTTGGTTTTGCAGTACTGTGTTGCACTAATTTGATAGGAAAGGGCACATCTGATATGGCCACCTTTGTAAGAAGGGGAAGGCTGTGCTAAGAAGATACACGATCCCTTTTTCTTCCCTTTCTTAGACTTGTAGGAACATCGTTAACAGATGAGCTGTATGCATCTGCTGCTATGGGAAAGTTTCTTTCAACTTGCATTTTCTGTAATTCTTCCAAGGGCTGAAAGATAATTAAGCCACCTGACTCCCATTGAAAATGTTTTGGCAGCTTTAAGAGGATATGAAGTGCTTCTTTGCTAATGCTGGCAACAACAGCTTTAATATGTGTTAAAGGGCTTTCCTTCTTAACTAACAATAAGCATTTGGAAGTAATGATCCTTGAGCTTTTAACATAAGAGGATTGAAAATCATAAAAATCAGATTTCAGGTAGTTTCATGCTAGGTTTTTAGAATCCTATTGTTAGATTTGTATAGCAATTAAATGTGTTGGTATTTTGTGATTTCTTAATATCTGGCTCATTTTATAACTGGTGAGTCAGTTTTTTCACCTCAAAATAGTTTGGAAAAATCTAGTAGTGTATGGCCACAGCCTTATAGCTTATGGCTGTCTTCATTAGAGTTACTGTTGTATTTGTTCTGGCCTGAGATTAAGGTAAAGCTTTCATTGAACAGGCCTTTGCAAACCACTCTGTGATTTGAGTATTTTGTATAGTGAGTAATTTATATAAATATTCATATAAATAGGAAATATCAGTATGTATATATAGATATAAGTGTAACTATTATAGAAATATTATCTTGATTATAGTTGATTTTGTTTAGAGAAAACAAAGTGAAGGTGGACTTTACGGTATGAGCTGATTTAAGTGTCCAGGATGGCTGGGCTCCAGCTTATTGTGTGGGAACACTGTAGGCAGGAAGAAAGCAGCAAGGATTCCCAGCATGTGTAAAATTATCAGCCACGTATGTTGGATGGTTAATAAAAGTTGTTAAGCACGAGTTTATTATTAATAGAATGCAGTCAATGTTGACAAGTTCAGTTTTTGCCTGGTTTGTCTATCACTCCTCTTAACCATTTTACAAAGAAGTTTTCTTTCAATAACAGTAGAAAAAAAAATGTGATTTCTTTGATTTAAGGACTCTGTTTTTTGGGATTTTAATGTTTGAGCCACAAATGGACTGTTCAGCTTAACTTTCTGTAACTGCATAAATTAAGTTCAGTTTTTTACAACTTGCAGTGCTGTAATTTATGGGCTGTCAACCAGTTTCACTCGAAAAAAAATGTTTAGATGGGACTAGCTTGTGTAACAGTGAAAGCTGTTCAAATGTGTGGATGCAGTTAGAAAGCCCTACAAGATTTTTTGATAGGTTAGCTGGTTACCTGCCTACTCTGGCATAGAAGGACCAGAGAGCAGTACGTGCTTCTGCAAGCTCTTTCTGTTTGTGCAGCTTGAGATTTACACAATGTGGTACTTGTCCTCCAGTTCTAGTTTTTGCTGTGGACTTCTGTCTTCTTGAGTGTTTTATAGCTTATGCTTATATTGTATTTAAATTTAATAGGAATCAAAGAGTTTGCAGAGTGCTTCTCTAAATCTGTTTTTTTTTTTTTTTTCATAACTTTTTACTCTTCAGAAAAATTTCATGTACTCTTGACAACATGTGGAGTATCTTGAGCTTCTGTCATTTGTCATGTTAGGTGTTGCACATCAGTTGTTGTTCATGTACTCGTTTATTTGTACTTGGATACTAGTAACAACCGCTTCCCCCACGCCCAGGCACCTCAATCTGAGCGTCAGGCCAAAGACATTGTCAGCGCTGGTGAGAAGTGGTGTCCCCGAGGCCCTGAGAGGAGAAGTGTGGCAGCTGCTGGCAGGGTGTCATAACAATGATCACCTGGTGGAGAAGTACCGAATTCTCATCACAAAGGTAGAGTGCTGTTTTATTTTTCATCTTCCTCCCAACGCCCATAAGTTAATGAATGGAAGTAGAGAGACTTCGAAGTATGGAACCTCTTGTTTAAAGGCTTATGAGTATATCTGAATATATGTGAACTAGTGAGGATAATTCAAATAATTCAACCCCCCTCTCCCTAAAAACATAAAAATAAAAAATAGTTGTTACATTATTTGTAGAGTGCTTTCATTTCATAGTTTTGCTTCTGTTACACTTGGATTGCTTCTGAATTAGTTTGTCAAAAATTAATATTCTATTAATTGCATTCGTAATTGAGAGATTCAGGAAGCTCTTTTCCTGTGCTTGTTTGGATCTCCTGAAAGAAGGTTGAATTTTTTTCTGTTGTCTTAATGTTTATGCTGAAAATCCAGTGCTGGTTGAAATGGCAGGGTGGTTTTTTGTTTGTTTGGTTGGTTTGTTGTTTTATTTGTTTGTTTGTTTTCTGAAGATAGAAAAAACAGAGCACTTTGGATATTTTGCATTACTAGCAGTTTTTTAACTTCTCATCTTGAATGCTGACCTCAATAATATGGGAAAAGAAAAGAAAACAAAACAAAAAAAACAGACACAGACATCATTCAGTGTTTCTCAGAGTTCTAGAGTAACAAATGTGTCACAAAATCAAATCTCTCTTTCCTACCAATACACTGGTTTGGATTTGATCTTTATAGATAAGCTGTTTTACTACTTTCATCAAATGTGCATGTCTAGAAGGACTATATTAGACATTGATAATGATGCAGGTTTAGTACTAAAATAACAAACTAATTGTTCACCAGCTAAAAAAGTGAAACAACTGAATCAGGCGCTGTATATTTATGTTCTGATGGCACAGATTCACAGGGAGCAATTAAAGATCTTATTCTCAGGGTAAGAGGGCTTCTGAATTTAAACTTGGTTTCTGCTGGCATCCTGTAGGAAGGATCCTACATGATTCAAATGAATCATGTTAGATTAGCTAAAAATGTTCTGCCATAAATACTCACACACGCTTACTGAACGTAGGAGAAGCTTGATGTGAATTCCTTAATATTGGTACCTGCATAGTAGAACTTGTACCTATGGTACATAAATCATACAAATATTACAGAGGTTGAGTGCTCTTGCAAGGAGCATACCAGAGATATTCTTGCTGTGTTGTTTTAATTGCCTAGTGAGTAGGTGACCACGTCCCTTGTTTCTGTTTGAATATTTTGGTATCAGAATGGAAAAGGTGATCTCTGTAGCACAGTTGATGACACATACTGGTGCTATCTTTGTGATCTAAAAAGGAATTGTGTAACAATTTTTAAATCTGTGAAACCTTTCCACTCACTCACATTTAGCAGACACAAAGGAAATAACCTGGATCTAATGTGCTGGAAGCATCTCTAGAGTCCAAGTACAAGGGAGAGGAAAAGAACTGATCAGCAAAGAACTGGCTACACTTGCAGTGGTCATTCAGCATGTAAACTAATTAAGGAATTAAACAAAGAAAATGAGCACTGAATGTCTATTTTCAGACTCTGCTGCAGTCATATGATTTCTGCCGTACACAGAGGCCATGAGTTCAGGACCTGGGAAGATGATGCTTGCAGACCCATCATATATACTATACACGGACAGTATAATCATGCTGAATAGCATCTTGGCCTTATTTTTTTATTATTTTCATATCTTTCATAGATTATTTGATAATTTTGGAGTTCTGATGTGACTGGTTATTCTTACAGCTCTGAAAATAGCAGCTCAGTTGTAGTCAAAATGCACCAGTGCACGAGAGAATGTCCAAAAAAGAAAGTCATGAGTCATGTGAAGGCAAGGGTCTTTCTGATCTGTTCCGTCCTCGTAATGCTCCGTCATGTTTTGCATGTCACTAAGGCTAATCCTGCTCTGGCAGGAGTGCAGTTATTTCTGCTAACATCCACTGAAAATGTTCTATATGGAAATAGCTGCTGTGGCGCAGAGCTGAAGCATGACTTGATGCAAAACCTTTGCTCTTCAGTGCAGGTAGGAGGTGCAGTAAGCCAGTCTGAGCACTCCTGATCCCGTGCCCCTGCTCTCTTCATGTTGACCTCTATTTCTGTAGCTGCATTTGATTTCTGCCATGCTTTTCACGACCCCATGTGGCAGAACAGTCCCAAATTAATAAGGATCTGTGTTGACAGCCGCTTCAAAAGCGTCTGGCCTCTTTCAGTGATTTTTTTTATTTCTTTTTCTTGTGAGCAGGGTGTTGGATGCAGGCTCTCCAGTATTTCTTTTGATGTTTGATGCTTTCCAATGGAATTCTGGTCGCTGGTGCTTGGAGGACTGCTTCTAGCTTTCTTTTGCAAATTAACTGCTGCAAGAATAATTTCTTGTTTACTACTGAAGTGTGACTACTGAGTGATGAAATGAGAAGTGTCTTCCAGTGGGTTTCACCAGTGAAGGCTGTATCTAGTTCTCTTCTTGAACCTGACTTGTGCATAAAACCCAGCATTGAAACCAGGCCTCAAGGTGCAGTGCTGTGTCCTAGCCATGGTGACCATGTTTATTAATTATTTGTTCCGCATTTCTTTGGTATGCGCTAGTTGGGTTTGTGCTCTCTGCTTTTGTTATTGCAGAAGTGTTGCACCATTGTGGTATTTCAAATTACTTTTGAGAATTTGCACACCATCTGTGTGCAATAACAAAGCTTTTAGCAACTCCAGATTGCCATGCTCGTGATGGGGAGTGTGGATGAAAGCCAGCCCAATGAATTAAGGTCATGTCCCTACTGGGGACAGAAAGGAAACTCTAGGTAAAACGATCTAGACAATCCTTTGAGAGGCATCTGTTCCTGATAGGACTTTGGCAGTCGTGGTTACGGCTGTTAATCCTTAGGCTTTCAGCCACTGAACAGTAGGAGGGGAGAGATGGGGACTTGCTCCAGGTGTTAATGGGTACCTGAAGGAGAAATACTTAATGTTTTTGACAGCCATAGATGGATGGAGAGTATTGTTGGATGGAAGACTTGTAAAGCTACCACACAAGTTTTAAAAAAATAAATCATGATACAAAGCAAAATAGACATCACCTACTTTTCAGACAATGTTTCTAAAGAGGATTAATACAGCTACTGAATCTCTCAGATCAGTGGAGGTCTTTTAGTGGATAAGTACTCCATAATACGAAAAATTTAAAAACCTGACATTTACAATATTGAGGAGAAACTAAAAGCTTCTGCATATAGGTCTGTGTGGGAGGAAATAAGGTTGAAAGATTAAAATATAAAAAAAAATAAAAAAAAAATAAAAAAAAAACAATCAACTGTTGTACCAGATAAATAAACTATATTAAGAAAAATCCAACATGAGAGGGACATCTGGTGGCACAAATTTAAATAATAATAATAATAAAACAGTGGCAGAATGGGTGTCCTGGGATGTTACCCTGCAGTAACATTTCTGGTAGAAATTCTACACCTAGTTAGATTTTTCTTAGAGCAGCACTCTTGCTATTCCCTTTCTCATCTTCCCCCTTTTTTGTCTCCATGAGCAGAGGATTGTAGTACATGGAAGTTCTACCAAATGCACCCTGAGTCTTGGTGCAAATTATACGAATTTTTAAGGAAGAAATAGGTTGAGGTGTCACTACCATTATTTGACTGAATTTGTTGCTTCATCAGTGGCGTAAAATGTAACAGTACTTTACCTGTGGGTGTCTGGCATTTATTTTCCATGTGTATCACAGTCAGGTTTCCACGTGTTCATTTAATTTAGAAGTGTCCATTGAGTTTTCAGGAGTGCAGAGGGCCACAACTGTGTGTGATCCATCAAAATGAACCTTAACACACATCTGTGAGTCGCGGCGTAAGAGAAGTATGACAGTCTTGGTGTTGGTGCGCTTGAACTTGTAGCTCCCTTCTTTGATTAGTTTTGATCACGTGGTGATAAAAGTTTAATTATCTTTTAGAAGCAGGAGGTCTCCCAGGAGCTCTCGCTGTAACTTCATGGAGCAGCAGTGAGTTGGCTTGGGCTCTGGGCTGAGCTGTCACTCTGTTAAGAACCAACACGCTGTCAGTTAAAGGGAAAAAACTTTTTACATAGAAATACCTGTCAGCTATAAAGGAGTTAAGCTTGGACTTAATAAAATAGTAATAAAAATAAAACACTGAAGACTATTTTGATTTGGTGGAACATCTTTTGTTTTGAAATTCGAGCAAGCAGATGTTGTTTTGGGCAGTCTCAGGGTTTCCAATGCCACCTTACTTTTATATCTGAGATATATTTAAGGTTCAATGTGTGCTGTTTTACTAAGGATGTTTATAATGTGCCTATTCATGCTTAAGGATCCAGAAATACTATGTGAATCAATTGGTATGTAAATCATTCCCCGCTTTGGAAAGATAGGAGATCATTTCTCCAGCAGTAATTCAATCAGAGCTTGTTTTTTGTACAACCACAATGCACTTGCCTAAATTTAATTCAAAGTTTATGTTTCCTAGCTACAGTTCTAGTACTTAACTTTCCATGAGTAGAAATGCCATAAATTATAACAGAAATGAAGGACAACAGTGAAGTGATCTTTGGTGGCTGGGGAGTGGAATAAGGTGCAAAAATGAGATTTTGGTTTTGAGAGTTTTGCAGGAGACTGCCTATGGATTTGCCAAGTCACGGTGTTGTCCAGCCAAGGTTTTTGAGTAGTACAAATACATTGTAGAATGGTTTTTCTACCTACAGGTGAAGTGAAATCCCAGGTGCAGCAGTGTGATTGCCCCGAGACTCATCCCTTTGGCTAATTCCTTTCCCATTAGAGATCCCACAGTGCGACAAGCACTTGGCTTGCATTAACCAAACCCTTGCGCTTGTTGGTACCGATGGAATTGGGTGTGTGGACTTGCACTGGTACACAATGGCTGCGTGCTTGTGTTTTTGGTGAAAGGACTTCAGTTGTTGAAGAGCCTCGTTCCAGTCCCTTACTGGTTTGAGGGGCTCGACGCCCAGTTCCTATAAGGACAGCCTGCCTGCATCGTGGCTGTGGAGCAGTCGGTTTGGTGTCAGAATGATCTTCGGCAGCTTATGGGGATGTGTTTTCCAGTGCACTGAGCGAGCAGAAGGCTCTTGGGTGTTTTTCTCTGGCCTTGCAGATCAGGTGCCCGTATCGTGTTGTGACACCAGTGCCTGTGTGCGTACACGAGGTTTTTTGCCGTACATGTGCGTGACGCGTTACTGTGAGGTGCAAAGTCACTTAAAAGTGCTGGTGTGAATCCCTTGCATGCTTACCAACGGGAATGCCCTCAGGTTTTCCAGTCCGTGTAGCTGCTTTGGGCTCCGTCAGCAGTTGGTTTGGGATTTCTCGTGCACCATAAGCGGTCGGACAGCCGGCCGTGGGGCTGGGAGCCTGCAGGAGCCCCCCAGGCTGGTGAGCCACCTCGGGGCTTGCGTGCCCTCACTTTCAGGTGCCTCCTGAGCAACGCAGACCGCGGCAGGCAGGAAGACCCTGAATGGGTTTCCTTCCTCCCCCCTGAATGAGCGCTTGTGCCCTGGGGAAGAGCCTCAACGGAGCCTGGGGTGCTCATTTCACACCCAGGCTCGGGCTGCTCAAAGCCGGCAGGGCAGGTGTCCATCCATCCATCTGTCCGTCCATCCATCCATCCATCCATCCATCCATCCAACCATCCATCCGTCTGTCTGTCCGTCCATCTATCCA